>NW_009648967.1:480384-509386 GCF_000708025.1 Charadrius vociferus | reverse complement strand
CAGGAATCACGAAGAATTTTACCATGCTGAGGCTGCATCAGACTTATTTTAATTTGTGACCCAGTATGGACTAGACTGCAGTTCACCATACACCTAGAGCTGGAGGAAAAACACAGCGATAAAACCCAGTCGGCAGAGCAGTAATGGAGCAGAATTGCAGCTGCGTTTTGCAGCAGATTTCTCCCTTGTTTGCACCAACCCGACACCTGAAACACTTGAGAAGGTAGGGTGAAATGTCTAATCATTCTGAGAAATAGCAACCTAAAATTTGGTGCTCCTTTTCAGCATGTGGAACAGCGTTTGGTCTGTGGATGATACAAAACCAGCTCAAAGGTAAACCTTGGGTGACTGTAGCCTAACGAAAAAAATCTTAATCCAAAGCTTGTTCAGACAGTATCACGTGAATATATGTGGCCTTCCCCTTGTACTGTACTGGCCAAGCCCAGTGCTGTTGTAACAGGAGATAAAGGTTCTTCAGTCAGAAAATTTTGTCATATAATAGTAATTTCTCTTCATTTATCTACAGTAGATAGAATTTTTTAATGAAATTGATTGCAACACTAGTGGACTGAGGTTTATTTGTGAAGAACAAGAGCTTTGTTAATGTTTAATTCTATTACTATATTAATGAGATAACTGGCTTTTTCTATTAGTACTTAAAGAAACCCTCAAAAAATAATCACTGAAGCTTCCTAGTGGAATCACCTTTTGATGTTTTCTACTAAAAACAGAAAAATGGCCAGTGTGAATTCAGTGTAATATAATTTTAGAAAAGAAAAATACCCAATGTTGCAGAGTATGGAAGTGTTTCTTGACATAAACTATTGTGTTTTGCTACCCACACTTACATTTCTTTTTCATCATGATTATCCAAGTTGTTAGCACCTGCCTCAAAGGACTGTTGTTCCCTTAATGTGGCAATTGCATGTGCATTAAAAAGAAATATTAGATTTCAGAACATTCCAATTTTCTGGTTGCCAGGTCATTTTACAGAACTCCTTGGCAATGACAATCTTACTGTTAACTTTTGGGCAAGAATTGGAGATTAGTCAAGAGGTTTTAACTGGCTCACTTCCTAATTAGTGTAGCAAATGTTTGAGGAATGAAAAAAACATTATTCAGCAGGATTGCATTCTCTTGCTATTTTTATATCATTATTTTCTTAAGCTGGTAATGGGCAGGGAAATTGAAAGACCACAGGATGGCAAGGAGTTGGGTAAAGATTTTGACCAGTAGCGTGCTGCAAAAAACCTCACGACCCCACCCTTTTTATTTAGTTATTGCAACATCACAGAAACCCAGCGTCAGACCAGCTGTCAAATATCCCACTCAACAGTTTATATGGACTGTGGTAGAGCTCCTATTATGGTCTCTGGACTTCATGGTCAATGAGAAAAGTGTTGGCTGACTCTTAAAGGGGCAGGCAAGGATTCAGCTATCTCTCAGCGAAGTAGCTAAAATCTTCTGAGACAAGAGTATTCAAAGTGAGGCAGATTTCATCGATCTCTTGAGTTTGATGTATTTGGAGCCTTCTGGTTTTGGAGAGGCAAAAGCAAAAGACCCTACGCATATGCAGTGTCCTGGGGCTTTGCAAGACACTCACTCTATCAAGGTGCAAAAAAAAGAAAAAGAAGTAACCCATTCTGAATTTTGCAGAACATAATAACATGTCTTGAACGTGATAAGTCCTAAAGACTTAAAAAAATTAGCTGGATTGTACCTGGATTTTAGCTTGGAGCTGTTTAAAAACACAGAGGATTTTTCTTTTCAGAAATCATGTTCTTTGACCTCTCTGCACTTGGTGAATTTGGGGCTCATGCCAATGGGACTCCTTGGCTTTTGCTTCATTGTGTGTGTTCTGCTGTTAGAATACGTTCTCTTTCCAGTAAACATGTCAAGCAAAAGTTAGGATCAGTGGCAATATTTGTGACTGTAGTCTAGGTCTTGTTACAGAAATTTGTCTAGGAACCTTCAAAAACACATAGAAATGTTCTTTAGGAGTGATGGAGAGGAAAACTCCCTTTAGGGGATATTTTTGCTGTATAGGGAACAAATATTTCTGAAAGTGAATGTTATATGGTGCTCCATTCATAATTTAAGATTTAAGATTCAAAATGTAACATACCTCTTAACTTTCTTGAATTTGAGGACAAGTTAAGGAAAAGAGTTTTGTACATGCTTTCCTTTCACTGTCAGTAGTGGAACTTCAACAACAAATTATATTTATGTATCTTAAAGCCAAATCTAACCTGTTCATATGTGATAGTGGTCACGACTTTCTTGTGCAGACAAATTTTTACTGGAGCTGCAGTGCTAATCCCAGCAACGGGTAAAATCAGAAAAAGGTCTTACTAGACCTAACTGCAAATTTAACATTGGTTTAAGCATTTGTCACCTTATTTTAGAAAATAAATGTACTTAAGATATAGGTAATTAGTTGTGAATACTTGTTTTTGTTCCTACCCTATATTCTATAGGTATTAGAACATTTTAGGATATCGTAACTGCAAAGGTGGCTGTACATTAATGCAATAAGAAAAACAAGGAGGAAAAAACCTCTGTCCATCCACTGCTTCATCAGAGGACACTTCAGCATCACAACCATGGGGGGAAAGGTTGGAGAAATGATTTGGGTAGCACACACTCCAGTATGGTGCAACATGCTATGGCAGTCTTCAGCTGGCAATTGATTTGAGCAGGGACTAGTAGAGGTCGCAGGCACTGTTGCTGCGAGCGTAAAAAGTAGAAGCAGCATGCTGTGTATCTGATTTAATTAGGCATAATTGGGTTCATCTTGTGTACCTTGAGTTATGGAAATGCTTTCCAAAATCGCTTCATTCTGGGGATGAGATTTTCTCAGCACCTCTCTGTCAGAATTTCTGAACATGTGGCTGTTGCTTTGTTGCTTAACGGCACATCTGCCTGGTTGGCTCTCCCCATGCAAGCTGGGAATGCTCATCGTCATTCAAAGTGAGAACGTTAATGGGGACATGCAATGCATATGCAGCCAGATCACACGGGCTTGGGGAGCTTTATTTTGTAAGTGCAAATACTACATTAGGAAAACCCAAAAAAACCCATTTGCAGCCTAAAAAGGAAAAGGGTGTTAAATTCCTCTCGCAATTCAGGAACTGCTACAGGATTTTGCTTGGCCTTAATGATGATAAAAGCACTTTAGGTAAACCTATGTGTGGGAAATTTAAACCCATAAGATGACTATTTCATCGTAGCAATAATGAAAATGTAAAAGCAGAGGATTATAAAGAAAACTGCTTGGCAATCCTTCGTCCATGGATGCTAGCACGTGCTAATAACATTTGAATTTCTTTACAGTTCCAGTAAAGCAGTACACATTCCTGTGTTTTTTAGCAGCAAAGTGGGTTTATAGGTGAAAAATCATAGTGCAACTAAGTGTTTAAAAAAAGGTAAGAAGAATTAGTAATTTCATTTCTAATCTGTGTTCTAAGAGCTTGCCAGGGAAGGCAGCAGCTCTGACAGCTGCAATGGTCTCATGAGTGTGCTTTTGCTGTGGTTAGAGTCAGTTTGCATTGCTAGTGGCAGAGAGGTAGCAAACTGCTGTTTTGGCGGCTGGGGTGTAAAATCGCTGGATATCAGAAAGCGTCAGAAGAGGAGGAAGTGAGGAGATCCTAGTTTTGAACCAGGAAAAGATGCACCATTCTGGAAGAAGCTGATCCTGCAGGGCCAAATGCCAAAATATCAGGAGAGACAGAGAGAGAGATTGAAAGAAAACACATTTTGGAAAGGAGCATCTCAGAGCAGACTGCCTAGGAATGTGACAGAACAGCTTCTACGCACCGTTTCCTGAGGGGATCCAGCTCCATCTGATACTGATGATATTGGTTATAGTGCAGGATATTCATAGAAAAATAGATTAAAGGTCGGTCTTTTTTTTTTTTTTCCTCCCCTCTCTTGCATTTGGAAAACTTTTCTGTTCCTGATGTAATGCATCAATGTTTTTATGCATCTGCCTGCCTGCTTCTGACAGGCACAAAACCCATGGTTAATCCCAGTGGTTGTTATCTCATCCAGCTAATCTAAATGGTGATCAGCAAGAAATCATAATACACATAGATAATTTCTCATATCTAGCATTATTAGCAGGTAATTAAAGGCAGGGTCAGGGAGCTGGAAAGACATCCCTCCCCAAAACAAAGCGAAAGTCACCGCCCTGCCTAACTTTTTGAGCGTCACAACCTCCTTTATTTTAAGATCTTTTAAGATCATTTTAAGAAGTCAGTGTCACTGGAAAGCCGCTCATTTTCCTTGGTTGATCTGTTTCACTGTAGCATCCTGTGAGCTACAAGTTTTAAGGGCTCAGAGGAGGTGCCAAGCAGCTATGTCCTGTTCACAGCTGTGCTGCTTGAATGTGTGTGGCCTTCGTCGTGTGACTTCGCTCCTTTGTGCTTCTGACTCCCTACCTGTGAAACGGGGGCAATGCTGACAGTTGGATAAAAATTTCTGCAAATGGCAAATGCCCTGCAAGTCCTGTGTATTTTATTCTGTGAAATTTTATTTCTCTCGGTGTCACACAGAACATTTTATGAATCCAAACAACATTTTAGTAAAATAAAATGCTCATTCTAAATCCTTTCCATATAATCCACTTAAAGCAGTCATATCCACTGGTGTGTTGACTGTTGTTTACATAAGCTGTGTTTAACCTAGATTATTGTTTGACATTATTTTCCCCCTTTTTTGAGGGGGAGTAAATGCTGTCACTTCCATTGACGCTGAAGTTCTAAATAAATATAAACACCAGAATATCAGTTTATCTTTGCTTTTGTAAAGGATCCAAATTAAAAATTTCTTTTTAAGTATGTTTACCAAACTGAGACTCAATCCAGTTTCATCAGTAGCTGTTATAACAACTTTGTGTGATTGTATAATAAAACCAGAATTTTGGAGTTCTAAACAGTTTTCTGTTTTTCAGGGTGTTCCTAAGAAACTATTTCTCCAAAATACGGTTGCCAATAGACTCAGAGTGTGTAAGACCAACAGGAAACATTGTGGTCATCCAGGCAAACCGTCTTTGACCAGATGTCATATGGCTCACCAGAATGAATTTCTACTTGAAGCAGAGCATAGCTTTTAGAAAATTTCCAATTTAATTAAAACACTGACAGCCATAGAGAATTTCCAAAGGTTTTAATATGTTCTTTTTTTGCTTTATCTGAGGTTATCTAGCTTAAACTTCTAGCCATTTCACATTGCTATAACTGTCTGTGAGTTTGAGGAATACTTGTCTATGGCAGTTTGATGACCAGCGTATGTGTTTAGACACTGTGACTTAAATGCCCATATACTTCCCCTTCCTCAGCTAGGAACGCCTCCTAGAACGACTTCATTGTGGATCTCTTTTTCTCGTATTTTCATAATTTTTGGGCTTCTTTCCTGGGTCCTTGCTGTGTCGGCACGCTTCCATTGCCTTTGACGCAGGAAGCTAGCAGTGAGATTTGCTCTGTGCAGATGTATGGTAAACTTGTTTGTCATGTTATGAGCCCAAATACACTTTGATAAGGTGGTCTAAAGAAGACATTTAGGTAATTCATACTGTCATCTTTGTGAGAAACTGAGATTTCTTACCATCTCTTTCGGCTTTTATAATGTCCTGGCAAATAATGGAAATGCAGTCAGGTGGCTTTAAGCTGTTGTCTGATGATAATATATGTGTTGTTAATCAACCAAAGTCCAGTTTTGTCTTTCAGTCATTCCTATCAGCAGATAAAGGAACTGGATGGATCATAGAGATACAGTAATAGTACTAATAAGAAAGTTTATGAAACCCGTTATAGTTTTTGAAGCTCCTGAAATGTCTTCCCCGGCAAGAGCAGACAATTTCTGTAGCACATCCCAGATTATATCAAACAAAGCTTGTGTTTGTATACTTCAGAAGATACATGTTTACATATTTGAAGATTGTCTTGGTCAAAAGAAAAAAGGTTTTATTGGTACAGAGAGTATTCATAGCCAGTAATCACATAAAGACTCACATTTATATTAAGCCATTTTAAAGTCCTTTTATCCTAACAAAAGACAAAGTAGAAATAGCTCATAAAGATTGCTATCGAATGACATAAACATAGATAACAGAAATTTTGGCAAGACTGTAGAGACCACAATGCAACCTCAAATAAGCGGTCTGATTGAAGACTGAAAAGCTTTAGTATATGCTATTGAAAAGTCTATACCATAAATGATAGCCATGGAAATAAAGCTCTTTATTTTCTTTTTCTCAATTTGTAATATGATGACTGTTGTGAATTATGAGCACAGAGAAATGAACCCATAACTTAGTGACTGTTCTTGGCACCTTTCTAATGTCAGAATGTGCGCAGGGACCATCTAGGAGTTGCAAAGCTGAGATGTTGTCCTTGTTTCAGCCAGGGCTTTAAAATAAATAAAAGCAGTAACCAGCAGGTTCATTAATCAAGCATGACTCCAGCTTTCATGTGGTCTGACTTGCAGAAATTGAGAGATACCGCCTCGCTGGAAGCACTGTCAGCAATTTGTGAGGTGTGGGAATAGTACTTCAGTTGCAAAAACATTTGCTTTTCTTCAGCCTACTGAATGTAGGAAGAGAAACTTCAGTCCTTTTTCATTTGCCTGTGAGTGGACTGCAATGTTTCCTCAGGCTGGCTGTATGTGTCTTTCACAGGTAGCTCTTTGCAGATTGTTTCAGGTGGTGATCATACTGATGTTTAAGAGCTGCAGCAATCAATATTTTAATAACAGCAAACTTCACTGACAGCTGCAAGACCAGAGTTCAGGACAGAAAGAGGTATGCTGGAGCTTGGGTCACAGGCTGAGAAAAAGAGAGATTAAGCCAGCAATGACTTAAAAGGACACAGAATATTTCCCTTTTCTGTTTCTTTTTTTGATTGTTTTGTTTTGTTTTTTCTTTACTATAGCTTGTACCAGAGGAGGTTTCCCCTCTCTTGATCAGAGACAAACATGCTGGCCCTGAAAGAAATAAGAGTATTTATTTAGTTGTGCTACAAAGGCATCCGAAGTGCCAAATAACTGGTGAAACGGGGTGGTGTAAAATATGCCACTGATACTTCCATCAAAAGCAAAATCCAATTATTTTTAATATTTCAAAACTCTAAAACTGAAGCTTGATATAAGTACTTTTGGCTCAATTCTGAATTTTAAATACTTACTTGTAAGTTTATGATATAAAAAGGGTAGGTTTGGAAAAAAAAAAAATAGATCCTTTTCTTATGATTTGGAATATACTGAACAGTCATTATACAGGCACAATCAAAAAAACCCAAACGGGACCAACTTTTCCTGTGGTTTAAAGTACTCTGATCAAAAAACTGCTTGATCTGATATTTAATATATGCTTTATGGCTGAATTTTTCCATGGTGGATTTATGTCAAAAATTTCCTTCTTGGCAAAGCGTCATTGAGCAAAAGTGCTGGAACTACACTGAGTAGTAGGTGATAGTTTCTTCCTATGTAGAGAGCAACAATATTGTATGAGGACAATTTCAAGAGGTTTTTGGTTGGTGAAGAGACTACTTGGGAGAAGTATTTGCTTTGGGACGACTAGTATACCACTGTTGGATATTATATATCACTTAATTATGGAATACTTTTACTGTCTCAGTAATTCTTAGTGGATTTGCTGAACTGCTGTAGATATTATGGCAAGAGAAGCCATGACAAACCCTTGACTGAATCAACACCTTTGGAATTACACTGGTATTTTTGACATTTCGATTTGACCCTGTGGGAGACATTTGTCTTCCTAAGAAGTCGTTTAGTAAATGATTTAGAGCCATCTTACATTAGCACGTGCAGATGTCTGAAGGACTTAAATGATTTATGACATGAAATGTAGGACTAGCCTAAGGAAAGAAAAAAATCCATCAGAAATTTCTACAGTATTTTTTTATATATAGCATCATTGCTAAGTAATATAAACATAAAACACAAGATATCTCAACTGCCAGATGTTAGACTCCAAAGCTAATTAAGTTTATAAAGCTTAAAGTTTTATTCCCTAGTGGATACTCGATTTAGCATCAGCCTTACAGTTTATTAAGAAAGTGCAAGTTTTGGCCTAAGTTAGATGGACTTATGACAAACCAGTTTGTGTTCAGAGTGATATTAATACTAATCCTCGTGGTGTATTGAAATTCTAGATGATTATACTGTCCCAAGACTAGATATACTAACGTTGTGTGTAGTGGTGTAAGCAGAGCTTTAGGTACTGTACCAAGCAGACATATCAATTGGAGGTCTTTTTTTTAAATTGTGTTGCCTTGTAGCTCTTGAGTTGTTACAAGGTGAGTTGTATGACCTGTGGCTACAAATGATAAAGTACCTTGTATAAACATAAGAGTTGCTTTTAAGCTGGTGCAGTAAAGATTTTTTCCTCACTTTTCCAAGTCTGAGTTATTTTAGGAACTGAACCAGAGCATCAGAGCTGATTAGGGCACTTCAGATCTGAGGAAGGGAAAAATCCCCAGCTGCTTGAGACACACTTTGCCTACAACAGCTGGGGCTGGTGCTGCTGGAAGCCAACAGGCAGGAGCCCAAGCTCCCTGGAACTTGTTCTCAGCTCTGCCACAAAGCTGCTGTGTGATTTTCATCCTGTAATTTTGAACTGCTCTGTGGTCTGCTGTGGTACAGTGCACAAGAGGGGAGGCTGGGCAAAGGCTGTGGCCACGTTCACTCAGCAGTTGCTACAGTCACACCTATGAATAGAAAAGCTGCTGAGACTTCCCCAAGGAAAGAAAATGTGGGTCTTTTTGCCTTTCATTGTTCCCTGCATTTCCAGTGGGACAAGAGTCATGGCCAGCAGCAGACGTGCTGAGCTTCTCCAGAATTTCAGTGTGATGCTTGTCCTTCCCAGTAGCCTTAAGGCAGAGACTGTGCATCTCCACCAGTAGCGGGGCTGTGCCCTTTTCTCTTCCCCGCTTATTCCTCTGCAGTCTTGCCTTGCTCCTAAATCAGGAGGAAGACTTTGCTGCCACGCACAGTTGTAGGCTGATACGTATTGATATTTGTGAAGAGTTCTGAGCTCTGGGGGTTGGAAGTCTGCAGAGGCAAAGCAAAGGGTGTTCCAGATATGCTAAAATGCACAGCTGTAGATCATTGTACCTCATGGATGTGGAAGTATAGCTATACTGCTACAATGGATTACTTGTGTGTAGCAAAGTAGGTGGAAACCACTTAATTCATATCAGGACTGACTGGCTTTTCTGTGGCTATGAGGTGGAAAAATGTGCATTGAATTTCAGCTTTGTTCCATGGGTGAGACTGCGGTAGCTTGCCCTGCTGTTGTGCAAGATGTGTTTCTTTGGGCTTAAGTAGTAATTTCAAGCATTCTCTGCTGCCTTCTTTCCTCCTCTGCTTGTCTTTTCTCTCCCCAGCCTGTCCTAACATCTGTTTCTTTTTTTATCTTGCTTTTTTCAGAATGTGTAGCATAATTATGACAACTGCTTTGATTGTGGATTGTCATTGACCCTTGCTGAAGAAGCACTTTGTCAATCAGCAAGAATTCATCACTTAGCGCTGCTGGATTCATTGACTTTTTATCCAACTTTAGACCCCTACAGTTTGTAAAATGGTATCTGCAATAATTTTCCATGCTCTTGACCTATGTCAACAGCTACTTTACCCAACTGTCTTCATCTATTTTTATGGTGCAAACTGGCTGCTGCTACTGCTAGTCAGAGAATATCGATGGATTAGGAAAGTAGCCTGGTGTTTAATTATAATTTAAAAAAAAAAAACCTACAAAATTCTTCTTAAGCTGAATAGTCCAACTTTTGAGGGTCTCACTTGTGTGACTTTACATATGGATGGCAAGAGGTGTGCCAACAGTCTTAGTCAGCCCTCCTGCATTCCTGAGTAGTGGCTTGGGTCTCAGTTGTTCCGTAACCAGGATATGGCTCTTGGGTATTGTTCTATCCTCTTTATTGTTATATCCACTTTAATCCTAAATTTATTAACTCTCTGTTTTCATTACAGTGTGAAATGCAAAAAGAGAGTGTTGTCAAATTATATGTCACGGAAAATTTCATGATGTGACAACCAAGGTACATACTGGTTTTGTTAGAATCATAGGTCATTTGGGTTGGAAGGGACCTTAAAGATCATCTAGTTCCAACCCCCCTGCCATAGGCAGAGACACCTTCCACTACACCAGGTGGCTCTAAGCCTCCTCCAGCCTGGCCTTGAACACTTCCAGGGAGGGATCATCCACAACTTCTCTGGGCAACCTGTTCCAGTGTCTCACCACCCACACAGTAAAGACTTTCTTCCTAATATCTAATCTAAATCTACAGTCTTTCAGTTTAAAACTGTTACCCCTCATCCTTTCACAACCCTCCCTGACAAAGAGTCCCTCCCCATCTTTCCTGTTGGCCCCCTTTAAGTACTGGAAGGCTGCTATAGGGTTTCCCTGGAGTCTTCTCTTCCCCAGGCTGAACAACCCCAAGTGTCTCAGCCTCTCCTTACAGGGGAAGTGCTCCAGCCCCCTGATCACCTTCATGGCCCTCCTCTGGACCGTCTTTAGCAGGTCCCTGTAATTCTTATTTTGGGGGTCCCAGAGCTGGATGCAGTACTCCAGGTGGGGTCTCATGAGAGTGGAATAGAGGGGCAGAATCACCTCCCTTGACTTGCTGGCCACACTTCTTTTGGTGCAGCTCAGGATGTGGTAGGCTTTCTGGGCTGCGATCACACATTGCCAGCTCATGTTCAGTTTTGTATCCACCAATAACCTCAAGTACTGGGGAGTATTAGATGCAGGGGAAGACATAGTGACAAAAAATGAGGAAAAGGCTGAGGTACTTAATCACAGAATCACAGAATGGTAGGGGTTGGAAGGGACCTTCGGAGATTGTGTAGTCCACCCCCCCTGCCAAAGCAGGTTCACCTAGAGCAGGCTGGACAGGAATGCATCCAGGCAGGTTTTGAATATCTCCAGAGAAGGAGGCTCCACAACCTCTCTGGGAAACCTGTTGCAGTGCTCTGTCACCCTCAAAAGTAAAGAAGTTTTTCCTCATGTTGAGATGGAATTTCCTGTGTTCCAGCTTGTGTTTATTGCCCCTTGGCCTGTCACTGGGCACCACGGAAAAGAGGCCGGCCCCATCTTCTTCACACCCGCCCTTTAGATATTTTTAAGCATAGATAAGGTCCCCTCTCAGTCTTCTCTTCTCCAGGCTAAACAGACCCAGGTCTCTCAGCCTTTCCTCATAAAAGAGGTGCTCCATTCCCTTGATCACTTTTATAGCCCTCCTCTGGACTCTCTCCAGTAGTTCCCTGCCTTCTTGAACTTTGGGGCCCAGAACTGGACACAGTACTCCAGATGCAGCCTCACCAGGGCAGAATAGAGAGGGACCTCCTTCAACCTGCTGGCCACACTCTTTAAGGCACCCCAGGAGACCATTGGCCGCCTTGGCCACAAGGGCACATTGCTGCCTCATCATCAGCTTGTTGTCCACCAGGACTCCCCGGTCCCTCTCTGCAGAGCTGCTTTCCAGCAGCTCAGCCCCTAACCTGTACTGGTGTATGGGGTTATTATTCCCCAAGTGCAGGACTCTACACTTGCCCTTGTTGGATTTCATTAGGTTCCTCTCTGCCCAACTCTCTAGCCTGTGCAGGTCTTGCTGTATGGCAGCACAGCCTTCTGGTGTGTCAGCCACTCCTCCCGGTTTTGTATCATCACCAAACTTGCTGAGGGTACACTCTGTCCCTTCATCCAGGTCACTGATGAATATGTTGAACAGTATGCAGTATCCCAGTACGGACCCCTGGGGAACACCACTAACTACAGGCCTCCAACTAGACTCTGCGCTGCTGATGACAACCCTCTGAGCTCTGCCATTCAGCCAGTCCTAAATCCACCTCACTGTCCACTCATCTAACCGACACTTCCTAAGCTTACCTAGGAGGATGTTATGGGACATTTTGTCAAATGTCTTGCAGAAATCAAGGTAGACAACGTCCACTGCTCTCCCCTGATCCACCCAGCCAGTCATTCCATCATAGAAGGCTATCAGATTGGTCAAACATGATTTCCCCTTGGTGGATCCATGTTGATCACTCTTGATAATCTTCTTTTCTTCCATGTGCTTAGACATGACATTGAGGATGAGCTGTTCCATCACCTTTCCATGGATGGAGGTAAGGCTGACTGGCCTGTAGTTTCCTGGGTCCTCCTTCTTGCCCTTTTTGAAGACTGGCATGACATTAGCTTTCTTCCAGTCCTCAGGCTCCTCTCCTGCTCTCCATGACCTTTCAAAGATGATGGAGAGTGGCTTCACAATAATGTCTGTGAGCTCCCTCAGCACTTGCAGGTGCATCCCTTTAGGGCCCATAATGCCTTAATGCCTTCTTTGCCTCGGTCTTTAGTAGTAACACCAGTTGTTCTCAGGGTACCCTGCCCCTTGAGCTGGAAGGCAGGGATGGGGAGCAGAATGAGGCCCCCATAATCCAAGGGGAAGTGGTTAGCAACCTGCTACACCACTTAGACACAGACAAGGCTATGGGGCCAGATGGGATCCACCCAAGGGTACTGAGGTAGCTGATGGAAGCACTCACCAAGACACTTTCCATCATCTCTCAGCAGTCCTGGCTAACCGGGGAGGTCCCAGTTGACTGGAGGTTAGCAAATGTGACGCCCACCCACAAGAAGGGCTTCAAGGAGGATCTGGGGAATTACAGGCCTGTCAGTCTTACCTTGGTGTTGGGGAAGGTTACGGAGCAGATCATGTTGGGTGCCATCACATGGCACATACAAGACAGCCAGGCGATCAGGCCCAGTCAGCATGTGTTTATGAAAGGCAGGTTCTGCTTCACTAACCTGATCTCCTTCTACGACAAAGTGACCCGCTTAGTGGATGAGGGAAATGCTGTGGATGTTGTTTATGTGGACTTTAGTAAAGCCTTTGACACAGTTTCCCACAGCATTCTGCTGGAGAAACGGGCTACTCACAGCTTGGATAGGCGTACTCTTTGCTGGGTAAAAACTGGCTAGATGTATGGGCCCAAAGAGTGGTTATGAGTTAAAGCCCAAAGAGCCCAAAGAGCCCAAAGAGAGTTAAATCCAGTTGACAGCTGGTCACAAGCGGTGTCCTCAGGGCTCAGGACTGGGGCCAGTTCTGTTTAATCTCTTTATCAACGATCTGGATGAGGGGATCGAGTGCACCCTCAGTAAGGCTGCAAACAACACTAAGGTGGGCGGGAGTGTTGATCTGCTTGAGGGTAGGAAGGCTCTGCAGAGGGATCTGCACAGGCTGGAGCGGTGGGCCAAGGCCAATGGTATGAGTTTCAACAAGGCCAAGTGCTGAGTCCTGCACTTGGGTCACAGTAGCCCTGTGCAGCACTACAGGCTTGGGGAAGAGTGGCTGGAAAATTCCCCAGTGGAAAGGGACCTGGGAGTGTTGGTCGACAGCCACCTGAGTATGAGCTAGCAGTGTGCCCAGGTGGCCAAGAAGGCCAATAGTATCCTGGCTAGTATCAGAAATAGTGTGGCCAGCAGGACCAGGGAAGTGATTGTGCCCCTGTACTCTGCACTGGGTAGAACAAGAGGAAACAGCCTCAAATTTTGCCTGGGGTGGTTTAGATTGGGTATTAGGAAAAGTTTCTTCACAGAAAGAGTTATCAAGCATTGGAACAGGCTGCCCAGGGAAGTGGTTGAATCACCGTCCCTGGAGGTATTTAAATGACATGTAGATGTGGCACTTAGGGACATGGTTTAGTGGCGGACTTGGCAGTGCTAGGTTAACAGTTGGTCACGATCTTAAAGGTCTTTTCCAACATACATGATTCTATGATTCTAAGTCCTTCTCCACAGGGCTACTCTTAATCCACTCATTGCCCAGCCTGTATCCATGTTTGGGATTGTACTGACCCAGGTGCAGGACCTTACACGTGGCCTTGTTGATCTTCATGCAGTTCACATGGGCCCACCTCTCTAGCCTCTCAAGGTCCCTCTGGATGGCATCCCTTCCCTCTAGAGTAGGAACTATAAGAACAGTTTTTTTTCTCCTACGGCCTATTCTGGGCCAAGCATAGTCTCGTGTTCTGTCTCTGGGAGTGCCAGCCTCGCTTCTGTCCTTTTCCATCTGGGTTTATCAGAACTCATGTGTACTTGAGCGTTGAGGCTCTTTAGGCAAATGAAGAATGAAGTGTTCCAGGTGCAGCATGAGACCATCCCCACAGCAATGGAGGTTGCTTACCTGGATCTGTAGACAAACTCCAAGTTAAAATGCTGCAATGCTGTCCAGTGCCAGCTTTCCACATAATGAGTGTTGCCCCTTTTGCTGATCCATTCTGGTTTCACACAGATTCACTCCTTGCTTGGTGATACTTTCCACATTGCCTATCTGAGTTTTCTCTCTCTTTTTAGCTTTAATCTCTAGTGTTCCTGCGGCACCTGCTTTCTTGTTATCTGGGTAGGAATTTCTAATTTCTTCTTACAGGCATAGCACAGATTGAGGTGAATGATGGCAGTACAAGGAATAAAGCCACAATTACATTTGGGAGTGTACCTTCAGCAACTCTTCTTCACAGGCTGAAGACCCACACCTTCATGTTTAATTCTGCAACACAAAAATCATAAATTCTGGTACGAAACGTCTAACCTACTTCAGAGTTAGGCTGTTTTTTTTATCCCATGTATGTTTTCCTGAAGATGGAAAGGATTACGCCTTCAGCTTGCCTGTAACTTCTGCTTTATAGTAATGGCATTTTCACATACTGGACTTGACACATTTTTAATCAATTTGAAAATACTTATTCAAGCAGACCCTCTCATGATAGATTTGAAAAAGTACACTTTCACAAGTGTCTAGTGTTTGTATCTTAAAAATCACACTCCTTTGATAAATTGGTGGATTATTTTTTTCAGCATGTTAATTTTTTTCCATTTCTAAAACTTCTTTTTTTCACAGTTTGTTACGCTGCAGGAGGTCTTACTGCATCATACTTACATGGGACTACTTTCCGAAGAATTCTATTGAGTCAGTGAGAGTGAAAATGGTAGAAAGTAATTTTGTTTCACACAGAGATAACATTCCATTATAATTTTTAGCACTTAAAGAGAATAAAAGAGTGGTATGCTTGAATTAGCTCAGAGCAGCTTTTATGCTATAGCAGCGTTCCATGCTGGTCTGTGAAGAAGAGCTGCATCGTGCACAGAACAACCCTGTGAGTGCTGAAGTGAGGAGACTGGAAATGGTGATTTTTTTAAAATAGTTTGGTCTCCAATCTGGCTTGGCTTTGATTTCTAGACATTCAGGAAATGGAACTTTCGAAGCTGAAGTCAATGGGAAAATGCGCACTGTTCCCCCTCAGTAAGTGTGACTTTATGGAAATGTTAAAATGCACCTCATTGTTTGCATAGAGTCTCCTTTTGGCAAGAAATGGGAATCTGTATAATCAATTACTTGAGAGACTTTCCTTCAAGGCCTTTGGGTTAGAAAGTGTGGACACTTTTTAAAAGAAAATATTTTTGTACAAATGAGCTCTTTTCATACAGAATCAAACAAACCCAAGATACACCAGGCATTTGACAGTGACGTGTGGATGAATACCCATAAAATACTCAAAGGAAATATATGTCAGAATACTAAAATAACTGCTGAGTCTTGACCTTGTGTTCATTAATATAACCCAGTGATTGCACAATTTAACTTAAACTGGCAAGTTTTTCTGTTCACTTATTAGAGAAAGACCCCAAACCCTCTATGGTTCAGTGGAGTAAGCTGTTCTTTTTATATAGCGATGATATTTTCTGTAAACCAAATTTTAGGCACTGACTTCTCAGATGAGAAAATTGTGTTCCTGTGATGTTTTTAATTATATTCTACATGGCTGTATCAGTACGTCCTCAGAATAAAAAAAATTTAGCAGATCTCAACAAAAGGTGTTTGCTAAAAATCTTCCAACAATTTTAACAAGGTTATAATCAGGACTGTGATCAGCCATATTGTGGTGTTTTAGGTTACTCTGTCCGGCATACTGCACTGTCTCTCTCATAGCAGTGCACAGTCACTGACTGGGAATGGTTATTTTGACTTCCCCCTTTCACTGATGTGGGTATCTGTAGTACTCAAAAATAAGTCCTAATGTTTTTCACCGGGTTTGTCTAGTTTGGAGAAGAGGCTGAGGGGTGACCTCATTCTTCTCTATAGCTTCCTGAGGAGGGGAGGTGGAGAGGGAGATGCTGTTCTCTTCTCCTTGGGATCCAGCAACAGGGTGCATGGGAATGGTTCAAAGCTGCACCAGAGGAGGTTTAGACTGGACATCAGGAACCATTTCTTTACTGAGAGGGTGGTCAAACACTGGAACAGGCTTCGTGGAGAGGTGGTCAATGGCTCACAGCTGTCAGTGTTTAAGGAGCAGTTGGACAATGCCCTAATAATATGCTTTAACTTTTGGTCAGCCCTGAAGTGGTCAGGCAATTGGACTAGGCAATCATTGTACATCCCTTCCAACTGAAACATTCCGTTCCATTCCATTCCATTCCATTCCATTCCATTCCATTCCATTCCATCATTAGAGAACTACCTGCATTATCTTCCCATATACATACTCAGGCAAACATGCCATTTACCCCCTCTGTTTTTGTATGAAATCAAATGCAGTTATTTTACTTATAGTAATTTTATGCATACATAAAATAGTCAGTAGGTCTTATGGGAAGAAAATAAGTTATTTTTGTTTTTCTGGCTTTGGGTCTGATCATGCAGGCTGCACAGCCCCTCTGCAAAATTACTCTTTCATGTTTTTTCCCTAACTTTGCTAGGAGCTGAGGAAATAGGAATTATAGGTGACATCCAGCATGTAATAGGGGCAGGCCCTGTAACAGATACATAATCTGAAGTAGTCACTTACTTTTTTTGTTAAAAGGTGGTAGATAAGATAGAGAAAAATATTTATCCATACCTCACTAAAATCTAACCACCTACCATGCTTGCAGATTGACTCAGTTGATACAAGCTCTTGTGCAAATATATACATGTACATAAATACTCACATATATACAAAATTCTTTATGTGTCCAATTATTGTACCGATAAACTGGAATTGTGCACTGACACTGTGTTTATGATTGCTTGGAATAAATAACTGCCTGATAATTGTTCTCGATAATGTTGTCTGGAATAAAGGAAACAGAGAAAAGGAATTAATGGGTGTTTTTTGAGGTATTGATGTATGTACGTATCCATCTCCACAAGTACTATGCTGCCTTTATGTTTCAGTCTTTTTAATGGTCAGCAGATATTTGCAGCTGAATAGGCAGTAAATAAATGGAGACAATGTATTTTCACAGTGAATAGTAAAGAGTTTTGCAGCTTGTCTTGTCAGGAAAAACATTTTCATTTATCCATATAGAAATGGTATTAGGTTGTTGACATTCTGCTTAAACTTGTGTGTTGTGCAGGCTCCTGGAGTACTTTGCAATCTTCTGGCTCCATTTAGAAAAGAAAGATGTTTTCCAAAAAATTCTCACAGTTGCTAATGGTAGTTCTTATAGGAGCCTTGGTGCACAGGAATCCTTGCTGCCAAATTAGATGCCCTGGGTCTCTGATTTACAGCTGCTCTAGGGAACAGAAGTGTTGGTGACTACCTTCTTCCATTAATGTTCATGTATCTAAATCAGAGGCAGCAGTGGAAGAAAGTTTAATTCTCTTCTGCTGAGTCTATCTTATCTTTTTTTTTCTTTGTGGGCACTTTTACATCACTATCACATCCTCAGATTGTGTTGGTAGTAGGCATTTGTAACTCTTCCCTGCAGACTCAAGATATGAATGAGTTTTCATAATGAGTTACCGTGCATGGCATGGTGTGTTCTGCGTGCTCTTGGCCTGTGCAGTGTTGAAACTCGTTGACTTAAAGAACTTTCTCAACATGGTAACATACTCATGTGATTAATTCCTGCAGCTAAGGATGAGTGAAGATAACAGTAAATACTCCTGCATCATACAAGCCTGAGACCCCTCACTCCATTGAAAATGTTTCTCGTACTGAGACCCAAATCTCGTAACAAGGCTTGGAAGGTGGATCTATATAAGCCCTGAAAACCATGGTTGCTTATACAGACCTATTGAAGCCTCTTTGTTGTTGATTGCTAAATACTAGTAATAGAAGAAGAGAGGTCCATGATCTATGGCAATCCAGGCAGCTGCAGAGTCAGAGATCAAATGGACGCCTCTCAGTTGGCTTCAGATGTGTTGGGAGGTCTGGACTACCTGCAAGGAAAGAAACTGTGAAGAAAAACAAGATTCTGTTGTGAGGGTCTGGAAAAGAAAGCATGTATTAGCAGCAAGTGACAATGAGGTAGGGTTCATTATAAATCAGTTATAAATCAAACTTGTTTGTGGAGCAGAGATCTAGTTAAGATGGTTGTTGATCCCACTTTAAAAGGAGCCATAAGGCTTAGTGATTACCAGAGTCATTCAGCTCTCCCACCTTTGGCCTTTGCCCAGATATGCTCTGTGCATTTTATTACATCAAATGGAGCTTAAGACTGATTAGTTGTCGGCCCCTGCTGAAGGGACCTCTGGATCCTGTAAGATCTGAAGGGGGCAAGCAGCTCTTGGCTTCTCGAGAGGGCATCCACCAAGATGGATTTCAGGCTGAGCTGAAAGAGGAGCACAGTAACCAGGAGAGAAAGGCACACTATCGAATTTCTCAGTTCTCTTAGAACCAGACAGGGATCTATGCTTGTTCCTTGAAGATTTAACAGAGAAATGGATTTCAGTGTCAACACTAGCTGATAGTCTGTATTCTTAAGCTGCGTAATTTCTCCTCTGGAACAATACTCTTGACCCTGAAGTTAATTCTTGGGAAGGGGAAAAGTTAATTTCATCTTTATAAAGGAAACCATGAAGCCTTGCCAACCTCTATAAGGAATGTCCTAGGAATCCTCTCATGCTGAATTCAGGGATGTTTTCCTGTATTTTCATCTGACCAAGAAGTAGATGCCAGAGTGGTATGGTAGAGGTGGTAGAGGTACGCATTGTATGGATCTCAAGCAAAATGTCTGTTAATGTCAATGGACCTATGTCTTTCTAAGGATATGAAGCTGAGTTGTGGATGCACAGTAGAGAGATTGGCCTGCTGAGGGAAAACATTAATACTATCTCTGACAAGTGACAAAGAAATACGTGAGCTGAAAGCAAACTTCTTTTATATATTTTTATGTTTGTGTGCATACACAGATGTTCATAAACAGCACAAATAAAAGGTGCAGAGCTGGCTGCTGGTAGGAAATGGCTGTCTTGCTTGAAGAGAGGTGAATTGAATTTTTGTAGTTATATCCCATGAAACAATTCAGCAGAAATATGACCTGTCAGGAAGCTAGGTGTGTGTAAATATAACTTGTGGATAGTTTATTTCATTTACATTTATAGAAACTAGCTCCAATTTGGAATAGCTAATGCAGAAATAACTGCAGACCCCTGTCTGCTCTAAGGTTGATGTCGCTTTTGGTGTCACCCTTTTTGGATGTATCATGAATCTTTGAAGAGGTGTCAGACAGACAAGAATATAACTTTTGGAATTAGATTTTTAACTCTTATATTTATTTTCCTGTTTCAAGCTCTTTTTTTCATTGTTGTTGTAATTTGACCTGTTGCTCAGTACCCGGCTGTTTCTCCCCGAGGAGAACTTAAGGGGAGAACTTAATATAAAATAAAGTTCCAGAGCCTGGCTGAAAGAATCTTTACAAAGAGTCACTTTGATAAACATACAGTTTAATTTTGCTTTTTCAATTCAAGTGGTGAAGGTCATTTAGATATTGGTTAAGCAAAGCGTTTGAATATTTTTCTGAATGTTTTTGTTTTCAGGAACAAACTTAAAATAAAAATTAAAAAAAGAAACCAAAACAAAAAAAAACCCCACCCTGTCAGAAATTTAATTAATTTCTCATTGTAATATACTGTTATATTTTGTAAAAGTAACTGGTTTTATAAATTTGAAAGAAGGACTAATCTAATAATGAAAAATAATAAAATAATAGCATTCAAAAGATGATAGCCAATGAAGTCCTTCTAGCTGTGGATTTAAGTAGTTGTTCAGGGAGATTTGTAACACTAACTAAATTGGATGTATTCCTGAGTGAACAGTATGTCAAGGTGAGCTGTGCATTCTCATTGCCAAAATGAACTCTTTAACATGAAATATGTCTTGGACTATGGTAATGGGAAACTTCCCAAGATTTCACACATTTCTTGATAATCTCCATGGAACCCTAACACTTTCCATATGTTTTCCTGGTTGGCAGGTGGAGTGGATACAACAGCAGGTGGTTAAAAGAAGGATAAAGAGGGATTATAAACCTGGTGGTACCCAATCCACTTATTTCAATGATCCCAAGTGGCCAAGCATGTGGTACATGGTAAGTACATACAGGGTCATTGGCTCTGTTTCATGCTAGTGTTTAGTTGTCGGCTGTGATATTTTGAAAAGGGGCAGAATAGTATGTTCAGAAAAAGCAAACTTTGGGTTTTTTTATGTAACTAATGAAGGTCTGTAAACTACTTACAAGTATTATAAAGAATTCCCAGTGGGTCCTGCAATAGGAAACATTTATTAATGCATTCATTCATGAATGCTTCCTATTGCAAGATGTCTTGGGAATTACTTATTAGAGGATAAACTTTCAGCAATGAGAAGGGAAGGAACATAGCCACAATCTGTGAGAGCAGTGAAACCACTTGTTTTCAGTGTGCCTAATTCACTGTCTTCAACATCACTGTGATATGTCTTCTGTCCTGAAACAGGAGAAAGGAGCTGCAAACGCTGACTGTTCAGTGTTATAATTGCATGCTTTTTAGTAATGAACAATTGCATTGTTGAAATAAATGGATTGTTTTTGCTCTGACATGAGTTGCATGTTTTCTGAGCAGAATTTCTTTTTTTTTTTTGGCTGACAGTCACAGTTAAAGCCTGGAGTGAAACATTTGTATTCATAGTGTTTTTAAAAGTATCTTCATTTTGCCTAGGAAGGTGCAAATCATAGAATCATAGAATGGGTTGGGTTGGAAATTGCTTCTAAAGGTCACCTAGTCCAACTCCCTGGAATAAGCAGGGACATCTTCAACTAGATCACGTTGCTTAAAACCCTGTCCAACCTGACCTTGAATGTTTCCAGGGATGGGGCATCTACCACCTCTCTGGGGAACCTGGACCAGTGTTTCACCACTCTCATTGTAAAAAAATTCTTCCTTATATCTGGTCTGAATCCACCTTCTTTTAGTTTAAAACCATTACCCCTACTAGAAGTCTGTCCCTGTCTTTCCTGTAAGTCCCTTTTAAGTATTGAGAGGCTGCAATAAGGTCTTCCTGGAGCCTTCTCTTCTCCAGGCTGAACATCCCCAACTCTCTCAGCCTTTCTTCACAGGAGAGGTGCTCCAGCCCTCTGATCATTTTTGTGGCGCTCCTCTGGACCCGATCCAACAGGTCCATGTCTTTCTTGTGCTGAGGACTCCAAAGCTGGACACAGGACTCCAGGTGGGGTCTCACCAGAGCAGAGTAGAAGGGCAGAATCACCTCCCTCAACCTGCTGCCCACACTTCGTTTGATGCAGCCCAGGATACGGTTGGGTTTCTGGGCTGTGAGTGCACATCGTTGACTCATATCCAGTTTTTCATCAACCAGTACCATGAAAAGCTGTATTTAGTACGCAATTGACTCCAGCTGACAAGTCTCCATTTTGGCTGATAAAAGACTTGCTCTCTTTCTCTACTGTCCTGTTGATGTAGTTCTGAATCCCTACATGTTGTTTTCTCACTATGTCACCTTTGTTGCCGATGGTAAGACAATCAGTAGGTTTTATGACTTGATAGATTGAATTGCTTCAGATAGGCAGGAGAATATGCCTTTCTGGCAACAACATGTAACATAATTTTCTTGTAAGTAGATACTGCCTTTTCAGGTATTTTGTTACTTTCAAAGTATTAGTTTAGTATTTCAAGTTAATGAACATGATTGTCCTAACACAGCTTTAAAAATAATATTAAGTTTTTGGTTGTTTCATTCTGGCTTGTAATTCATTGTTGCATACAGTGAAAAACAAAAAATGTCATAGTTAATTTGTAGCTAACAGTAAACAATTGCTGTTAGTAAACTGAGTCAGAAGTCCTTATCTTCACGGATATATCATATGTGCACGTTTTCAGTCAGAAAGTCTAGTAGCTTTGCTATTCTGTTTCTGAAATCTTGTATATTAATGAGAGTCTAAGTAATAACTTTACTCCCCAAATTCCTCTTATTTTTGTCAAAGAGCTGTACTACTGGCTTTTCCAATAGAAAAATTGTTACATATTACTCTTTCTGAGCTATTAGAGATCTACGTCTTTCAGTCAGTAACTCTCTTCATACAGTAGAAGTCTATTTAATTTCTATTTTATCACAGCACAGGGTAGATGTAGCTAAGGTGGGGGTTTTTTTCAGCAGTTTATTGTCCATTTTCAAAACAGCTTTTATCCAAAATGTAGTTCTTTTCAGTTGTTTGTTAAAGCTATATTATTTTGGGTCATGGGATCATGGCAGGTCTTTTTCCCAGTTTATTGAATTGTGTATACTTGTCTGTCTCCTCTAATATGTGTGTTTATTCAGTCTGCCTATCCTACAAATATGTGCATAAGGTGACAGACAGATTGCAATAAATGGCAGTAGATCATGATATTGTGTCCTGTCAGTTCTCATTTTTTTAATTTTTTTTTTTCAGCATTTTTAATTGAAACTAGAAAATAACCGTGATTTATCTTTAGGTAGTCCGCTATTATTGCTACAGACTTTCAGCCCTGTGTTAGACTTAAAAGAAGGAGGCCAAATTTCAAGAGTATAATGGTAGTCAAGCAAAAGTCCACTATATATTGTGTAGAGTAGCTTATGTAATTTTTCCTTTGTGCTCCTAGATTTTTATACAAGTTCTGTAGTGCCACCATAGCTTCTTAGTGGAACTAGATTGGCGGTGTGTTTTTTAACTGATAAAAGATGCTTATAGCAGTTGCCTCTGATTTTCCGGAAGGTAGCAGTCTCCTATTTATAAATCAGTTATGTTTCCTAGCCACACTGATTCACAGCTGTCCCACAATTGCCAGTCTAACACAGAAAGCACCGTAGGGCAGCAAATGGACTTGTCTTGTATAACTTTCAGAATAGTGTCATTTCTATACCTGTGGAATAAAGTCCGCACTTGCAGACCCTCTGGGAAGGGGCTGTTCCTGACTGATTGCTTTTACCTCTACTGAATAACTCTGTGTATTTGCAATGTGTGGTTTTTGTTTTTTTTTTTTAAATGAGAACTGACAGGACACAATATCATGATCTACTGCCATTTATTGCAATCTGTCTGTCACCTTATGCACATGTTTGTAGGATAGGCAGACTGAATAAACGTGTATGTGGTAGTGGTTTGATGATATTTTGTTGAGAGTGATCAGTAACACATTACCGAGTACACTATTTCAGTAGAGAGAATAGCTAAAAATATGTGAATGGGTTGACTTCAGGACTGACTTGGGTCATTACCAGATATCCTCATATGACTGTATTTGTGATTGTAACCATAGCTACTTTCGTTAATCTTATTTACCTTTATAAATTGAAGGGAAAAAAGGAATGTGAGGTTAGTTAATGGTTTCAGTCATTGCTATGTCAGAAAGAGGTTTTTAGGTTGCTGGCTGCAGATGTGTTATTGAGAAAGTAATAAAGTATTATCATGTACAGGTTTGCATTTGGATTAATAAGTAACTTTGTTACGGGTTAAGATTGATACCTTTGGCCGTTGAACTGGCATAATCTCTAACAGGACGGTAAATGTAGTTCAGATTTGTTGACACAAGTCGTTTTATTCAAAGACTTTGTCAAGCAATATCTGATTGATGTTTTTCCTCCCCCAGCTTTTTCTTCGCAAGTACCACTCCTTGTAAATTTAATTGTCTGGGCTATAAATTTTTGTTTGTGTGATATCCATGGCAAGAAGTTACAAGGGGGATTCAGGCCCTCTTTCTCTTTTGGGCCATCACAAAGTTTAAAAGTATCAATCAAGAACTATTCTGTGAACAAATTAAGAGGTCTGTTTTTCTCCATTTACTCTAAACACACTTCTAGAAAGAGCAGAGACATGAGGAATATAGTTATTTAGCACCTTATGGTTCTGTGTAAGATGAAGCAGACAAAGCTCCCAGAGACACTCATCACCTGAACAAGTATACTTGTACTTTTCATTACCAGTGGATTATCTATTGAGAAATTACAGCTTCTCATGCTTTCTAATAACAAGGAAAAGGCAATTTTCTTCTGACTTCCTTCCCTCAAAGCAAGGAAAGTTGGGAAAAAAGCAACTGCTTTATCAGGACCTCTGAATCCTGAGGTATCTATGCTTAAGAGTAAATTAGAATATTTTTATAGATTAAGTAACACATGAAACTTCACCTGTTCAACTCTTATTTGAAATTGACCTACAGAGTTGGGTCCAGCTTGCTCAGAATGAACTGATATCAAAGAAATAAATCAAAGGGAAAGAAGGTCCCTAGTTAACACACCTTTCCAAATTTTGAGTCAGGAGAGAGCTAAGTCCTGTATGCCATCCCCAGAGCTCAGCTGTATTTTATTTATATCATCAGTTTATATCCAATAAATTTCTTCTTTTTCATTGGTGTTGACAAAATAACCTGTTTGTCAATAATTGGATGAACTATATACAGCCAGTTTGCATAACTGAAGGAGGTCGAAGTCAACCCTGAAGTCCCACTGCTATCTGAAACTGTTTTACTTAACTTGTAATAACAACAAACAGTGTCTTTGGAATGACTAAGGGGACTTTGTGCCTAGCCAATTTCACTGTACCTGCCAGTTTGTTTAATGAGTTTCCTCATCTTGCCTGCATGGAAAAATGGTCATAAAAAATAGAGAAGGTAAATATAAAAAAATTAAAAATATATGCAAAGATGTGGTTAATATAACTAACTTTCACTTTAATAGACTTCAGTCACAAGACTCTCCTTGCTGACTTTTTTTTTTTTTTGCTCCCCACTTCAGAAGACCTTCGTAGTGGTCGGCTGAAACTGGAATCACACAGGCACAGTAGCACATCTTTCTGTAGCTGTAATCTAGCTCTGCTGTGATACTGCGCTCCATTGCATATTTTTTTAACATAGAATGTAACTGCAAGAAATTAATTTAGCCATCGTTTATTCTTTAACAAACCATTGTTAGACTACAAAGATGCTTACTATGTCTTTGCAGCCAGTTCCGACAGGCATAAGTCTTTTTCAACACTGATCAAGGATAATCCACTCCAGTACTGTTATCATGCCTTCTATTGTTAATAATAATTGCTAATGCTGACGGGATTCTCTAATTTGGAGAAGCTTCCACTTCTAACCAGCTTCTTCCCACTCTGCATGGCCTAGTTACTGCTTGGCAGGAGTTGAACATATACTGGAATATTTCTGTGGGACTGAGAATTTACTGGAGAAGAAGTATGTTTTGAGATGTGAGGCTGGAGGGAGAGGCACTGTTCTGTTAGAGCACCTAAGAATAAATGTGATAGCTAAAGTGTATAAACCAAGTGTTTCCTCATCACTGGATGCCACTTCATCAGAGAAAGAGGAAATGTGTATCCAGAGGTATGTTTGCTCTTTATAGCTGGAGAAGGTATGGCACTCTCAGAGAGAAACAGGGGAAAGATGGAACTTCCATTGCAGTAACTCACT
Organism: Charadrius vociferus; assembly: GCF_000708025.1. NCBI lineage: Eukaryota > Metazoa > Chordata > Aves > Charadriiformes > Charadriidae > Charadrius > Charadrius vociferus. The sequence goes on along the minus strand of NW_009648967.1, from coordinate 483,671 downwards.
GGGGTGAGATGGTATTCCTCTGAGAAACTACAGCATAAAATAACTGAGCTACCACGAAAACAAATAATATAACTTTAAAAATGGTGTTATACTCAGAGAAAAAGGTAGCCAGGGTCTCTAAAATGCATACTTGGGGGTCACCCTGAGAATTTTTATAGTAGTCTGATTTACCTGAGAACATAAGGAAATAGCTGACAATATCACTAAAGCTGTAAACCACATCAAGAAGTGGAACATGGGAACTTGCTTGTCAGCTTCTCAGAAAGCTGAAAATGGGTGAGATAGTCACCTCCGTAAGCTGCATGGAATGTAGGAGGAAGGATACCACCTATTACATATCTAAGCCAAAAAACCTGTTGTCTTTTAATTGTCATTGCTAAACACATCCCACGCCAACATAAAGTATAATTCAAAGCCTCATTGAGGTAAAACTTTCATTTTGTTTTACATGCATCTTAGGTCCACAGTGACCTCAGCTCATCTTCTCTCTTAAATAATTTTAAGGTCTGTTTTTGCTGTTGATCTCTGCAAACAAAGTACTTCCTCTATGGAAAATTATTTTCATTTTTCAGAATCTCTTTCCTTTTCTCAACTTTTCTTGTTTTCTCTTCACACTTATTCTTCGTTATTACTTCTCTCTAGACATAAACTGTACTTTGGGAGAGTAGGTGGAAGACAAAATGCATTTGGAGGAGTGCTAAAAGCAGATAACTTCACAGTCTTCCATTTGGAACCCAAAAGAAGGGCTTTTGTAAAGCTGCATTGTCTGCTAGTTTTCTCTGAGAGGTAGCAATGTAATGGAAAGGGACTATAAGGCACTGTAGTTTATATAGTCTTTTTTAAAATAAGAAAACCATATTAGGTAAATATAATGGACTTCAATTGCTGAAAAAGTAAAAATTTCTTACAAAACTTCTGAAAAGATACTCAGATAGAAATCTGTAAACTTAAGAAAAGATACAATGCCTGGCTGTGCTGTTTCTCCAACTGCTTATGTTATGGCTTAGATCTGGGGGCTTTTGGAAGAGCATTCATGATTTCCAAAATTCAGCTGAAAGGACAAGCAGATGCACAAATGCAAAGTCTTTTGGGGATTCAAGGTGGAAGGGCATTATAGCAGCGCCAGCAAGGCACAATAAAACTAGGTGACTGAGCCAAAGTGGAAACTAACGTTTACAAATTACTTGGTGAATAATACTTGGTCAATTACTTGGATGAGACAGCTGTATGATATTGTTGCACAATTGTAGATGTAGCATGATGTTATTGAGATTTTTAGAAAGCTGTTGAAGATAAAAGACTTGCTGAGAAGCTTAACTCATCAGCCAATATTTATCAGTCATCCTTTTATTTTGCAGTGTAAGATGAAATATAATTTATACTCCAATTGAAAGCAGTCCATGCAGGCTGATGAGATCTGAATTAATTGCGTCTAGGGCTGGCTGCCTTGAGCTGTGATGCTGAAACCAAAACCCAGGAAAAATTGCTTACTTTCCACTTACAGTGAGGACTGTGAGGTCAGCCTTGCTTTGAGCTTCGGCAAAGGGTCTGGTGAACCCAGCTTGCTTTGTTTCTTCAGAAAACTCCTCCAGTATGCTACGTAGTGCTCTCCAGTTATATTTGTGAGCTCCCAGGTGAGCTATACTAGCATTCACAAGAAGGGACAGACGCTGCTGCTCTGACATGGTATAGTTGACTCTGGACGGCAGCCAGAATGGGGCTAATAAGCCTTTATCAGCAGTGAGTAATGTGAGTCTCCTAAGGTCCTGAAGCCATGAAATAAGGTGGAGGTGAAGAGTTAGACAGGCCAGTTGCCTCCCTTATGCCACTGATGAGATCTGTTGGGAGTTGGTATGCCTTGTGCTTCTCTCCAACTCCAAGTGTGAGAGGCAGAGCAGAGAAAAAGAATTTTATGTCCCTGCCCTGGCCCTTAATGAGGTCAGCTAAGGCGAGTGGGGCTGTGGAAGGAGACAGCAGGGACAAAGGAAGGAGTGACAGGCGCCTGATGGGACTGGCTGGAGAGAGGCGGAGGGAGGAGGAGAGGTCACCCTAGGTCCGAGTGCAAGCCTGGGTACAGGGGAGACAGAATTGGGGACAGAATTCCACCTGCCACGTGCTAAGACTGCAGCAAATGAATACATGTCTACCTCCTTTACGACCTCCTAAAACTTTATTTCCAACCCACCTATGCCAGGCGTTGGCAGCTAAGGAAAAACCTCACTCTTTTTATTGCGAGGTGGCATGGCATGTTTGTAAGTGTTTTGCATATTTTGCAACTTGGTTTGGTTGTTGCACGCGCTTTTTGTAATTGTGTCTTTTATTGCATGAGAAGATCGAGCTTTTGGTGTTTTAGAGAGTTAAGACAGCAATCTGTGACTTAACGTCAGTGGAAGTGCTGCTAGAAAGAATCGAACTGCCTGTCAAAACATTGCCTTGCAAATCTCTGTGTGAAAACACACCTCTTGTTCTTTGTGGACAAGGTAGAACTAGTAACGTAAGTTCAGGTAATACACAGTTTCACCTAAATTCATTTCCTGTTGAAAAACAACAGTGTACTTTAAGTAATGAAAACCCTGTAGAAGTGGATTTGTCCTTATCTACTGAAAAGAGATTATTAGTGCAACTAGTTTAGCAAGATTAGGAAATAGTTTAAACGACCAGATAGGGTACTTGATCTGTTCCTCTGGGACATTCAGTTCTGGCTTCCAGATAATCAGCCCTGGAAGTGCCCAGGAAACACAAAATGGAAGCCAGCACTGTTCAGGGGTTGTGCCAGCATTTTCACTGAAGCAAGAAGCAGCAATACTGAAATGATTTCCATACTTGCTTTGGGAGAGATTTTCCTGAGTGGATTTGTTAATAAATCATACAGCAATAGCACACATTCCTCTGCCTATTTACTGCTGTGATTTTATCTTCAGAGGGACAGTATCCACTTTTCTTTTATCTTATCTTTCAAAAATTTATTTAAAATGGAATTCTTTTTGTGGGCAACAACTGAGTCACATTAAGAAACTGCAGGTACTTTTCTGTATAATGTCATTTGTGGGATATCATTTGTGTGTAATATTGTGTTTTTCTGAACTGCTTTTTTCTGACTAGTTTCTGCAATTAGTAAGGAAATTATAGTGCCACAAAATCTTTGCTGAATTTTTAATGAGGTATCATAAATATCTGTCTTTAGGTTTAGTTCAAAATGAACAGCTAACAATAAATTATATGGAATATAAATGGATATAAAATTGCTAACATTAACAACTGTAAAGTGTGACATACTGGGGCACAAT
>NW_009648967.1:457300-480320 GCF_000708025.1 Charadrius vociferus | reverse complement strand
AAGTACACTTTTTCTCTTTTCAAAGGAGAAGCAAGTTGCCCATCATTAGTTTCTAAGAGCAGTTTTCCAAGAGCAACTGCTTAGTTAGCTACCCACTTTTCAGATTTTTTTTTAATTAAAATCAAGTAATATCAAATAGCAAAACAATTTCTTTTGTTATGCAATACTGAGTACTCTATTAATGTTACTGAAAAAAGGAAGAGACAGTTTAATTGTAAAAAAATACTACTTTGTTTCAGACACTCACTTTATGTATTTTTTTGCTATTCTTTGCGTACTAAAATTACATATACTTCAGGAAAGGGTTTGCTAAGTATTATATCACTAATATTTTATAGCTTTTTTTTTTTTTTTCACATAAAGAACACTGTACAAACATCAGGAACCCCAAATGACCAGAAGTGCGCAGCCACAGTACAGAAGAATTGGTTCTGAAGCTTGCCTCTCTTGTGGTCTGATTGCTAAAGAATGAACTGGTGTGACATGTTCAGTTAGCCCTCATGAGAAGCAAACTCATAACCTATAAGACTTATAAAAACTTCTGACACAACCAGTAGCTATATTACTTCCCAGTCAGGGGGCAAAAATTAGTGTTGTGCTTCCATAAGGCAATTTCTTAACTGTTCTGTAGAGAGGAGAGCCTGATCTGTGTAGTGCCCTTTGCAACGGAGAAATTGGAGACCCACTGTTTAGCTCAAGGATTTTAGGTCTCGTAACAGTCTTTAAATATCATTATGCCCCTCTTTACTGAAGACAGATGCTATACCATGAAAATGGGGACATCAAAACTCCAGGTTTTCTGATTCCTGTATCCATGCTTTAACATTTCTTCTTATATATTACATGAACAGACCTTGTGACTAAATTTACAAGTATGCAGAAGACCTTAGTTCTTGCTGACCCTTTTTTCACCTTAATTTTTGCTCCTTTTTCAACCATGTTTAAACAAACAAAAAAATCAACCAAAAAAATTCCCAAACCAACCAACAAAAACCACCCAAACCAAACCAACAAAAGAAACAAACACAGTGAGGACTGAGACTTCAATAAAGTGTGTTCTACACTACTTCATTAGATGCAGGTCATCCTTGGCATTGCGTGTAGCTGCTTCTAATGTCATGAACTCTCTGCTGTGAATTACATCTGCTGCTCAAGCCCTGTGAAGAGGATTTTCTTCTAGCCAAACAAGAAGCAAATCGGAGAGAAGATTAAAAGTATAGCAAATTCTATCAGTGCCATTTTGGAGAGAAGTCCGGCAAGTGTTTGCACATCTGCATGACTTCTAAATACAGTTCCAATTAAAATTAACCTAAACAAATTAAGTGGTCATTTTGAATTCAGTCACTGAATACAGAAGACCCTGTCAGCACATGACCTCGAAATCTCCTCAAAGAGAAGCAGTAGGGCATTTTGGAAAATATGCCAATTCTAAGGTGTGGAGCAATACAAACAACTTGCTCTTTTGCTGTGGAGGTCATAAATTCTGCAAAAAATTAAAAACTGGCTCATTCAAAATAAACTAATTTCCATCAAACAGCAGAAATGCATGGTGGTCAGAAGCAGGAAGTGTGCAGGAGGGAAGAGCCTCAGACAAGAGGGGCAAGTGTGAATCTTTTCCAGTATTGATATCACTTTTGTCTTACCCTTTCTATTGCGGTAGAGTCCACTAATCCATGCGTAGCATGCCATTTAAGCATAAAATTTCCCTGTCCTTATCCATTCTTATGTGACTTCCTAACAGAACAAAGCAAGTTATTTTCAGTTTTGAAGACAACTAAAAACGATATTAAACCCAATTAGTATAAGCACAGAAGCCTAAGGAGAGGCAGATATAAATATACACGAGAGAATAAACATTAAGTATATAGTGGGGTTTTCCTCTTCTGTCTTTCGGATAAGACAGTTTATTAATAAACAGTAAACTACTGCTTGGGAGATAGTGTTTTGGTTTTTATGAATATCAACTCCTGGTTACAAGATTACATCTGGGAGCCAGAAATACCATTTATAAAAAAATAAGACATTTTAAGCAAAGAAAAAATGCTTCTGCAGTTACAAAGAGGTTGAATAACCTCTCCTTTGTTCAACTTCCATGTACTCTTTCACATGCAGGTTTAATGTTGAACCTCCTGATTCAAGAAGAGGTTGAATCTGACTGGTTTTTTTCCTTATAAGTCTCCTGGTCTGGCTGCAGGCCAGTAGGCTGCAGAGTAGGCTGTTGAAGAAAGTTTGCTAAGTGCAAGCTTTCATATGCAGTGTTTGAATGCACTTTACATGATCCCAGCTGCTGAAACATTGAAATCCGTATATCCTTGATTAATTAAGTCCCCATCCACATGAATTGAGACCTGGATAGAGGAATTCATACAGCCTTCTTAGAAAGTGTTACAGCCCTTGCATCTTGGTAAAGAGTTGGCTTGCTTACAGAAAACATGATTCTGGAAAAAAATCCCTGAATTCTTGTACTCCACTGAATTTGTGTCTCAAGACTCCCTCAGAGCCCTTGTATGATGATGAAGTTTCCCAAGACACTGAAGCTTGAGGCTCTGTGTGTCACATCATACAACCTACACTATCTTTGCCCCAGCTTCTCAATCCTGTCCCCATCCCTTGCATCATCCCTTATGGCTACCTGAATAGAGAGACCCAAAAAGTGAAAGAAAAGGGAGCAGGATTAACTTTTCTGACAACACTGAGAAGTTAGATTGGTTCGGCTTTCTTGAGGATCTTTACACTCAATTTAGACTGTCTATGCTCTTAGTTTTTATTTAATTATTAGGTGTATTTGCTACCCTCATATGGTTTTCCTTTTTAAAGCATTGTCTCCTTCAGTTTCCATCCACTCCCACTCCAGATTAACAATTACTACATAAGAGGATAAAAGTATTGTGAAAGTGAAAGCATTCTTCTATTTTATGCCTGTGCTTTGAAAATGTTTGCCCAAACACACTGTAACATTGGCCCATTTTTGGCTTAACAGGGAAGTTGCATGATACTGACCAGTGAGAGAGAACAAAAATCTGAAAGGTTTCTGTCTTGTAAGCCCACTCACATTGGGTGTGCGATCTGCTTTCACTATGTCTGGCTGCTGCTGCTTCTGCAGTATTCAGAAGTTTCAACTATTGACCATACTGTGTGAAGCAGCTTTGATCTTGTTTGGGACTTCAAATATGCTGAGACCATGTTATACATTGTGTAAACTATTACCACTGAAACATTCTGAGGTCTAATTCAGTAGATATTCTTGTTGAATGAATCTACATGGGTGGCCAAAGCCACTTTCTAAGCTTGGTTTGTTACTAAGAAAAAGTCTTAGATTGTGTTAATATTTGAAAGACTCACACACAAGATTTATCCCACAATGTACTAGGAAAAAATAAACATAAGGCTGAGCCTTTCATCTCTTTTTGCCGCTTAATAGGTAGAAGTTGTATGTGTAAGTGTGACTGGGAATGAAACAGAGGTTATGACCCATGTTGTCTCCAGGCAGGCACTAAGCAGCAGAGATCTCCTGATGCAATTATATTGTATGGGGAAGGACAGGAAGAGTTTACATGTCTGTATATGTGTTTAGATAAAAAAAAAAAAAAAAAAAATTCTAAGTCATCATAATTTTTATTCTAGGCAGTTGTGAATAATGGGTGCTAATAGGAAATGGATTCAAATAGGAAAGTTCAAATCAAAAGTAAAGCATGCGCTGACAGCATGCAGCAGCTTTCCCTCATTTCTCCTTTCTATAGCAACACTGTGACTACAGTCACGCTGCATCAAGTTGTTCATTTGATTTATGTGTTGGTTTTCGGGGAGAGGCATGGAGAAAAATATAGAGCAATCAAACAAAACATTTATTGTGAATTGAAAAGTTCTTACCTGGATTCTTGTTTTGCCCTTTGCATCCATGTTATCTGGCATCTATAACTTAAATGGTGAGAGGTTAACTGAGAGAAAGTGGCTGAACAGGAAAGAAAAAAAAAGCTCTTTTGGCTGTTCATAAGAAAATAAGAGAATTCTTGAGTAAAATAGTGGCTGCTTGCAACGGTGCTGTTAAAGAGATGCTGTGCAACAAACTACATAGGTACATGATCAGGTCTCATGCATCTCACTGGAATTAGGCATCCACCTCAACGGTTTGCAGATCAAGGGTAGGTTTAAGCTTATTCCTAAACTTAAGCGTGTACTTAAAAGTTTTGTTGATTTTTTCAGTGTATTCCAAACCAACAAGGTTTTGGGCTGCTAACTGTCCCAAACTTTGTGTTTAAATAAGCCTGTTACATTGTGATTACTTTTTGGTTGGTTTTGTGGATTGTTTTATGTCAAGCCCTAGATCTATACAGGAATTGACCAGGGTATCTGTAACGTGACTCTGAAATGGATCTTCAGTTGAATCAATACAAAACCTTATTTATTTTATGCAGCGTCGAGATTATAATAATAAAACAAACTTTCGTCTTGCTTTTCTTAGAAACCTTTTTTCCTTGAAAGGTCTTTATCTTTCATACAAATAACAAAGCATCCACATAAACTCATATTTTTTGTTTTAAAACAGTCCATTCCTATGAACAGAGATGCTAGTCAATTAAAATTTCTGCATTTTGCTCCAGAAGTAATAAAAAAATATTTTTTCAAAAATTTCTGTCACCCACTGCTAAATGTAAACGTCAAAGAGGACAAAAGTTCAAAACATCACCTTATTTGAATGTTTCATGTCAATTCCCTTTTGACATTATTGCTTTGCATATTTAATTGAGATTTATTCATAATAATTAATGTTCCTGTGTGTAGAGTAAAGTTGTTCAGGATATACGCTTATATTTAAAGCAAAACCTAACAGTAGACACCGAAAGTCCTTTTCAAAGTATTTGAAAGCAGTTAAATGGCAGAAAAAGTTTATTTCTCCCAGACTGTACTTCCTACCGGGGCTTCTGTGGACCTCCTGACACAAAGCTGCTTTAGTCTCTAGAAGCCATCATCAGGATCTGAACTCCTTTGGTGGGTTCATTTCGCAGATATGGCGGGGGATTTTATGATCATTTCATTTGACCTACAACCAGTAAAACCGATAATTTGCAATCACAAGCCCAGAATTTCTAATTAAGCTGCAGTAGCTTTTCTGTAAGACACACATATATTAGGTAAAAGATTGGATTTGTAAAAGAGTTACATCTAGAGCATTGTCTTAATAATTAACTCTTAAAATCTTGCACCTTGCAGTTCCATGTTTAGCTTGCTCTGCACTTACCTTTTTAGGCCATTGTCTACTAGATTAAAGAAATATTCCCCTATCAAAAATACCATCTGTGTTGAGTTACATGCATGCTGCAGTCCAGTCATGTCTTCAACCTCTCTTAGATAAAATAAATTCTTTGAGCTAGTTAAGAATCACTGTAAATTGTGTTTCCAGTGCTTGGTTCAGAAAACAAGCTTATTTTCCAAAAGCATCCTTTTTGAAACATCACTACTAGGCACATGCACATATCATTCCAGGAATAGTATCATTGCTGTCATTAAAAAAAGTGTGTTAACCCACTTTTCTTGCTATCCCACTACTTAACTATCAAAGAATAACATATGGTTTCATAGGTCATCTTCTTGAAGTTGTAGGTGACTGTCTGCTTTACGTCTTAAATCCTTTTCACCATTACTGTGTTTCTGGACATTTTCATTTTATGCCTTGCACTGTCAGTCCTACGTGCATAATTTTATGTATGATTTCATATAAAATTATATTACAAACATACCACTTAAATAGGTTCACCTCCATAAGTGATCCAGATCATTCTGTCTCTATTGCCATCATTACTTCCCACTCCACTCCACTAATTTCTGCGTCATCAGATTTGAGAGTGTGCTATAGGAGAATGTAATTTCAACTTTTCTGAACTACAAGGAAACATTGTAGCCTATTAAGATTTGAGACTTAATAATTACACATGCTCAGTAATGTTTTCTTAAACAAAATGAGTATAACTGTATCTGTTAAGCCATCATAATGGCTTCAAAGTACAAACTGACACGTCAAATCTGCTGTTAGCTTCCTTATAAGTGGCTATGTTATTAAGTGCTTACAGATTCATACTACGTCCCTAGTGGACCCAAAGATCTCATATAAAACCCTTTTTGTAACTGCCTCATGCATTTCCATGGTAGAACATAGCAGTTGAAAAGAACAATTAGTGTGCTGGAGGTATATTACAGTTCCCTGAGGATCCTCCCCTTTTTACTTGGTGGACCCTTTTTTTTTTTTTGCTTTGCAATGTATTTTTGGCACATATTCATGTTAAAGTAGTATTTTCAGTTAAACAGCAGAGCCAGTAGGAGAAACAAAACAAACAGGGAAAAGAAGATCCATTTACAGCTGAGATTTGAAAATGGAGAAAGCTGAGAGTCAGAAGGCCAGCTGACAGGAATCACAAGCAATGGATAGAGATGGTGGGAGTGACAACAAAGAATGCAGACCGCAGAGAAGAGCAGCCACAAAGAGTATTTTGTAGCTGTAGTACCAGGAAAAGCAGCGGATGCAGAGGAATAGTGAACAATCACAAAATTAAGAACTCTCACCTTTAGTTTATTTCTGATTGTGTATATTTTTCCCTTCTGACAATGCTCTGATCATAGCTTTTTTTAGTACTTTCTCTGGGTGTCTTATCTGCTGATTTCCTGGGTTTTTTAAAGATATCTGCAAATGCTGAGGCAGTTATCATTAATGGGTATCATTTCAAAGTTGAGACTGCCCTACGCATAGATGCTATATAAGCCTGACAGTCATGGATGTGATTTTCCGCCTAGTTTCAGTTATAAAAATTACATTTTTGAGTCTTTGATGTGCATAAAAGGTGTTTATACTGAGGTTGTGTAGTCTGTCTGTCTACAGGAATACATTCCTCTAGTATCAGTTCAAAATTATGTTCTCAGATCAGTTCCGCATATTCCATTACTTTATTTGCAACTGGGGGAAATTCGTTCATAGTACTGCTGCAGTCAACGTAATCTAGATGTCTTTAATGATAAAGTTGGGGGTTTAGTTTAACAGCAGCTCCCCAAGTCCCTTAAAGTCCTGTTACTAGAAAGCTTCATAGACATTGGTCTGTGTCAAGTTCTCCATAAAAACAGTGTTGGCAAATATATTGGACTTCTCCAGAACCTTTCTGCAATATCTGTATTTTCTGAGATAGCTTGAATCCTGACTCTCTGCTGAGATTTCCTTTAAGACCTTTTGCAATTTTCACAACATTTTTACATTCATTGCCTGTTTTGCACAGTCTTTCATGCACAGCTGTGTCATATGTCTTTGGACTAACCTTCTTCAGCATTACAGAAGGACTTAAACATTTAATCAGCTGGGTCAAATTTCTTGTAACAGTAACAAGAGTAACTGTGTGGTACTTTTTTGGCTAATGCAAAACTTTTGTTTTGTTTTGTTCTTGAATAGCCTTTCCTTTTCCTTCCCGGGCCTCTTTAGATTTCTCTGGGCTAATTCTCTCATTTCTGCCAGATGATCTCATCTGCAAAATATAACTAGCCACTCCCTCTAGTGGTTTGGCCTTATCTTCCCAGGTTTCTCTTGTAATACACAGTGGGCCTTGCATTCATCAACCATAGCACATTCAAATGGTGAAAAGCCCATTGGTGCCTAGGCTACTTACTTCCCTATAGGCAAACTAAAATAGCAGCCATTCATCTTAGTCTGATCCTGTACTGTTAATGAATTTTCACAGCATGCGTTTCAGTGTTAGATTAAACATTTCTGTGAGGCTGTCTATGGAGGGTATGGAGTGATTTTTATACTTCTGTCTCAAGAGAATTGTTTCGTGAGCTTTAAGTTTGTCCTCTGGCAAGTTATAATCTCCTCTGACATACCAACCAAGCAAATAATGGGACCAAGGGTACAATAACCTGATGGCTTGTTATGGTTCTTAGGGAAAAGGCTTCTAGGTATCGAGTAGCATAGATGTTTATTGCTGAAGTAAAGGCACTGTGAAACAGTTCCAGCCTCAGGAACTCCACATACCTACAAGAAAACAAAGAAAAATTCCTTTCCCATTACTAATAGTAGAATATGAGGGTGTCATCATATGCCCTGCTTTTCCTACCCACTTTTGTCCCTTGAGGAAGAGTAAGGATGTGTATCTTTCCTTCAGCCTCCTGAACAAATTCTGTTGTCTCACATCCCTCCCTCTCATTCTTCCTCTATCCCTCCTTCTCCCCCCCCCAGAACATCCTACCATTAACACCAGATGTCACCAGGCTATTGCCTCATGGATCAGAGGGACCAGACCACAACACAAAATAGAGAAAAAAGGACTGCAATAATGCAACAGTCCTTAAAATTTGGGTATGAGCATTCAGAGCCAACATCTCTTCATCTGTTTCCTCAGAAGTCCTCTCATGCTTACATGTTCATAACATTTTTAGAAAAACACGTTTCCTGGTCCATCCTAAATCAGCTCACTGCTTATGCCCCACCCCCGGCACTCCCATAACTGTATAGCCTTCTTAAACATCACTTTTCTCCTTTCCCTGTAAAATGAAAAGAGAGGGGAAGGGGAGGGACGTGGATTTGTAAAAGCCCTGGGCTCCTCCCACTCTCATCAGTCTCTGGGAAGGTTAATGATTAATTGAAGCCATCTGCTCAGGGCCTTCTCTCCATGTGGTTAGTTCGATTCTGTCACATATGTTCACACAAAGTCTAAATAAAACCACCTTCCTCTCTCATGCTTCTTAACAACTTGAGATAGAAGTAACGATCTTTGACTTGAAAACAGCTTAAAAAGTAAATTGTGAAGAGCCTGTCTTTAGTGGTGTAGAAAGAATCCTTAGACACTTACGAAAACTATTTTAAAGCAAGACTCACCATGTCTCTGTTTAATTGTTATCTTAGAAATAATGAAAATATCAAGTCTAGCTAGAGAGAGGGAGAAACTTGGTCTTATTAGATAACTGCGACTCCATGAACTGATGCATTAAAAAAAAAAAAAGGCATCTTGGGACTTTCTGTAAAACTGCCCTATTTTTCTTTCTTTTTTTTGGACTTAGAGGAGGTCAAATAAAAATATGAGGCAAAGGCCACAAAAAATAGTAGAATGGAAAGAATTGTCTCTCTGAGGAATTATTCATCCTTCGTGAATACTGCATCCCCAGGGTTGATGGTGCGCAGCTAAGGCCAGGGCACAGCCGTTCTTTTCACATATTCTAATTAATAAAAGAATTGCCATACTCTTTTTCTAGACAGGACTTCAGGCGCGTAAAAATGCATTAACTTTTGATCTCCTTGTTGGCCTTTTCTTTCTAAGTAGGCTATTTGTATAGTAGTGGTAGCATCAGTAGTAGCAGCAGCAGCAGTAGTAACAATCATCATACTGTCATCTTGACAGAATACAGCCACATACAGAGATATACTTCCATGCATGCTTCTTTCCTTCCTGCATTTCTTAGCAGTAGCCACAGGCTGTGGAAATGATTTCTCTTCTCCTCTCTCTGTCCTTTATTGACTCCCCAGGATGTTCTACGTCAGGTTCTTGTATTTCTCCCAACATTTCCCAGGGAGAAATCTGTCCATACATGGACATGTACCTCTCAACATGTGAGCACAAGGATATACAAGATGCACCAGCTCTCTAATATGCCATTCATATGGATGATTTTTGCATCCAGAGTAAAATAGACACATTCTAGCTGCCTTTATTCGCAATTTCTTCTTCTTCTTCCTTTTCTTCTTCCTCCTCTTCTTTTTCTTCTTCTTTCATTTCTTTCTGTACATATATGTGTTTTGGGGTCTTTGGGATGACGTGGTGGACTTTTTGCAGTTTTTGTGAATGCCGCATTTCATATTTGCCTCTTAGTGAAGGTGGCACAACATGCACAGTGACCATAATGCATTTTTAGCAACATTTCTCTTTGCCTTGAAAGAGTCTCTCATGTTGCTGCCACACGGGAAAGAAATAGGACTAAAGGCAGACATCCTAATGCAGCCACAGGTCATGTCCCATGTAGAAAGAAGAGGTGATATTAGAGGCAGATTATTGCGATGCCTCTGCAGGTTCCAGAACTTGCAGCTGGGAGAGAAACTTTGCTGTCTGCAGACCCGGAAGGGAGAGGTTTTCCAATTTCTAACGAGGCTGCACTGTCATCAGCCTGTGGACCTACAGGGCTTCCCTGAATTAACTCATGTTTAAGTCAGCACACAGGTTACAGAAAAACTATCAGTGTTGACTTTAAAAAAGTGCCAGTGATGGAAAAGTGATGGAATTGTCTTGAATACAAATTTAACACATTATGAATTATTCTGTTTTTGGAAAGAATAGCAATGTAATCACAGCCAAAGAATAAGATTTATGAGCTTCTTATTTTTCACTGCAAACCCCAATATATATAGTCTTGTAAATTATTCTTGTCTCACTATGGCCATCAGATACTCCTATGAATACAAGAAGCCCTTTTATATTGGTTTCCTGTTCTCCTTCATTGCTTAAACAAGCATAAAATAATGTATGTCTGTGATTGTTCTTATTGGCCTCTAAGTGTATTTTTGTTTGTTAACTTAAAGAATCAATAAAGTTTAAAAACCAAATTCATCTCTGAAGTAAATTAACTAAACCTTCTGAGGTTGCACAAGCAATAAATTGGTGTTAAATATTTAATATAGTACACTCTTGAAATATTCTCTTGATACAGACACAGATAAAAAAGAGTAGCAATTCAGTAAAGCATGACTCCAGAAGTCGGATACTATTTAATGCAAAAAAAAAATCTTTAATTTGAGATGAATCAGACTTTATATTATCTGCCTGCCCCTGATAGAGCTTAAAAATATTGTGTGCAGCAATAATCAGAAATTACCTAAAGATGAAACTCGGAAGAAAATTATTTCCTATGCTATTAGCAATTGCTGTGTATCATGCACTAAATGTCGTTATGTCTGACAAAAAGAAAAAAAAAAAAGTCTGCAAGTACACCTTCTTCTAAAAATCCTTCTTTCACCTTCTGTTTATGGTGATGAAAGAATAAAAAAATGTTAGAAATACTTTTAAAAAGAAACATAATGTTAACAGTCGTCTTAGAAAACGTAGCTTTCAAGTGCTTACTCTAGAGAAGCTGGAAAATAATTTCAGAAGATCACATTAGCTTTACAGGTTATGATGCTCTTCAAAGTCTGTTGTCGTGATTTCTATTACATTACGTGAGCCATTTTAATAAGGAGCCTACCTTTCCAACTCTAATGATTAGCTCCCTGCTTACTTCTTTCATTCCTCTTTAAAATTGGATCACATGAAGAGCAGAAAGAAAAGAGATTGTTTCTCCTTTTTCCAGGAAAAAGAGAGAATATTTGGCAAGTTTTAATTTAGAACACTGTACCTCAGAAAGCTGAACGCAGCATCAGGATGTCTACTCTACTGAAGTTAAAAGCTGATAAACTTTGCTGCCTGTTTATTTGCCTTGACCAGCTAAGAGTGCCAAATGCCCCACGTTACATTGCCTTCACAGAACAGGTAGTTGGTCTCTTTTTTCTGATAGCTCCACAAAATGCCAGGATTCATTCCTTGGCCCTGTGTGTTCCCCTTGTCTCTGCTTGTCAAGGTCAATGTGTAAGCCCTTGACTGTCCTTCTTCCTCTATATGTGATCTTGTGCAACTTCTCCTTTCCTCTCCATGCTGGCAGGTTAGTAGCTGACAAACCCCCCTGATGAAGAGAACATGACTGTAGTCTCTTCTTGCTGTCTGTGCCAAAGACTGTTTAATGACTACGCTAATAAACCAGAAAGACTGTCATCTTGTCTTTGTCCTTCTTCTTCTTCTTCTTCTTCCTTGTCCTCTTCCTCTTCCTCTTTCTCTTCCTCTTCCTTGTCTTCTCAATACTAAAAGAGTCTATGTTTTCTAATCTCTGACTGGAAATTAGTATTTCAGTGTTTTCCTAGGATCCGAAGTATGTGTAATGATCTACTAAATGAGACCCACAATCTGTCAACTCACGATTGGTCTTTCAAATTATGTCATTCTTATTATCATCTTGTGTTTCTCTATATCCCCTTAGACATTGACAAAATCTTGTCAAAAAACTCCTTGTAACTCAAAAACTGCAGGAAACCAATGCAAGGTACCTCATGAAGACTTACCGTGGGCACAATATGCGCTTTCTGAGAGACTGCATGTCCCAGGATTAGAAACTTCTGTTTCTACTCTGTTTTTATAGACTAATAGGCATTGCAAAAGACAGAACAGAATTTTATAGTCATTGTTCTTTTAATTTGATTTTAATCTGTGGAATTCCAAAGGATTTTGAAAATTGATATTATTCTTGATTTCTCAGTTTAACTGTTTGATTTTCTTATTGAACCCTAACTGGATACATCAAGCCTCTGATAACAAAAATTTGTGCAGCAGACAAGAAACATTAAGATAATGATAATGATTATAAGCTAGTTTTTAGAGAGAATTTCACAAAATAGCTAAGACAATCCAAGCCCATGTCTAATACTGAAAGCACCATGCAAGCATCAAAACAGAAAACCTTACTAATGTTACATCTGCTTGTTAATTGCACGAAGGCAGGCTTCCAAATGGTCTGTCAAAAGATCTCCAAGTGATTATTTTGTCTTTTTATGCTCATAAGCATTGAATTTCAAGTATGAGAAAAGTTAAATATCTGAAATTTTTCTTGCTATAGACTTCTTCCTTCCTACGTATACTTCAAGAGTCTCTCAACCTTGCAGATGGTTTCTATTAAATACTAATGGTGGTATCATTAACATTTTCCAATTAAACAGTCCGAAGAAAAACATCATCCTTTGAAGGCCTTTTAAAAATCTCAATAAAATTACTCTATGTAACTGGGTGAGAGGTTGTTTATTCCTTTTGATGGTATCCTCCAGGCAATAGTTGAAAACAATATATGTTGAAATAGTGCTGGCTTACTGCAGTTGTCTAGTCATGGTACCAGTACAGGAAATTTCTGAATTACTTTATCTGCTTGGAAAGAAGAGAAATTCCGTAGACTAACCTATTTTATACTATTCCCTTTAAAATTCAGAAGATTACCAGATCTAACAAAAACTTTCCAGCACACAGTTTTTGTGGATTTTCATGATGAAGTTTGTTTTTATTCTAAAAAAAGAGAACAGGAAATATAGATTGAAAATGAGCTATAAAATTCAGTACTTGCCCATTGATATAAAATTCAGTCACTCTGAATCACATTATTTTTTATGTGTTATTATTTTTTACTTGGGTGACAATGTAAATTGAAACAGTACTTCCAAATTAATTAAAAACCAGCCCTCTGATAAGAAGCTGACAATGTAATTTGGATAGGTGGTAAAGAAGCAGCACACAGTTAAAGAAAAGTTATAGAACAGAACCCAGTAGCAGAAAATTCCTTACAAGAAACGTTTTTGAAGGAAAGAGAAATTTAAAGGGACAGGAACGACTGCAAGTGAAATCAAGTAATAGATGGCATCTTAGATTCAGTTTGATGTGGAACAGCATATCTACGCCATATTATATAGTATTTGAAGAGTAATTGCACTTTGCACTTCAAGATTTAAAGTGTTCCTGATAAAAGCCAAATCTGACTGCTTTGAGGGGAAAGTACAGAATCTGATTGATCTGGAGAAAATCAGACATTAATCTGGGGGAAGGTATAGTTTGTGGTTAAAATATGGGAATCTGAGATCAGGTGTTGAACCAAACAAAACTGGAATTTAAGTTGTAAAAGACAGTACTGGAAGAAAAGAACAAGGGTAGGAACAGGAGGAGAAGAGTGTAGATAGGGAATTGAGAGGAGGATGAAGAGTAAGGAATACAGGTGAAAAGAAAACAAAGATGCTATTTTTAATAGGACTTGAGAATAAGTTATATATTGTAAACATAAGAACTGAACCCTTTATCTGCTGTTGAAGTACACCCACTTGGATGCTTCTTTGCTGCCTTTGCATTTTGTATCCATATGTTACATGTGCTGTGATCCAAAGTTATAAGTGGGCACGCAGTTATGCCTGCTTTACCCCGGGAATTTCTTTTATGCAGAAAGATTTTGTTTAGACTAGCTTTCTGCCCAGTCTTGGAGCAGAGCAAGATAATTTGAACATCAATTTGACCTGGCACGTCTCTTGAGAGAATCATCAGAGCACCTGGTAAAGCAAGAGATGTCTCTTGTCTTGTGTTTGCCAACACACGTGTAGCAAAGCACACCCCTCTCCTTCTGCCACCACCACAAAAGCAGAAGTTCAGGTAAGGCAAGCGAGGGCAACTAACTGTGCCAACATCATTAAGTGAAAAAAAAAACAGTGATCTTCTGGCCGAGAGCCAAAGGGCTTGTG
Source organism: Charadrius vociferus (assembly GCF_000708025.1). Lineage (NCBI taxonomy): Eukaryota > Metazoa > Chordata > Aves > Charadriiformes > Charadriidae > Charadrius > Charadrius vociferus. The sequence goes on along the minus strand of NW_009648967.1, from coordinate 466,009 downwards.
AGGGAATGGGGATTAAAAACCCATATGCTTGCTCAGCCTGAGTGGTTTGACTGGCATGGAGGCAAGACAACAAGCTCGTCCCCTAGGAAGAGAGGACAAGACATCCAGCAAAGCAGCCAAAGGGTCGTTTGGCATTTCAGAGAGGGGATAAAGGGGCAGTGTAATGGCCCAGTAAATTTGACGGGAGGTCAGAGCCAGGAATCCTGATTGCCCATTGCAGCTCTCTCTTGGGTTTACTCTATGGCTGGAGGCTGGTGTTTCCACCTTTTTGTCTCCTTGTCTTCACATCAGCAAAATGTGAATGATGATATTAATAGCTTTTGCAGGTATTTTCTGATGCTTAATTTAGTAACATTTTTGAAAAATGCAAAGGCACTTGGAAACATTACACACTTTTAACCCCCTTGTTTGTACATTAGAAAGCCTCATGTGTACAACCGTTACATTCAGTGTCCAGATGGCAAGTTTAGACTGTAATTAATTTTATAAAGCCAGCAGCCTGAGCATTTCCAAGCAATACACAGAACAAAAGCATTAAGCCTGCCCTATACATTCCTTGGAACTGCTCCCTGAAGTCCTTCAAGCTCCTTTGTGTGCAGATGGATAGACAGAGAGAGAGAGACAGATATTTGCAGACACAAGGGAAAGACCATGAGAGAGACTTTGTACTGTGTACATATATATAGTGTCTAATAATGTAATCTTGCTTTAGTAACAGCAAATGACCACTCTTAAATGCCCTGGCTTAAAGTTCTTCAGTGTGCTTACATTCAGGAGAGGGATGGACTAAGTCAAGGAGGAGTGCGTGCCTCTGAGTGTATTTATTGCCAAAACATGTGGGGTACACGAGGCAGCGGGGCAGGGAGTGAGGTGGAGCACACTTGTGTGGCCACTGTTGCTATGATACAAGGTTCTTTTTTACTTTCTTTTTCCTTCCTGCCGCCCTTTGCTTTTCCCCTTCCCTGCACCCCTCTTTTTTTTTTTTAATTTTTTTGCCTGTTGCTCTGTCTGAGCCTGGAGGAGCTGGAGGAAAGTGATGCCGATGAGGGGCTTGTAGAACTCACTTCGCAGGGGAGGACTCTGTGTGTGGGTTAGTGACTCGCTAATGGGGCATACGAATACCCAAGGGTCATGTCTCATTGCCATGGCAAGCCAGATTTCTTCACATTAGCTGGGTGCATTCATGTCAAGGAAGAGGCTTTCAGTTTTAATGTACCCTAAACTTTCTTTCTCCACCACACTGGACTTGGTTGCTCTGAAAGCTGTTCCCCAGGCTTTCTCAATCTAACTATCTACAATTCATCAGGCACCCTAAGCTGCAAGTTTTTCAGGGTGTTGTTTTGGTTACAGGTTCTTAACTGCTGCTCATCTCCTGCTGATATTGCACAAAACCTGCCAAAAGCCTTCTTTTGTAGATAGAAATGAATCTGGATTAGTTTCCAGACATTCTGTCAAGAAGTTGTACAGCACATAAGCTCCAAAAAGCAAGGTTTTTTCCATGACCATTTCTGTACAGGCATTTGTCTACTTTTATCCACATATGGTTTGTTTTTCTGAAAAAATTCAAGTAATTCAAATGTTCATTTCAAATGAACGTGCTTAACAGCCAGGAATAGTTGCTTTGTTTTACACATGGCTTCTAGTGCTTCAGTATGGCTGGACACTTCTCTTTTCTATTGCTTGTCATGAAGAGTAATCAGAAAGAGAAATAAGCATGACTAGCATTTTTTATTTAATTTTAAAATGATTTCCTGTCTAAATGAAGGTGTTCATATAGTTGCTATTTAAATCAATATGCTCATATGCTGATTTAAACAGTAATGTTAATGTTAGTAGAATAATATTTCAACCCCACACTGCTCACTAATCTGCAACATCCAACATCTTTGTCTCCTCTTTTCTCCCCAGCACTGCAGTGATAACACCCACCATTGCCAATCAGATATGAATATAGTAGGTGCTTGGAAGAGAGGTTACACTGGAAAGAACGTTGTGGTCACCATCCTGGATGACGGCATCGAAAGAAACCACCCAGACCTGATGCAGAATTATGTGAGTGTCCAAACAAGTCTAGAGGTGCTGCTTTATTATTACCCTGAATAAATTTGCTGCTCCTGGAAAGATGGAGGGAAGGAGGAAGAATCATACGAGGGATCACTTCAAGTGTTAACACCAAAGGGAGGCAGGAAGACAGCTTTGGGTAATCTGTATTGGTTTAGTTAAGACTATGTTCCATCTGAACATATTTAGTATCTGTATGCCTCTGGTAGCTGAGTCCTGAATTTCTGAAGGACTGGAACCAATCATCAGCTGCTTTTTCTTTTTTCTGTAGTTATTTTACTTAATATCCTCACGCTCTCCGAAGTGCAATACACTGCTTTTCAGTTACTGTGTGCAGTTGAAGTCCATTTTCAACCAATACATTTAGGTAGCAAGACAGTAGCTTTTCTCAAAGACTAATTTTAGGCCTATCCTTCCATATATCTATTTTTAAAGTTATTTATCTTACTCCTAGAAATAATATTAAAGGAAAAGGACATGACTTGTTATGATTCATTTAGTTAAAAACAGGTGTAGAATATTTTGGGGTCTTTCTAATAAATCCGTTATAACTCCAGTGAGTCCCCTCACAATTTGTAATACAACTATGTCCTTTGTTTTCTGTGTCCTATGTCTCATATCACATCCGGAGGTTTCTGTTTGCATCACATTTAATGTTCATCACATTTAAAAGATTGGTTTAATGTACCTTGGAGGGTTGTACAATGTGAGGAGGAGCTCCTTCTCTAGTGGGTGACTTCTTGTGTTAGTGTCAGATTTTGAAGCTGTTCAGAGCATCAGGGCCACGCTCTGCTGGAGTGATTAGTCCTGTGCTTTGGGAGCAGGCATTGCCTGAAAGCACATGAGCTCGAGGACCTTATCGTTTGTCTGAAGTAAAGTGTGCAAGGTGTACATTCATACGCGGTAGGAAAACAAACAAATATATTTGGATTGAGACGGACTGCTGAAGATGACCAGCACACAGCATGCATATACCTTTATTCCCATTACAGATGTAGATCTTGTAAAAGACCCCTGAACATGGGCTTTGTGCCAGTGAGCATGTTGTCTTGAAAGAACGTGGAAGAGATGAAGGTGGCAAAACCATCTTTAACAACCCATCAAAAGCTATAATCGTTTCCACAGTTTAAAGCCGTTTATTTTAAATTAGCCATACTTACATCCATATCCTTCACCATGTTGTATGTGGAAGTCAGCTTTGAAATACACAAGGAGGACTGCACAAACTCAAGTGACAGGAAATTGCTGTATTTGTCAGTGCATGCTTGGTCCTGATGCATGCCACATCTTTCATTTTAATCTCTTAAGTTGTTTAAACAAACCCAATATAATTTTACCTCTTCAGTGAATGAGCTGAATTGTATCATATGTCACCTCATCCCAGTACTGTCCTTCCACAGAATTTAAAGCAGCTATTTATTCCCTTACCACCTCCTCTCTCCCTTTCCTCACGCCAACAAGGAATTCCCCCAAAGCAGTATACATTGCTTGTTTGATGACAAATGTGTTCTATATGTCAGATTATTACTGGTGTGGCTGCAAACAGGAATATTTGAGGTGGATGTGGTAACTGGTTTTGAACAAAGAAGAGATTAAAAAGAGCTGCTTGCCATGTCAACACACCACATGCTACTGCATCGATTAATGGGAGCCATAAAAACCAGTAGCTATTTACTCTATAAACTATTTTCAGCTGGTAAAGGTAAAATATGGAACAAAAATAAAGAGATACCTTGCAAATATTTGAAACAGTTACACTCCCAGGGAAATGGGAATGCAGTTTACTTTGCATTTCAGGCTGTATTTTTGTAGTAATATTCTTAAGAAAATAATATTATTCTTATTCCTTGAAACTATGACTGAAATTTCAGTCATCATGGTGGAGATAATTTCTTGACTCTTGAAACATTTAGCAAAATACCAATTTTGAGAATGAACTCACTTGCAAAAGTTTCTTAGAAGAAATGTGGTCTTCTGGTTAAATGAAACACCACTTTCTATTTCCTCTCTGACACTGGCACTATGCTTTTTCAGAGCATTTGTTATTCTTCTCCCTTTTCCAAAAATAAAATAAAATATGTAAATCCCATAAGTATTAAATATATAATCCTTTCCTAAAACATGCAATCACCATAAAACCACAGGAATGTTAGTTAACCTAATTACTCTCTTGTAGGAACCTGCTGAAGAATGTATAGGCCACATGAGTCAATGGCTAATTAATGAGAAATTGGTTTTCTTTCTCCTGTTGGCTACAGGATTCACAGGCCAGTTTTGATGTCAATGGAAATGATTTTGACCCTATGCCTCGATACGATGCCAGCAACGAGAACAAGTAAGGCACTATGACATTCATGACGTTTCCAGTCTAGTTCGTCAAGTAGAAAGTACCAGTTCTATGAAATTCTAGGAGATTTGAATCCTCATAAAGCGGAGTGATTTGCATTTAAATCTTTGTAAAATATGTATTTATGACTCTTCCATGCACGCTGCATGACACTCTCTGAAAGCATTTGGAGCCATCTGAAAACAGATAAAAATTAGCGTGAGAGATCTGGGCCTGTGAAATGAACAATTTGCAATGCCTTTGGGATGCAGAATGTAAGGAGTGACTCTTACGTTTCTCAGATACCATCTCATTGATTTATTGGGGGGTTATTATGTGTGACAACTGTCTTGGCTTCTGACTCTTGAACCTTATAGACTTTGTGCATTGAAGAAATAGTCAAGTTTTTTCTATAATAATGTCTTTTAAAGTGATAGAGATTTTACTCATGGAGGTTTGATAGAAACCTTGTAAACCCAGAAGTGGCAATTCTGCCAGATTATATCATCTGTGTCACATGACTGGTTGGATATATCTCTGTGAACGACATGTTTCTCCTTCAGAGCTTTGCTTCCTTATATTTGTGCTGTGGTAAAGACTGGGGGAGATGCTGGGAAGGACACCTCACCTCAGGAAGCAGGCCACCTTTCTGCCCCCACGGGTATTTGAGGGCAGTTATGTGTTAGTAACATTTTTTTAACTAGGTACTTGGTAGAAAGAAATACCTTTCTGTGGAATTGCATGAATTAGAGAAAGGAGAATCCTACTAGTTGTCAACATGCTGACTGTGCATTTTGTTTTCTGGAGGTTTGGGGCTTTTTCTTATTGTGGAAAGCATTTAGTATTGTTTGCCTGCAGAAAGGTGAAACTTCGTCCTTTACACAACTGAAATGCTTTGGGGTTTGTGTTGTCTCTTCCCTACAATCCCACAAACTTTCTCCAGAAGAATGCAGCAGGTGCGAGCTGGGAGTCAGCAGCAAAACTTAACATTGGTTTGACTGGAGAAAGCAATTGGAGCAACCTTGGATCACACCTGGACAGGAGAATCCTCTCCTGGTCAACACCTTCTTCATAACAGCAGGGCACCATGTATGGACAGGCTGAAGAACAGGGCCTCGTTACGCATAGCTGCCTGTTACTTATAGATCCTCTCACCTCACAGTGAATCTCAAGGAGCTGTCATAGCTACTTTCAGCCATAGGGTGAAATAACTGTGAAAACTGAGGTGAATTCTGCCAAATACTTGTTTGGTCAGTCAGCCTGATCCTGCCTGGTAGGCCAAGATGAGACATATGTAAGGGTTTTGCTCTTAGAAGCTTTATAAATACATGTGCATACACACATCTTGGTTGTGATGACTAGAAATACTGTTTAACATAGAAATATATTATGTTGGTATTAATTTGAATAATAGTAATAGTTTATTTATTTGGGACTGCAATCTTGGCATGTGTTTTCATTCAGTTGTTCTTATTTGATGCTGTTTACATGCTGCCAAATCTTTTATTTAGAAACAAGTACATGCAAGAGCTGTTTCTTTCCCTTTTGCCCGTCAGGCATATTTTTCTCATCCTATTTTCATACAGAAGCTTAGTTTACTGAATTGTATCTGCCTCTTCTTCGCTAGAAATCTCCTAAAGCAAGAATACCACGTGAGAATAAAAAGATAAATTCAGTAAAACCCTTTGTTTCAAGATATGTAAACATTCTGCACGTGCAGGCTACTTTAAGTTTAAACAAAAAGAAAACACCGATGTGGAACAACTGGTAGATAGCCCTGGTTGCTGCATTGCCTCAGTTAGGTTAGTGACAAGCCGAGGATTTCAGAGCTGGATACTTGTGTGGAAAATGCAAATACTACACCAAAGGTTTTAGGAGGTATTCTCAAGACACATGTTCATTGAAACACAAGAATGAATAAAAGTCTATCAATTCTTACTCTTTCCAAAACCTTCTATTTTTTCTTACAATTGAGGAATTTCATGTGTCGTTATCTCAGTTTTAAAGGTGTCCTGTCACTGGTGTAAAAAGGTCAGAATCAGCAAATGTGCTATTAATTTTTAGTGGCTAATATGAGAAATCTTTGGTTTGGCTTATGAGAGGTCTCAGGACTACAAGCAAGGTTTATAAACATGCTAGTTACCTGAAAACCACTAGGAACATAGGAACATGAATTGTTTACAACTCAGATTATGTAGGCATTGCCACTCAGCGTGCTGCAACAACTAGTTTGTATGACTGACCACTTCAGCATCAGCCCTAGTTTTGAACTACATGTCTATGTTATAGCCCAGAACAAAGTGTTGGAAGAGCAAGACAGTGGCTGCATGATCATCACCAAAGGGCGGTCACCCCTACTTCTTACTTCATGTTTGCCCTTTCCTCTTTTCCCAGCCTTTGTGCAGGTCTCCAGAGTGAATCACACTGAAAACTGTGCTGCCAGCAACAGCGAAAACAAATTGCATTTTCAGCCAGGTCGGGCAGGTACCTCATTCACTCAGCCTCAGGTCAGAGGAGAGCAAGACAGGCACAAGTGAGGACAACAAAGCATGGCCTGAACCTCTCACTGGCAATGCCAGTTTCAGTGAACTAAGGTGACTGTATGACAATGCCCCAAGTGCCTATGACTGTTGTCCACAAAACTGTGATTGACAGGCGGTTGCTAACAGTGGCCTCCAAGAAGTTTTGAGAAAAGATGTGATGGTCAGCCTGGCCCTCTGTGAATACTGCTCAGCTCAGCTGCCAGTTTATATCACAGCGCATCCCTCTCTCCTGCTGTCCACCACTCCCCATCCCCACACACACTTCAGAGACACATCCTGGCTCAACTGTGTGAAGATGCTCCCGTCCTTGGAGTTGGGGCATGGCAAGGGTACTTGGAGGCCTCCTAGTTTAGGTGCACTTTCAGGGGTTCACCCTCTTTGGTGCTGTGAGGAGCCACATACCTCCAGCTCTGAATCACAGCCGAATCATGTTCTTTGGCTGGGTACCATCACTTTCTTACAAAGCATGTCCGGAGAAGGATGGGTGCTTTCTGTTTGGTTGCTAGTTAGAGTTCTATATGGGATATAAAACTGTACCGATTAATTTCTCTTCTAGGGCTGCAGGATTTGGGTTTTTGTACCCTACCTTCCAGGTGAATACCCTCACAGCCTAACCCCTAAGGTCCTGCAGTGAGTTGTGGTGGTGGGAGGGCCAATACTGTGCTGTACTGAGCTTCATCACTGTTACCAGGAGGTACAGCATCAGTGTAGAGTCAGCTTTTGGACACAGAGGATACATGAAGCATGCTTTCAGTGTAAGATTACTTGGCAGCCCAACCTCTGCTTAGAGGCTCAGTATTTCCAATTAGTGGATACACTGAACTGGGTAAGCGGCACCTAAGCACCTTCAACTTTTGGCGATGTCACCTTTCCTTCCATAGTTCCCACTGGACTCAACAAGAATTAAATGACTACATAGGTACTGAAAAGCACTACTAGTAGCCTATGTATATTTTTATATCATTTATATCTTCAGAAATCAGGGCAGGAATTCTGATTATCCAGCATATGTGGTTGTTTGGCACTAGATACTCACGTTGTGCCTGGCGGTTGAGGTAACCACAACCAGGGAACATTCTGAACACCATGCTTTGCAAAGACTTCATAATGTGTAAGATCAATTTGGTTGATTCCTGCTTCCTGCTATAGCAACTGGACAACATTGCGTAATGGTGATTTGTGTCTTCCAGTAAAGGTGGGATGTACAAATGTGCCATCGTTTCATGAAATGATCTAGTTTATTCTGCCTCATTTTGTAACCCAAACTTAAGGGATGGAATGATAAAGAGTAAAAAGAATTGCTGTAAAAATAAGTAGATGTCTCTGGGCAGCTTTGCATGCAGCTGTGAAACATCAGGGTACTGGGTCTGTTCACTGGCTTTTCACTTTTAATTAGTAGTGAAGGCTTTCTGTTGCTGAGGCTTATTGGTGAGGAAAAGAAATGAGAAAAAATTAACTGGGGGTTTGTGAAGCAACTGTAGATAACCAGAGTGGCACTTTCAAAAATTATATTTATGAAGTTTTACAATAAATCTTCTATTAGTTAAGGAGAATAGGAGAGTAGAAAGAAACATGAGACTAATCTTTCAAGGCTTGTAGTCAAAATCAGGGTGGGACGATAGTTTCTTTAACTACTATGGTATGTAGGAGTCCTGCCAGAAGTTTACTTTGGTTTCTACAAATTGGCAGCAAATCGTGAAGCTTGTAAATGGTACAGGCCTATACTAGAGCTTCCTTTTGCTCAGAGGCTAAAGACAACAGTCAGCTGTGGATGAAGTC
>NW_009648967.1:413323-457214 GCF_000708025.1 Charadrius vociferus | reverse complement strand
ATGCAAAGCATTTTGTTTTGGTTTACTGCTGAGTACTGCTGCTTTATTTTTTTTCTGTTATTCCACCATTACCTGCAACCATCTGTGTTGAAACAACTAGGCATTATCCTAGACACAGATCCTTAGAATGCAGATGGGATCACTGAAATCGTATGCTACCCATTGTATAGCCTGAGAAATAAAACAGAATTGTTCACAGTATTAAAAAATTTTGCTATTTTGACCAAAGGAAAATGAGTTTTTCGGTTTCATAAGAAATTTCTTGGAGATGATATTTCAAAGCTTATGTCTTATTCTGCTGAGAGGTACTTTTATAAAATAGAGGACATTTTTAAAAAGTTCTTCAAATAATACCAGTTGACTTTAATGCAGTACTTATTAAACTTATGTAAGAAAAAGTAAAAGTAAGCTGTGGTTGCTGTTTTGGAGATACTGAGTCATTTTTTGGATGCTTCTTCAACATTCTTCAGTGATGCATCCTACTACATAAATAACTTACTTTAATAACCTTCTAAATTATTTTTAATAAGTGTAAGATTTTTGGGAGACAACAATTTTTGCTGTTCAGAAATCATAAGAAACACAAGCTACTTTTGTCTAAACTTTGCTATATCTGGACAGCTTTACATCCTTTCTCACAACAGCAAAAAAGTTAATGAGTTAATGAATTTCAGTCCTGCTTGATCCAACATACTGACATTGTTTTTCTGTGGCATCCATTCCAATTCATTATTGCTTTCCTTTGTCAGTCATATTAATGTAGATGCTTAATAAAATGCCAAAGGCTTAATATTCTTCCGAGAGTGAGAAGCTGTTAGCTTACACTGTCTGCTTATGTCGAAAACCTGTAGTATGTCCTGAGCCATTTAATCGGAATGGATACTAGGTATTTGACAGGCAGATCAGCTTTTGTTGCCTCCTGGATGGTCAGTAAAGTAAAAATAAAAAACTTCATTGACTGCTGTGACACTATTCAGAGCAGATATCTGAAGAACTGAGCACAGTCAAACACAGGGAGCCTGAAGTCTCTCATCACTGGCTTGAAATATCATCTCAAAAAGGTTCACACTGCAGCAGTGTGATAGAAAGGAGTGCTGACAATTCGGGCTGTCTGTGTAGTTTATGCATTTTGATTGCCAGTGTACACCTGTTGCTATTGCTTTGAAATTGGCTGTGTCGTGTGCTGCTGACAAAACTGAAGAGAAGATAAGCTGTGCTGAGAAGCACCGCTGCACCATCTTGCGCTTTATCTTTTGTGTAAAAAACAAGTCTGCTGTCAGATGGCGAGTCACAACAACAAAAAAAAGACCTTGGCAATTTTTCTAGACCAGTCACTACTTTTTTTGCTTGTGCTTACACAAGGCTTTCAAACAGGACTGAACTGCAGATCCCAAGGCTCACAACTGCAGGGAGGACCCGGGAAAGCCAGTGATTTAGCTGTGGAAGGAGGCTGGAGATAAGTTGGAGCAACGTATCAGCTCCCAGGAAAAGGCCTTTTTCCAGAGGGAATCTCCATTGTATCTGCTCTTTTTCTGTACTCTGGCTTTTCATATTGACTTTCTCTAGCCTCTGGAGGCTTAAAACCCAAAGCATTCAAAGATGGTGTCATCTGGCAGAGTGTGCTCTGTCCAATGCCAGCGACGCATCTCTAATAGCAGATAGATCTTCCTTAACAGTAAGGTAATTTAAAGTAGAGAATTAATGTGTATATGTATTGTGGATCAATAGATCAGATGCTTACACTGAGCGTGGCTTTTTTAATTCCAGGTACCAATGACTGAATGTGAGGCGTCTAGTTTGTCTTAGAGTCACAGCAAATTTAATGGACTTTGGGTTAGGAACCTTTTGTTAGGGAACTGCAGATTTTGGATTATTTTCTCTGAAGTGGTGAAGCATTCATTTATGAAAACCAGCATCTGAACCAAACAGTCAGAGGTCATTTGTCTAGAAGCTTCAGTCAGAGATTGCAATCCTGATTTATCACGTTTTGGTTCTATTCTGTTTTTAAACTCATTGGCCTTATCGCTATATCCTATTGTGCAGCAATTTTAGCAGATGTTAATAATGAGGTAGGGTGCAGTCTGTGTCAGCTTACAGTGAGATTGCCACATTTGCAAGGAGTGGCGTTAGTGATTCATCAGCTAGCCTCCAAGTTAATTACGATCTAGTGACACAACCAAGTGCCTAGGGGCATGATGCAGCATGGACATCATGAGATATTAGATCTGTGTTTCTTGCCAGTTGCTGCAGTTAAAGGTCCCAGTGCAAACTTGTAAAAATAAGGGAGACAAACCTTGCAGCTTGCAGAATTGTACTGTGCTGAAGTAGGATAATTTTACAGATTCGTTTGGAGCATGTTTTTCTTCACTTTCTGTTTCAACTGTTACTTAGAGTCCTTGTGCGCTGTTACCCAATGAACATGCTGTCCTTCTGGTGCTGTACCTCAGGTGTAATCATCATACATCCTCTGTTTCTCTCAGGGAAGGACTGAAGGACTTGATGCATGTGTGTAAAATTTTTTAGAGGAAAGCTTTCTTTCCTTGAAAGAAAAATATTGTAGAAACATGAAGGATGAATCTCCACCATATAGTGCATTTGATAATGTTTTTATTGTAATCTAAAAAGAGTTTTTAACCTATGGGAAAAGAGAAGGTCTGCATTAAAACAGAACAGAAAACAAGCTAATTGTTGACGTTTTGATATTCTCATTTTCCTGCTTCAGAATAAAACTTGTGTTCCTTTGAAGCTTTTTGAGAGTAATGGGACCCCAGAATTGCTGGTAGCTCAGCACAATTAGCTGGGCTAGAGGAGAGGCAGTCTTTGTCAAGCTGATTTCACTCACCCGCAACAAGCACCCTCATCACTGCTCTCTATGGTCAGCCCCTTGTGAGGGCATTTCATATTGACAAGACAATGAAAAATTCATTGGACTACAGGGCTTGATTCACAGAATCACAGAAGCATTTTAATCCAGGTTCTTGCTTCAATAGTGGAAAATATCCTAATGAAAGTTTTTTTGAACTGCCAAAAATTGTCATTTCGGTAAACTCTTCTAGTCTGCTTATTATATTATCACACTGCATTACATAATCCCCTCCGAAGTCCACAAGTGGTATGAGTTATAATTTTTTGAGAGCCAAAGGAAAGACATTTCTCTGAGTAGTCATTGAAAGTGAGAGAAGTCAAACAGAGGAATAAACAAAAACAAAGGTCAGCCAGAATTCCAGTTGCTCAAAGATGAAAAAAAATAGTCCTTTTTCACTACCTTGGTATCAGTCACTGGGTGGTATTTCTCACTGCCTAACTCGTGTTTGAGGAGCAGTGTTCTTCCTTTTTATAATGTATAAGACTCTCATGGTCTCAAAACATTTAACCACAACACTACAGGAAAGACTTTTTCCTGTTTCTAATTACTGAAGTACCAGACAATGAGCTCACAAATAAAATGAAATTCTAAAACATTATGCAACCACTTCTAGTTCTTTTATGTAAATAATTGATAACAATGAATCAGATCTTCCCCTCCAATTCCAAGTCAACAATAGGAGGGATATAAGCTTTGATAGTTACGGTATTTGTGGCATTCACTTTTCTGAGTTCTTTTTTATGGAGAGTTAGATGTGAAAGTGTTTTTTTCAGATGGTCTTTTTCCCAGAGTTGGTATTTCCTCTCAGTATGCATCTGTATTTTGAGGTTTTGAACTTAGGAGGACAGAGTCTACAACTACAGTAGGCAAGTTGTGATTTGGTAAAATGGTAGTAGACCAGTTTCAAGTTGTATAGGTTTATACATACAGGTCTACAGCTGAGTAGAATTAGAAAGCACAAATACATTTCTATGTATTGTCCCCTTTAGAGAAAGTTAAAGAGTGAATCCACGCTGTGGATGTCGTAATTGGCTTTGCCAACTGATTTCACAGTAGTCAGCTCAGTCAAAGGTAGTGCAAAATATGGTTCATTGAGACTTCTCTGCCAGCACATACATGTACAAAGTATAATATAGATTCCCCCTTTAATGCTTGTGGCATCAAAAGCAGACCTCTAATTGCAAGTTTGATAAAGCAATTGCGAATCCAGTGTCAAAAGCTTTTTAATTGAAGCATTTTTCTGAATAACATGCTATTAGCAGTTGAACTCTGCAAAGTTATGCTATAATCAAATGTCTTAATGGCTTTAGTAGGTGTTTTTATAAGACATTTTCAGGATAAAACTCTCAGATGTTGCTTTTTCTAACAAATGAAAAAGTATGCATCTGTATAGGTTTATTGCTGTAGGCAGGCTTATTTTTTCTAGCCTTGTTCTACATTACTGTGATTTTGTAATTTTTCGTAAAGATACACCATCAAATTATTACATTTGACACTTCAAGCAATGTCAGATTGCTCTCTTGAAAACAAGTTGGTTTTTTTTTTCCTGAAGGAAAGCAATCAAGATAGAGACATTCAGATCCAGAACTAAAGCAATGGCTGTCCATCATAGGTGTAGATTGCACTGATGGGGTCTATGCTACAAAAGTTTAACCTGCTTTGAAAATTATTTGTATTGCTGTAGGGTCCCACAGCAATCATCAAATCTCTGGTTTTGGCAAACTGAGGTAGAGACTGTGGCCTCTTTACTTCTCCAACGTGTGGGATGGTGAGGCTGTTGGCTAGAAGTGTCAAAGAGTGCCAAAGAGAGTGTAATGATGTGTTACTTCTGCTTTCAGCCCAAACTTACATCCCTGCACTACTCTTCTTTACACTCCATAAACATCACATGAACAGATACTAACTTGTTCTGCAGCGTAGTGAGTGTGTGAGAGTTAGACTTCTTATGCTGAAACCCCTTTTCCAATTAGGAGCAAACCTTGCTCCTGCCAAATCAATGATATAAGTTTAATTAAAAAACAATTATCAATACAGATAAGAGTAAGACTTGAGATTATTTGAACAGTTTTCTCAGTCATCTTCAAATTGCAGCCTTAAAGAGAAATGGGAGGTGCATTTAATGCAGAACAGCATAAAATGAAATTTAGGATTAAGCATGGTAGATATCTTGCACAGTGCAATTGAAATTGCACTCAGAATTCAAAATAGGTAGGAAGTATGTCTCTGAGCTGTAATATGGTGGAGAACCAGAGTTATAAATATTCATTCTTTAAAACGTCACAGCAGTCATCCACTATTAGAAATGGAGTATGCAGAATAGGTAAAGGCCTGTCTGTGACCTGTCTGCACATCGCTGTATTGCTCCTCTTTTTTGCCTTATGACCTTAGGATCCTTGCATCTGTCAGTATCTTCCTTGAATGAAAGCATGAATGTCTGTTTTCCCTAAAAGCATTCCCCTGGACTGTTTTGGGGAGGTCCAATGGACTGCTTTTTCTGCCAAGGAGGTCTAAACATGAAACCTCAGATCTGCGTTCTTCTGTTCATAAGATATTTTTTGCTTCTGCTTAGGTGTGATTTCAGTAGAACTGATGCAACATATCTTTGAAAAGGTTTTGGTTTTTTTCTGTTTCATTTTTTTTTTAATTGCACAGAAATGATGGGGCTCTAATGTGGAGATTTTTAAGTAAAAGGAGATTGCTAAAGCATGTGAGATCTCTCCAGCTGGTATATATTGGATATATATTGGTCAGTCTGGATAAAAAACATGAATCAGGATAAATAGTGACTGATAATATACTGTCATACCAAAGCTTGTGAAACAGAAGATGTGGAATGCAAGATAAAATACCTAAGTACAGAGTGCATGTGTAACAGGGCAGGCTCATGGACATGAATTTAAGGTGACAAAGAACATAGCCATTAGTGTTATGTTGTTTTAGTAACGGTGTTGTAGGAACATGGGAAGTCCTGATAAAGGATTTTTAATGGCTTGTTTTTCCTAGTTATACCAGGTTGTACTGGATCTGGTTGGGGCAGGGTTCATTATGGTGCTATGTTTTAGATTTGTGACCAAACAGTGTTGATAACCTGTGTTTTAGCTACTGCTGAGCTGTGCTTGCACAGCATCAAGGCCTTCTCTGTTTCTCACGCTGCCCCCTCAAGCAAGAATGCTGATGTTGTAGAAGAAGCTGGAAGGGGACACAGCTGGGACATCTGATCCCAGCTGACCAAAGAGATATCCCATGCCATATAACATCATACTCAATACTAAAGCTGGGGGGCAGTTTTTCCAAACTAGCTGTTGCTTGGGCATTGTTCTGCAGGTGGGAAGTGATGAGTAATTGCCATTGCATCACTTGGCTGTGTTGGTTTGGTTTTTTTTTCTTTATTTATTGAGCTGTTTTTATCTCAACCAACAAGTTTTTCTCACATTTGCGTCTCCAGTTCTCTCCCCCATCCCAATGGGAAGGAGGGAGCGAATGACTGGGTGGGGGTGAGCTGCCTGCCGGGGCCAATACACCAGCGTTTTAATAATGTACGGGTTCCCAGGAGTAATTCTAATATTTTTGGAAGAGTTCTTTATGGTAATAGATATCTGAAGCATTATTGCTGCTAGCCCAATTTCATGGGGAAGTTGACCCCAGATCTGCGATAAGTTACTCTCTGCATGTGTAGGCGTTTTCTGGTATAAGGGACTTATGCTCCAAAGAAGTATCCAAATGTGGAACTGTTACAGAGCTGTTGGTCCCACGGTTGCTGTACTGGTCCAGTGGTCCCTGAAAACCAACACATAACTGACACCCGTAGCACTGAAAATGATGGGATGAAGTGTGGCATAGTTAGAAAACAACTGAAGAAAACTAGAAAAATAACTTCACTTCTTCACTTGCGTTATATCATTTCAGGTACTGTGTGCAGCAACAGCAGATACACTTGTCAGAGGATTTTGTGATATCTGCAGGTGTCAGATATATATGTCGCTTCAAATACATAGGAAACTTCTCACCAAAGCAGATGGAGTTCCCCTGAAAATCTTAGAAATCAGCTTGCCAGCTATAAGATTAAATAGATGAAAAGCATTAGCCAAATAAATTCCAGCACTTGGTTTCTTCATGCACAATTAGGTTGCAATGTAAAGTCTTTTAATTCAGAGGGCATACCTCTACCGTGGGCCAGCGCTAACGTGGAACAAAATAATCCTGCCTCTCACTGGCTTAAATGCAATTTGCTAGCTTATGCAAGGATGCTGAGAAATTTCAGTCGGAAGTTTTATTCCTGGTTTTGTTTACAGATGCGATATGATGATTTGCTTATAGAGCATAGGAAAGGGTATAGAATGTCTATATTTATTCTGAAAGTTATCGTTATTAAGCTGGGGCTGTTCTAGTAGAGGTTTTCCTTCTAGTCTCAGATTTGCAATTTAACCTCTTGGTACTTTTTCAGTAGAATGAGAATAGTAGTATTTTCTTACATCCAACAGTATGTCTTTTTAAGTCAGCAGACATTAGGTGGTGAAATGCAAGCAGGTGGGAAAGCAAATTTACAGGTTTTAGTTAATCACTTTTTCCCTTTACTCAAAAAGCAGATGACAGACTACTTCACCTCTACCCATCTTATCCAAAGCTCTTCTTTATGCCTGCCATATAGATCACATAGTGTAGCCAGTACACGGTGAGCTTTCTCAAGTACAAAAATGTTCACTGTAGGTGGTACATTTGGAATTTTCAGCAGCAAATTTCTAGCAAGCTTTACTCATTGTGTCCAGGCCTGCATTTTCTAAGGTTATCTTAGATAAATATGGGTGGATTTTCCTAGGAATAGCAAATGCATGGCCTAGCCAAAATACTTATTGTGTCAGTATTCCAGTTTTTAGTCTAAATCTTTTTAAAAATATTGAAAATTATAATACATCATCAACTTTAGATACCTGTATATTCAGAAACACTAACAACGGTTCATTAGTGAAACTTAATAAATAAACCTGCAGCTTAAGTTAAATTAAGTTAATAGGAGGGATTCATAGAGCATACCAAAAGTTTCTGATTTGTGTAAACTAATACTGGGAGTGACGCTAACTTTAATTGCAATGAGAGGCCTTGTTTCCAAATTAAGATTAATTTTAGACTCTGAAAACATTAACAAAACCTTAAACTATGCTCATTACCCATACAGTTGCACGAGAAGAATTAGTGTAAGGACTTATTTTCCAAGTCTCATTTTACATATACTTATGTCAGGTGGAAACATTTTTTTTGTCATTAACAAGCATAAATTAAGGTGATATAAAACACTGATAAAATGGTACAAGAAGGTGACTGCTAAGATTTTTACTTGTTTGTTTAAATACATTTACTTTTATGTCTTTCCATTTAAATCAGTGCAATATGAAAGCAAAATGGTTCTTGATGAAGGAACACATCTGCTGACAACATCTAGAAACTTGTCTCGTGATTTTGTGAGCTTTCCTGTTGAATTAAAGATTTCTTTCCAGACCCCTTTTGGGATGACACACGGATGTTTTCAGGTTAGGTGTTTGTTTGATTGCTTTAGGGGTTTTGTATTTTCAATTAGAAATCTGGTGTAGTACATTGTCTATGAAAATGACAAGATGACCTTTGTGTCACAACTGATTCTTTTGCAAGGATCTAGAAGTTTCTTGCATGGGTTAGAAAGAAATGGAAAAAGAAAGAGAGGGTGCCTCTGAGGCACTTGCTGAGGTTATTTGCTAGTCAGCTGGGAGCCATAAGTATCCAGACAGCATTTCTTTGTCATGGGGCAGCATCATTTTGAAGGCTTAAACATGCATATAGCATTATAAAGACTTTAGGAGACAGTGCATTGGCTGCATAATGGGAGTACGAACTATCAGGGTCATTATTTCCTCTGCAGCTTCTACGTTCAGGATTTGCCTTGCTATTATTTCCATATATTTTCCATGCATATATTGCTTGCATTATCTATATGCTGATATTGAACTGAAAAATGAGATGTATCTGGAGGAACTGCTGGCGACATCAACTGTTTCTCAACAGATGACCTAATGGATGTGCCAGCTATGTCCACCCTTACACAGAAAACAACAGAGAGGCAGCCACAGACCCACGTTCCTTCTCCCCAAAGAAACAAGGTGTTTGTACTTTGTGGAGATGAAGTGGGTTTCAGCCAGAGAAACCCGAAACACTGAATGACCCAATGTAGGTTACTTTACTGCTGTGATCTGCTGGCAACGTTAATATATGATAGAGACACAATGTCCCAGTCCAGAAGGAGGTGGTACTGGGAACGTGGTTTGTTCTGTTTGGTATTTTTAGTGATTGCCTTGGGAAATTTCAGATTGCTTTATTTCTGCGAGAGTACAGTGTTACTTTACTGTTGTTAAAAATTTAAGTAAGGTTATTGGGGTGCTGCAGAATTTAAGTTCTAGGATTGCGTTCTGTTGATTGAGACTGTTGCAGAATGGGAAGTGACAATTTAATTATTGTATTGAACCAGTAATTCCAAGTGTAAAAAATTAGCTAAATTAATCATTTTTACAAGGTTATTACAACAATTTGTCTTGTGTAAAAATGCATGCCTGATTTTGTCTGTCTCTTTCTTTCCCCTGTTAAGTTGTATAATGCAGTAGTTCCCCTTACCATTTTGTTAGCCACATTCCATAAAGATTGGAAATTGGGCTTTCGTTTCTCCCTGTTCTGTATGTCATGAGTGAAGTGATAAAAATGTCTAGTCTTACAGATTAAGAATGAGAAAAGTATAGACATGTATTCAGTTCTTCCCAAGTGTTTATGCTAGTCTGTTCTTCAGGCTGCACACAAAAAGGGATCAACCACCCTCATATGCATAAAATGATTGCCAGAATTGCTTGGAGCACATCCTCCTTGTTCTATGACTTTCCATCCGTTCTACAGCCTCGCAACCAGTTTGAATTAGGTTAAAAAAACATCTTTCCACTTATGTGGCAGGTGAGCGTTAAAGTCTAAGCAGCCTCATATGCTTCAGTTTCAAAAGCAAATGAAATAGTCCTTTTGATTAGGTATATCTAGGTAACGATATACTGTTCCAAGGTAATAGTGGCCTTGATGTTGCTGCTGAAGAGGTTTAACTTCGGTGCACTGGAACTAAACTGTACTGTTTATACTTGTGATTTGCTTTAATGAATAAGAACAAGAGATTACCTGCCTTAAGGAGTTTGCTGTACAGTTAATATGAAAGGCTGTATGAAAAAAAAAAAAAAGCTCAGCTGAAAGTTTTGTTGTTTGCTGGGCTTTGGAACAATTTTATTTATTCTTACCAGGGCTTTTTTCCCTCCAGAAAAAAGGTTGAATTAAAACTTTACTTTGGGTTAAAATGTATTAAGACATCAATTTTATATTTATTTTTATTTTTAATAAATAAAACTATATACTTGGCGAAATATATTATTTGATGATTGTGTTTGGGGTTTTTTGTTGTTTTCTATGTCATATTTCATTGGCTCCATCAGACCTTTTATTCATTGTTTGTTTTGCCTTTGGTAGAAAATACAGAAAAAAGGTATATTTGTTTTATACATTAAAATTCATTTGTCCACTCACAAAACAAAAACTACGAAATGGTAATTAATATTATGGAAACACAGTCCTTTGCTGGGCTCAATCAGAACTTCACACTTGTGACAAATTAGCTGCTTACTAACAGCTAACAAACATAGAGAGAGTGGCAAGGCAGCATCGCTGTTACCCATGCTGTTAAGTTTAAGATGTGCATGTCTGAGATGTGAAGTGTTCCATGCGTTTTAATCCTGTCATCTTTGATTTTATTTGTGAGAAATAGATGAAATATTTTCAAGTTATTCTTTAAGTAACTTCCCATAATCTTGCAAAAAGTCATTAGCCTTGGGGACCTTGACTCATGACAGCTTCCAGTCCTGTGGTGTAACCGCATTGCAACACTGTCATGCTCAGAAATAGGACATTGTCTGTGATGTAATACGCGAGCCTTTGGCATTTGTCCTGATATCTCACGTTGAACATTTGTGTAACTTGTTTTTCACATTTACTATGTCATCTCTTTCTCCACTGTTAGCATCCAAATATCTCTCCTTTGTGAAATAGCTATTATTATTATTATTATTATTATTATTATTATTATTATTATTAAGCTGTAACACACTGTGTTTAAAGGCTACAGATTAAGGTTTTCCTTACCTATGCTTTTAATTTCTGACAGTTCCTTTATACCTCCTTTTTCAGATGTTCCTAGAACAACATCCCAACCTAGTGCCAGTTGGGAAAGTATTTTTCATCCTCCAGATTATTAGAGACCATTTATATACGAACAAGTCTGAAATATTATGTCTTCTGCACTACATAAGACATTGCTTTGGGATGCAATAAAATGCATTTCTGATAAAATACATTTCTGATGATTGCTGTTAAAATATATTTTTTCTCCAGCAATTATTACATTGTCATATCTCAGATATCACGTTTTCCTGTTTACGAATATATTCCAGTGTAAGAGAAATCTTTGAAAACTTTTGGAAATTTAACTAAAGATGAGTTTTGCAAAAAATAAATGCCAACTCAGATATTTTCCTAGAAGTAACAATGGCTACCTAAAATTCCATTCTTCCTCTCCCCATAGAGGTTTGAAAATTATTTTAACATTTAAAGTTCCTTTAGTCCTATAATTTTCAATGTCCACCAACTACATGGTTTAGTTCATGTTACAGGGTCCACCCCTGGGATTCTACTCTAATTTATAATAAGGACTAAGTAATTTTTTTCTTAATATTGTGTGTTGTCTTTATGCATAGGGAATATGTTTATTACATAATTACGCTGAGAAAGGAAGTTGGTGATTATCATAAACAGGATGTTCAAACACAGCCTATTAAAATGTGTTTAACCTTATGTAAACTTTTAGACTATCTATTCTAAGCTTTTCACAATTATTTAATACCCAGTCTTACAATATGTGCAGCACAGAATTTGCAAAGGATATGAAGTTTTCTTCTTTTCTGTAAACATTTCCCTGGATTAAAAAAAAAACAACAAACCAACAACCCCAAACATACAAACAAAAATAACCCCAAAAAACCCCACTGTTTTCTTCACTTGTTTACAAACTAATTCCTGTGCTGCATATCTCTTAGAAAACCTCAGTAAATTACTGGCGTGCCCAGAGATGTTTGTGATAGGCTTGCATTGAAATGCTCTGAAACTGTTTTCTACTTAAGTTCCCATTCTGAAAAGACTCATTGGTGACAGGTTGAAGTGGGCTGGACTATAACGTTAGTATCGTGAAAAGCTGGAGGGCTTTAAATCCTCCAGTCCCCTGAGCTTTTTGTGTTCTGAAATACTTGATGAACTCCAGAAGAGTTAAATACAGCAAAGAAATGCACAGTCAGAGTGTCTGTGGAATTCAAAGAATAGCTGTCAAAGACGGAGGCTCTGAAATGCAGACCCAATTTACATGGCAAGGGCTTGTGAAATCACCAGCAGCTGTCTTCACTAACCCTGAATATTTCCTTACTCTAAACACTCAGAGGGGAGCTTAATTAATTTTATCTTAAAGATGTTCCTAGTGCCTCATATGTTCTTCCTCTTCTGAAAGGCAAATTAAGAGTGATTTTTGAAAGATAAACGTCTTATGTTTAAATTTTGTTGGTGGGATGGGGAGTGATGGTTAATCACAGAATATGCACCTTTTCTCTTTCCATCATTGCCTGAAATACTGAGCCATTTCTGTCTCAGAAAAAATCTGTTACTGAAAAAAGTTACTTTGTGTAACTGATTAGTGTGTAGCACTTACATTTCTCTTATCTTATACTTAGAGAGCCATCAAAAAACTGTACTTTTAGCATCCAGGCGCTCAAGCACTGTTCATGCACGCAGCAGAAAAAAGTAAAATACACCTTTCCAGAGAAGTGTATTTCTTCAACAATTTATTTCAAGTTCTCCGTATAATAGTGAGGGCATCGTAAGGCAAAAAAATGTTTACTATGGTCTTCCTGAGTACGTCTTTGACACCTTACTGACTTATTGTTAATGACAGACTGATGAATCTCCTCCTTATAAAAAGAGAAGAAAATCAATCTTAATTGCCTGCTACTTTCTTTCTTCTTTGTGTTCTGTTTCTCTCATATACAAAAATGAAAATAAATACGTTTCTGAAAAAGTTGTAGGTATTTGCCTGGAATGGAAAAATTTGCTAAAGGAGTTAAAGCTAGGCAGAATCATAAAAGATGGTTTCATGGTGGCAAGTGCTGGCCAACTCTTATCAGCAACTGAGTACAACTTTTTTTGAAGATAATGCCTGTGACATCTTGTTTCTAGTACCTGATGGCCTTTGAGCTCTGTCTTTGAATAGCAATTTTTCATGCCTCTCCTTATGAGACAAACAACAACAAAAAAGCTTTATTTTTTTCCATTCCTTTTCTTTCTATTAGACTCCAGGTAGGAGACACGTTTGTAGATGGGCAGAATGTCTCATAATCAAGCTTTCTTTCATGTTGCTATTCTGTGATACTACATCACCCTGACATTAACACAAAGGACAAATGCAAAACCTTTTAGCTGAGTGTCTCTTCAAAGTGCCATTTAATAGCCTGGGAACTTACTTCCCTTCAACATAAGCTGGCAAAGGATCCAGCGAAATGAAGCATCGACCCTTAAAGTTTATCAAGATAGGCCTTTGTAGAAGGGCAGTCATGCTTTCTCCTAGGACTGCATCAACTTTTTAAACAAGTTGTATGTGATGCCGCCATCCCACAAAGAGAGGAGATTGTTGTGTTTTGATATATATACATTCACAAAAAAATGATAACTTGAACGCGCCTCTTGTTTCACCTCTTGTTACTGGTTATGCTGCCTCCATAAACTGTTTGAAGTTTTCACGATTTCATGCTCAGTAGAAGTTTTCATAGCTTTAAAGCAGACAATCAATTTCAGGCATCAGTTTCATCATATTTGTTTATCAAGGTAGTTAAGAAATTAGTGTAATGATTAATCAGAAGGCTTTTCCAATTTTAACTGCAGAATTCAGAGTCTGTTCCAAACTGTAGACCTCAAGCAAAAATCTAGGACAGAGAAAATTAAAAGCAGTATGGAAAGAACATAATTTTTATATGCAGATTTCTCTTTCACAGAATAATTGAAATATTACTTAAAGGACCCATAAAAGATAACATATTAAAACAAATTGAGTTGCATGTATGATTAATTCACACAGTGGGAAACTGATTGTAAGAACTGTGATTTTTTACATATGACCTTGAAATGGATAAAACAACTTTTAATGTTGTGATTTCCACTATAAATGTAGAATGCAATTAAGAGTAATCTTGGCCGAGAAGCAAGGGTCCAACATAAAAACCTGCTTACAAAATAAATTCATGCCATTAATGGACTTAAAATATGATAAAAAGAAGGATTTTCCAATACGTGAGGACTAATGAAGTATCCAGCAAAGCTATCCAGCAAAGCTGATTTAACCCACGTGTTGTAAAACTGTCTGAAGATCTAATTCTCTCTGAAATACGCTTTTTTCCTAGGAGAAATTTACATGAAATTTCTTATTGTGTTTTAATTCAATAAATATGCGTCATGATACTTCCATACCAGTCCTTCAAAGCCTTGTGTACTTCTTAGGGAGGTTAACATCGACCACAGCAGCTACTTCCACATCAGCTGGACTTCAGGCTACATTTTCGTGTTGCTGTTAATCCCGTGGTACTGTGGGTTGCTGCTGGGAGGTGCAGTCACGCTGTGACCCCCACGCACCCCTCTGTTTCCCCTCTACAAACATTACATGGTCCTGGGGGACTGGGGTGTGTTTGGTGATCCGGTGGAAATCTAACCCTTTTGATGGTGCTCGGTAGATGTATCTAACAAAGTAGCAGGTATCCATATGCTCCACTGGGAACTGTGGAGAAACTTGAGCTGTTTCTTCCATTCTTCTTCAGGCAGCCTCCCTCCTCCAGGTGTGGCTTCCATCTGTCCCCTTTCCCTGCTGAAAAACTTTCCCCCATCACTGCCTCCAAAAACTGGTACCCAGGAGGGGATTCTTGCCAATGCAGCCTCCCTCTGGGAAGCTGCGGCTTGGCCACATGCCTTTCACCAGGCAGGCAGTGATTTGTTAATAAATCATATGCACTGTGATGTGATGTGTGCGTGTATTTCTACATTTCTAGAGTATAGTCGTCCGTGCTTTGATGTTTGAGTGATAATACCTCTAAACTTACATGTGGCACCTAACATAATTGTAATGAAAAGAAGGGAAGTCTGGGAATCGTGTGTCTTGTAAATAATTCTTAAGACAGACATTTTCCTATAAATATTAATACATTTTAAAAAGACACTTCTTCAAACAAACACAGAGCTAGAACACTATTTGAAAATACTTGAAAATGAAAAGGATCTTTTTAAAACTTGTTTTCATCTGTGATTCCTGAATTATTTACTTCAGGCTTTTCAAAATAATTCTGTAATAAGATAAAACATTGGTTTATCAATTAGACCTCAACAGGCTTTCTTCAAATGAAAAATAGGATTGAAAATTAGGCTTCATATGAAAAGTAAACTTCAAATTCAGCCATGAAAAATTCTCTGATCAAGTTTGGCAACCCAGTGATGAATTGTGAACAGCTTAATAGGAAATTAGTTCAGATATGCATATAATTGTGAAACCTTGATCCAGCTTTAGGATTTATCAGCATCCTACCTGTCAATTTGATTTTGTGAATAAAGGTTACGCTTTTCTTATAGATTGTATTTATCTTACTTATCTGATAAACTGAATGATCTCCTTTGAAATTCTAACAGGTCAGCATTGATCACTGTTTTTATTATGTAATATTGCTTATATTAATACTTATTATATAATGCTGCTTAATTTTTTAGTTCCTGTCTTTTTTTCTTACTCCTATTTGTTGTTGTTCTTGTTTTACAGCAGTCCATTCCAAACAAGTTATCTTAGGGTTTCTCATCTAAGTGTCTCAAAAGGTTAAGGGCAAAAAGTTGCACTAATAACAAGGAAATAGGGAGTGACTCTACCCAAAACAAGCTGTACCAAGAGAAAGCAACTGTGATTCTTGTCTGTAATATGGGCGTCAACTTTAATTCAAAAACACTTGTGTTCTCCAGATGTCTGTGTAAGCAGTCTGTCAACCACTACCAGCAGAAGAGTGCCTGTGTACACAACTGACCTCACTTAGCCTCCTCTGAAGTGCTTGCCATGTTGTTATCTATTTTTTGCCTTGACTTTTTAAACTTCTTTCTTTGTGGCTACCCAAGCCTTACATTATCTTTCTATCTCCGTCTCATCAACTCCCCATCTCTTTTCCTGTCTGGTCTGAAACTCTGTATCTCCTCTCCACAGCAGCTCTGTAAAGTTCCCTGTCTGCTCCCTGTTGCTTGTGTCACATTTCTGTGATGGAGCTGCTTAACTGCTCGAGGATGAGGGCAAAACTTACTGGTAGAAAACACCCTGTGAAACCTATATTGCAGGCAAAAATCACAAGAAGCAGGGTGGCTGTATGGATGACCACTGTCACCTTGTAGAGAGCATGGACGAGGGCTAGGCAAGGCATCCCACAGTGCGGAGGGGGATGAGCAACCACTGGAGGTTTTGTATTTTCCTTCAGCAGCTTCTTAAGATTATACGCTTGCAGCCCAGCTCTGCCTGCAGGCACAGAGTATACCTCTGATGTGGAGGGTACTTCAGCTGTTTTTTCTGCTCCCGAAAAAGCGGCAGATTTGCAGGGTTGGTCCAACGCATGACCAGGACCAGCCTATATAGAAGCTTAGAGCATACCTGGCACATAGGCAGTCTTAGGCTTGCCTCTAAACAGCAATGTGGGCATTGGCACAATCTCATCTTCCTCATGGAAAAAGCGTGGTACACGCTGTGCCTGCTGGAGGTTGTGTGGAGATCTACATACTAGCAACATGAGTGGTTGTGGGAGAGTGCAGGATAAAAATGCTGTCTGTAATGTAAGATGTGGTTCAAAAATCAAGAACTGGTATCCAAGACTTCTTTCTGTTGCTGTGGGTTATGTATCATCATTCTCTGTTGTTGTTACAAACTGTGCCTATTTCCTGTAGCTGGAAAGCCTACCACGAAGTTTAATACAACTGTGATAATGATGTAAAAATGTGTTCAGAGGAATATTGTAACGTGGGTACAAATAACTATGAGGGATTAAGTAGTGCAAGATATTGTGGATAGTTGTGCTTTTAGCACCTGATGATGAGCAAAGTCAAAGCCTTTATTCCCAACAGTCTGTGCTTACTTGGAAAAATGTTTGTCTGACTGCAGGCATGGAACCCGTTGTGCCGGAGAAGTGGCAGCCACGGCAAACAACTCACACTGCACAGTAGGAATCGCCTTTAATGCCAAGATTGGAGGTATGTGAAACAATCTCCCACCCCAAAAAAAAGTAACCAAAGAGCCATTTGTGCTAAATGGTGCATTCAGACCCTTCTCAACAAGAGAGGGAGATTTGTATGGATAACAAACCTAGCTGTGTTAGCAAGTAAATCTCAGTGGTAGAGTGGTTGTTAAATACCAGTACTGAAGGAGTTTGTCTGCGGTGACACTTCTCCAGTGCTCCCTGGAACACTGCCTCTCAGTACACACAGAAAAATAGAAAGTGAGACCTTTGATGAAAACACAAAACCCAGAATTAGGACATGTGGGTTTTCTCACAGATTCAGAGCTCTAAACGATGAATTAAATGTACGCATCAGGAATATTGCCTTGCGTATTGATCCCAGACAAAACACTGTCAAAACATAACATTTTTGTGTTGTTTTGCTGTGGTTGTAGAAAATCTTTTGATCCTCTGTGTGATCGGATTATTGCCTGAAATATGAGATTCTATTGCACTTTGTTTTTCATTCAGCCAAGAGGTTCCAAGTGGTTTCTATGAGATCTTAGTCCATGGCTGCTCCATTAAGACCTCTGGCTTAATTTGTGGAGATTACCATCAAGATGTCATTTACATGCCTCTTAGGCTGTACCCAGCCTGTGCCAGATTTTAATGCTTAAAGTGAAGTTTTACCCTGTCCTTTTGATGAAATCATGGGATTGGTATATTGGCTTTCAGTAGAAAGACCTATAGCTCAAACTCATTAATTGTTGCTTTTCTGTCCCAAAATAGAGCCCATCTGTGAAAACAGAAACATGTTTACATATATATACACCAGAGGACAGTTCAAAAATATGAGCAGGAAGAGCTAAGGCCATATTTCCACAATTAATAGTACTGTATCTGTTCTCTACTGGATCAGTACAAGTTTGATCCAAATCAAATGTGAGCACAGCTGTATTTCAAATTAGCCAAAGCACACAACGTCATCTTAATGTCAGCTTTCTGTTTCCCTGCTGGCTTCAAAAGGATAGTAAATACCAGATCCAGCATAAGGTTAGAGTGATGCAGAAAAACAATTTCCCTTCAGGTGAAGAGCCTGCCTGCACAAAATTAACCTGTCAAAGTGGTTTACAAAATCTGAACTGGCCAAGTGAGTGAGTTTGTGGCAGATGAACAGGTTGTCTCATGTGGACATGGCATTTGGTCATGTACCAGTAGCTATGAAATCAGATTTATTGTGTTGTCAAACCAGAATGAGAGGAGAATTAGTGCACTGATAGAGATAAAAGATGGCTTCTGAGGAAGTTTCATTGGTGAGTTCGATGGTTACACAACCTGCAACAGCTTGGGCATATCCTTGAAAAGTTCTCCATCAGTAACAGTGGCTTCTTAATAGGTTATTATTCATTAAGCATTAGGAATGTGCAGTAATAATGTTTTAGAAACCCTCCAGGCATATTAGCTGAATCACAGCCTTTTCTAAACATAGTGTAAAAACTGATTCAGATGGACATAGTATGAATGCAGTTAATGTGAACAGTAAAGACTGGATATGTGTGCCTTCTTATTTATTTAGCAAAAAAAATATAACAGCATTCAAGAAATTTCACTGGTCTAAGTGAAATAAAAATTTCATCCACTCCGTTTGTCACCATGATTCTGCAGACTCATCACTAACACTGGTCTTAAAAGAAAGCTGGAAAGTAGTAACAGTGTGTAAACCTCACCTGAGATAATGTACCACCTTTTAAAAGCACTGGCACTTGAAAATGAGACTTCAGGAGGCTCAGCAAATAATGCACACAAAATCAGAGGCAGGAGGGGATTCCAGGGCAGTGGGAAGGGAGGTTAAGCTTCCTCTTCCTCGAGGTGTATATATTTAAGAGTTTTGCTGCTGCTGACCTTTATTTGGCATGCCTCCCTCCCTTCCCTCAGAAAAGCCGTAAGCTGCACATGTGAATATGCAGTGGTTGTGTTCCCTCTCCACAGGCCAGATAGAGTGTAAAAATGTTGAATCATATTATGCTGAACAAGTGTTCAGCTAGCTTGTTTCCCAGGGATTTAAAGACCCTCCTGGGGCCTTCTTGGAGAAGAAACTAGAGTCGAGGTAAAGTAATCACGTTCTCCTTACATAGAGGAGCACCTGCTGACAGCGATGTTGAGTTTGCTCCACCAACGTAAGCATTCTTTACTTCAAACCAAAAAAAGCATCTCTGGACACGTAAGGGATAGTAAGGAGACAGAAAAAGGGAAAAGAAATCCTTTCCATTGATATTCCATCAAATACTGGCAGCTGAACAAATCCGATTAATGATCTTTGCGATGGGAAGTCGTTAACACAATATCCACTTTTTTTTTTTTAAATATATTTGTACTCCTTGTCTCATTTCCACACATTTAAGAACCTCTGACCACAAATAGGCCAAAAATAAGATCCTTAGAATGTCTGAGCCTTCTTTTACAACAGTGTAAGTGGGGATGTAATCACCAGATCAGAAAATGTGAGTAATATTGCAATCTGGACCTTGAGTTCTTTTACAGGTTGTGGGATGTTTCTTATAAAAAACGATGCTCTGTTCCTGCAGTTTGTGCTTAGCTAAGCTACAGGCCCTTTCACCAAAAGACAAACCAGTGCACCAAAGGGGTACATCTTTTTTTAAATGTGACTCTCTGCAGTAATCACACATGGCAAATTACCACCTGCGGAGCTTGTGAGCCCCTTTGTAGAAGGGGATGGTTAACGTGTTGTTATTGTTGCAGGCTGACTGTGGAAGTTGCAAAGCAACTCTGGGGATTTGGGTGCTTAGTTACTTGGCTGGGCTCAAATCCTGACAGGAAAACAGTTACTCTGAATTATGGCACAACAGATGTAGATTGTCTTCAGCTGACGAGGAATTAGTTCAGCTGTTTAAGTCAGATGCTGATTGAAAACAAACATTTTAAAAGAAAACTTTCTTTCAGCTCAGTTTTGCATGTTTCCTGTGATTTGTTGAAAGTTTGCTCTGACTAAAATGCCACTTAGCATTTTGGCAATTACTGCAAATATTGGAAAAAGTTTACAGTGCTCTAAAGTCTAGGTGGAACAGTCTGCAAACTGCAGTCTGTTAATTGCCTTTTGGACAGCTTTTGTTGGGCTATCACCAGATGCCAAATGCAGTTTGGAGGTTTTGTGATTGGCAGAATTAACTACTCCAGACGTTTGGTGGGGCTGGGGTGGGAGGAAGGAAAAAAGGGAGGAAGGGAGGAAGGGTGGAAGGAAAAAAGGGAGGAAGAGGGGAAGGGTGGAAGGAAAAAAAGGAGGAAGGATGGAAGGAATTCATTATTTTTGGTTTAAATAGCCAATGAGATGTCGGTTGTTCAAAGTCGCCCTTGAAGCATGTCTGTCAGTTGTTGGCCAGAGAGACCAGCAGCTAAGTCACAGCGTTGTCCATGTTGCTTTAGATTAGACCACTTCACCATTAAGAAAAAAAACGGTGTTAATTACTTCAGGTGCCAATGGCAGAATTTGGAGTTATCGTTCACTGGGTGCATGCAGTGTTATTTAGGCTTGCTACGCAGTAACAGCGATATAAAGGGAACCTTTATTTTCATTCTTTCAAAAGCAGTATACCTTTTATTGTCTTTATTTAGAACTAAATATATTTTAATGTGCTTGAAAGAAATTGAGAACACAACTTCCACCCATCGTTAATTTTCTGAGATTACACTGAGGAAGAAAAATAAAACCTGAGAATCCCAGAGTTGGTTTAACGACTTTTTTTATAAAGTAAAGTTCATAGTGAGATCACTGTTTGTAAAAGTTTATTATCTCACAAAACATGGGCAGCTTTTGTGTGAACTTAGAAATATGATCACTTTTCATTTTTGAGTCAATTAGAGTAAGGAAAAAAAAAAAGACCCTCTGTCAACAAAGCACCCCTCATGCCTTTTGTTAATTGGAAGTTAAGGTCTTGGTAAACACTCAAGTTACTTCAGTTGGAGCTCATGAGCAAAATGAAATGTGTCTGTAATTAAAAATATGTAAATTTGGCTTATAAATAGCAGTGGCCTTTCAAAGGGGAAAGAGCGTCAAACTTGTTAATTGTGGAAGTAATCTTTATTCAGTACTATTGTACAGTTACATGCTAATTATTATTTAATATTTAACATCCCTTTGATCAGATGTCATGCTAGCTGTACGTAGGTCCTGTTTCTTGTTTAGGTTAAAACTGGCATTGGTGGTTTTATCAGTCAGAATTAACTTCAGTTTAAGCCTTAGTCAGAAGAACAACTTTAGGATTTTCTCAGTTTCCAGATTTAAGCCTACCTTATTCAGTCTGGTGACCTTAAAACATCATGATGCCATTCACTTTAGAAGGGCTGACACACTGACTTGTCCAATCCCACATGAATGGATTCTTTTAACACAAGATTTTCAGATTATACCTTACAAAAGCTTTTTCTGCACAGAGAAGGATGTTCACAAAATTGTAGTTTCAGGTTGTATAATGCTACATATAGGGTATTTGATAGTAACTTCCCATAATCGTCTTGCTACTGTATATGGTAATTGGTCTGCACACAGGAGTTTTCTCCCCATTTTCTTCTTTGTGGCCTGACAATGAAGGAATAATCCCATGTTTATCTGTCAGCAGAGAACCTTTTATTATGTCTGTCAACATACTTAGAACTGGGAATGACTCAAAGTAGATGCTGCAGTTTCACTGCAGTATAAAAGGAGGAAGAAAATCATATATTATCTTCAAGTGAGACATACAAACATTTCAAGATTCAAGTATTTTTTTAAGTTTTCTTTAGTGTAAAAGTTTGTTGCTGACAATTGAAAGCTGTATGGTGGATAAATGACTTGTAGAAAATTTTTAAAACTTGAAGAAAAACTAAAATATTCCTTCCGGTTTGTATTTTTTCATCTAGAGATTTTTTTCCATTGGAAAAACACGCTTTTGGGGTCTTTTTTACCAACAGTAGGAATCCTTATGGTCATTCAGTCCAATGTCCTACACAATAATTTTCTCGGGAGAGGCGGGGAAAGAAGCATTTTGAGTTGGTCGGTCCTGTTTATTGTATCTTTCATTCTGAAGGTGTACGGATGCTGGATGGAGATGTGACAGACATGGTAGAAGCAAAGTCTCTAAGCCTTAATCCCCAGCATATCCACATCTACAGTGCCAGCTGGGGGCCTGATGACGACGGTAAGACTGTGGATGGACCTGCTTCTCTAGCGCGTCAGGCTTTCGAGAATGGCATCAGAATGGTAGGTTGGCATCAAAGTGCATCTACTGGACCTGCTCTTGTGTGCAAGTGTAAGGTTACACGTGCCTGGTGCATGCATAGCATTGGGAAGAGGAAGGGATTTTGAAGGAGAGAAGAAAAACTTTCTCATGTAAAACAAAAAAATGCATTTTCCTTCTATAGTGGAAGGAAAGTGGAAGGAACTGACCTGACAGTCAGTTCTTCCTGAAGTATCAGCTCTGTTCATTTTCAACTGGAATACATCATCCTCAGCGTCCTTTAAAACTGCTCTGAGGTAATGATGTAATTCTGCAAGAAAAAATAAGGCTGAAAAATGCTACTTTGCACAGCAGTGCCAAGTCATCAAATCTGAATTGCAGTGAAATTTTAAAGCAAAAGCCTCGAGTGTTTTTCCTTCTATCTTCCTTTATTTCATTTCTTTGTTTTGCTTGGTTTCTTAATGGAAGTTTGATGATTTTAATAGGGAGTTAGGGGCTAAATGTTTCTTTTAACATTTATGTCTGGTGTCAGAGAACTTACACCCTATTTATAACTTACATATATATTTCTCTACAAGTCTGTGCTATTACATTTTTGGTGTGACATAGCCCAGAGATCTTCAATAACACAATGCACAAAATCCCAAATGCCCCTATATGAAAAAATCCAAGACCTTTTCAGTTTTCTTTAATATGTTACTGTCAAACAAATAAGACCACAGAAGGAAACGAGTAGTTAGAGGAACTTTTGATGTCAGAGGCCAGTTTTCAGTTCTTCCTTTTACCCTCCTGCCTGTTAAATAGATCAGGGAATTTCTCATTTTCCAGCACTCACACTTCTTTCCACTATATGGGACTGGTGGAAAGGATTTTAAAGCTTTGCCCTTGAAGGTCTGAGCATTATTTTGAATGCAACAGGAGACTTGCTAGTTCAGTGATGGGTAGTTCTAGGAGCAGAACAGAGGAGACTAATACAAAACATTTATTTAAAGAGACTGAAACTGTTGGACCAAAGTGGAACCGGAATGTAATTACTGGAACATGGTAACACTGCAGCAAGATCAGAAAGTGCAGCTATTATTGAAGTCAATAAGTGTTTTAACCAGGTATGCCAAAACTGATTTTAGCTAACTATAGCTAACATTCAGCCTCGATGATTTGTGCCATGTGTAAAAGACAGTGTCTGCCACTGAGAGACTGTATTAATTTGTTATACCATAAAAAGCAGTCATAACAGCAAACAGGGACAATGGGTGCAGAGGGGTAATAGACAAAGTTACTAGAGCACTTGGTCAAACCGACAGTCTGTATGCACAGTGCAGCATACAGTATACTTGACTGTAAGTTGTAAATAAATGCATCATAAAATTGATACCCAGTATCACTACAAACATTGCCTAGCAGCACAAGCCTAGGAGGTGTGAACTCGCATCTAATCACATCTGCATCCTTGGCTTATTTTGGTTTCCACGGTAAAGTTGCATAAATTTCTTACATTCACCTCTGTCTTCACTGCCCCAAATATGGATGATAATACATGTTCTACTACCTAGCAAGTAAGTTATGAAGAGTGATTACTGAAATACTAAACTAACAACAGGGACTGTGTGCTTCCTCTGCTACATGATGTTAAAGATATGCCTCTCAAACTCCGTTCTCTGAATTCTTTGCTAACCATGCAGCCATGGGCCACTGCCTTCCTTTCACTTGGTCATATGATGGCCATTCCGTGTGGAGCTGCAGATTTATGCTTTTTCTTGTTATACATTACGTAATATGTGAAGCCTACCATAACAAAATACTCAAGCATGTTCGTAACTTTACCCTGCAAAAAATTCCAGGGGCTTAGCAGTTAAGCACATGTAGGGACACTGATAGATTCTGCCTCAGAGAACTCTGCTTTATCATTATTACAATAGTTATTGAAGTGCTCTTAGAACAATGTAACAAGTATGTAGAGGGCCAAAAGCATCTCCATTACTGTTTCCCATGCATCATCACTCCTCCTTTCAGCTGGAATATCAGCGCTCCCCATCACCCAACTAGAGTTTACTATTGTTTCACAGTGACTACAGAGAAGAAGAACAATAAAGTGATGAAGGGGACCCTAATGGAACTGCAGGATGCAGGGGAACTTGAACAAAATAAGTTTTATGTTAAAACATATATGCGTGTTAGTTTAAATGTCATTTTTCATGTAGGTAAGACAATCATGAAAAGCTCAGCCCCAATTTCTGTACCAGAAGAACTCAGCCATTTCCTCATTGAAATCTCAAACTGGGGATAAATCCGGTATAAATCAAGAATGTGGAATAATTTGTCAAGAGTAGGGATCTTGCCTACAAGCGTTATTGTTCCACTGCTATTATTATAGCTGTAATATGAGAGGATACCCTACAGAACCCAGATGAATTTCATTTTACTAGCTTATTGTTCTATATTTTTAGTAAACACCAGTACATAGTGGAAACATAGTATTTAATTTTAAAATTCTGAGGTGGTCTTTTTTCTGATAACAATGCAGAAAAAGAGTTTGTTATATTTTTTTGAGAAATAGTAGAAATCATATTTGATGGAACTCAATTTTTTGATTTTACAATTCAGCTTCTATTTCATTTTATCAGCTTTTCGTTTTGCCCAAAGTTGCCCATGCAGAGGGGACTAGAACTAAATATTTCCACATACTTGGAAATTTTGTGTACCTCTGACTATAAAAGCTTTTTCATTTCTGCTAAGGAAACTAAAATTCTCTTTAAAACTTACATAAAATCATACTGATAAGAAATACAAAATGTTTCAGGTTAATCTCTAATTTTCATTCTTTAAAATGTAATATAGACTGGAAAGATTGTGAATGCATGTCTCAATTACCACCTTCCTTAATAGGCTTAGCTTCCAGACCAAAAATTTCTTTAAGATTAACCTGTTCTTGTTCTTTTTAATAAACCATGCCTTTCTGTGTTCAGATAAAGGTACTTTTTCTATATTTCGTTACACTATCATAAGATGTGTCATTTTAAAAGATGAGGCAAATGGGAGAAGAAAAGACGAATTATCTCTGTGCCAAAATATTCCTGAAATCAGATCATTGTCCAAGGTAATGACTAGATACTCAGCTGAACATAGATTTCCCCAAGCAGTCACAGTAATTGTGCAAATAATAATAGGCAGACAAAAATGCTTATTACGTTGTGTACAGATCTTGACCTTCTGTTTTTGGAAACATTGAACTGAACAACAGCAGTATGGCATCTAGTATAGCATCTGTTATGTAAATTAAAGTAACATTGGCACAGGAAAATTTGGCAAGACCTTACTTCAGATCGACACAAAGGTTCAAGATTGATATTCTTCATTTTTGCATATGCACACACAACTGGACATTATTTTTTAAAAATGGGACAGCAAAGGGAAAGGTCAAGATTGTTTAAAAGCATCTGGGAAGGAAATTACGCTTGGCCTGTTTAATTAGGAAAATAAGAGGTGGTGCTGAATAATAACTTTGATTAGAGTACAATTAAAGTGATTTTTTTTTATTTTAATATTATACTTATGAAGGAGAAATGAAATGGATGCAAGAGCCACAGTTTCTTATTCAGTTTGCTGAGAGACTGGGATCCATGAAAAAAAAGCCTGGTTTATCTTTAGCGCATATTATTCCAATTAACAGCTTATGCAGGGTGTTTTAGAACTATTATTATTTTTAAATCTGCTGAGCTAATATGATTACTCCTTCCAAATCCTGCAGAAAATAACAAAGATAAATGACTGTACAGTTTTTGCGTAGAGTCC
Source organism: Charadrius vociferus (assembly GCF_000708025.1). Taxonomy (NCBI): domain Eukaryota; kingdom Metazoa; phylum Chordata; class Aves; order Charadriiformes; family Charadriidae; genus Charadrius; species Charadrius vociferus. Next base: position 430,968 of record NW_009648967.1, on the reverse strand, counting down.
CACAGAGACAGCACATGCCACGAATTAAAATAGACAAATCTGTTTAAAGAAAGGATACTGAGTAATAACTGAGTTTATGAAATGACAACCTAACCCACAAGTTAAATATGCTTAAAAATTCTGCCCAGTGTCAAGGTAAGGGAAGAGGAAACCAATTTTTAAACCTGTCTCAACTACCAGGATTTTCTGTCATCTTTAGGGTATTTTGTTTAATTTTATTAAATTTGCATACTTGAGTTCAAAGAGAAGCCTTGGAGACTTTGCTATCAAACAATCTCTATGCAAATAAAAAAGCTCCCTTTATATCATGCTTCCAGTTGACAAGGTCCTTTTCTTGGAAATAGTGTAGTCATAAGGGTGGAAAATTCTAGAGGCTTGTGTTTTAAATACCAATGTATTAGAAGTTGTAGACCTAATAATCTCAAAAATAATTCCATTATAATCATGCAGAACTTGCCTGAAAAAAATCAGACGAAGGGCAGTATATCCAAAAGTAACATATTCAAGAAAAGATTAGGTATGCAATGTCACATTTCACCCTGTGTTCAAGAGCAAACAGACTTAGCATTGCAAAACATGACTGTGGCCAAATCATGTAATAAGACTGGGCTGAGTCTGGGACAAAAGGGAGAACACAAAAGCCTTTCCTTGATTCAGAAAGATAAAACCAAAGTACCATTAGATTTTAAGATCACTGTCTGTTTCACACAGTCTATAAGCACAATGCTATAAGCGCTTCAGAGACTTAGGCTCGCTGATTCATGGCTCTGTGATACAGCATTCAGACTAGCTCATTTCTATTCATACAAATAAGCCTGTTATTCTGGGATCAGTCTCAACATCATTCAGAGAGTAATGCATTTCAGATATTCTAACTTGTTCTTTCACTGCTGTTTGGCAAAGACCTGATAGTCAAGTTTCTGGATATATGACCCCTGTTGATACTTTACGTTGCAGGGTTTCTTTGAGCTGGTTATCTCACCCCTCCAAACGTCTCACCGACGGCATGCGTTGTGTTGTTTGTTCTGCATTACCCATAAGGTAGTCCAAATCAGAGACAGGGCAGGTCATGCTTAATATAACCTGAGAGGGTGGAGAGGCAGGGAAATCTACATGGGAACTTTGGCTTTCTGCCTGCGTCGGCGCAGGGCCCTTCATCTTATTGCCATGACACCATTCTGTTTAGCAAGCTGGACACAAGCCAGAGTGTTTGATGGCCATTAATGATCAGATGCTGTGTGGCTGAACCTCTTGTGAGAACTCGGCTTGGTGCCTTCCCTCCCATCATCACTGCCCCTTCTCATCTCTCTCGCTTCACTAACTTTGGCTGCAGAGTGTGTGTTCAAAGTGTTCACTGCGAGCAGACGGCTCTCTTACAATCGCTAAACAAGCCTCCGACCCACATGCAAGAGAGAGAATGCAAGGAAAGGGAAGAAAGGGGAAGAGAAGAAAAGGAAAAGGAGAAAAGAAAGAAAAGGGTTTCTATTATTATTATTATCATCATCTTCATCATCATCATCACTATATGCTTCTGCTCCAAAACTGGAAGAGATTGTTCATCATTTGCAAGTGTCCAGGCAAAGGTTTGCTGCCTGTGTTGTACCACAGATGTTTCTCTTAAATTTATTTGTCCTGTCATCACTTCTCTGCATCAGAGTAGGATGTGCTGCCTACACAAAGAGGAGTTATTCTGTTCCGCTTTGGCAGAGAATTGCACTATAAAAATCAGACAGAAGTTACTGCAAGACTTCCAGTCATATGTGTCACAATAACTTCCAAAATAGCTGTCATTTTATACATTGAAATATTGTGATGCACAGAGGTTAAGACCAGATTTTTTAAACCGTGTATTGTGTTTGTTCACCTTGTACAGCTGCCGTTTGAGACTGAATAACATGTATCTGTGTGTGTGCATATCTCAGATCATGTATAGATACATTTTGCATGCACAAGACCTCCGGCACATTTCTAATTAGTTGGCCAAAACCTACTTGTTGAATATCTATCAGAAGAATTAGTGCTGTGCTTGGGGAAGGCTTGACTTCCAGTTTGGTGATGTAACCTAATGTTAGGTCCTATCATTTATCTGTTATATGATTTACATAGGTACTGTGTATCCCTATTGCATCTATGAAGTAATACCTGAACATGTGATGTTATCGTTGCTTCAACACACCAAGTTAAACTTTGGGTGGTTCTGTACTACAGGCAGTGCTGACTGTGTACCAGACCTGGAAAACTCACATGGCATTTTAACATTGTCACATGGCATTAACATTTTAACATTTAACTTGCTTCTGATGTCCTGAAACATAGCACCATTGGGTTGAAATAATATTCATAGTTCTAACATCAGAAAAGGTGATTATCATCTAGTCCTGGCCCTCATCATAAGCTAGATCAGCAAAATATCATCCAATTATTGCTGCATCAATATCCCTGTTTTCTTGATCCATCTGTTATTTTCTGGGTTTTGTGTACATTTTTGGGGATGAGCCAGTCTTGACTGAAACCTTTTACGTCCATGGCTGTGCAAGTCACTAACAACCTTCATTATTAAAAACATATAGCTTGTTACACATCTAAGTTTCTTAGTTTCTTTTTCACTGTAAAATGCCTCTTCTGCTATATTTGTGGTGCATCATATGGTGTTAGAAATCTCCACATGTAAGTAATTACAGATTTTGGCCAAGTGAACCCTTGGATAAATTAAATTGGAACACAGGGACATAAGACAGGAAATGACCATGTAGGTCATCCAGTACAGTTCTCTATTATCACAGGCATCATGTCCTATAAATACATTCAGCAATTTCTCTTCTAGAATGAATTAGAAATTTTTTCCCCTCTATTTCTGTTCAGAGACTCTTTCACAGCCATCACTAAGCTATTGGTTAGACAGTTTCTTCTAAGTTACAAACAAGTTTACTCAAGTACAGTTTTTTGACCATTTGTTCCTGGGCCAAAATTATGCTTAAATACCTTTTCTCCTTCCACTTTTGTTTCTGACATGTTTATAGAACACAGTCCCCACTCAGACTTCATTATGATGTGATAAACAAGCCATACTCACTGGTGGCTTAAAAACTAGGCTGTCCATCTCCTTTCTCATCAGAGTGGTACTTCTCTTGATATCTTACAGCCTGAATTCTTTTCTTGAATGGAGGTGATTGTAATTACTTGATTCACCAACATGTTCTTTCTTTTTATCTCAAAATCACCTATTAACTTTGTTTCCCTGGCTCATCTTTAAAATACTCTACTTATAACTTCCTTAACCCTCGTGTTTCTCCAGCACAGCCCACATCATGTCCAGTGCAACCATTTCCACCGCTACCTCACTGTTACATTAACCTTCATTCTCTTTTGTTTCATTACTGATTTCTTGGAGGACTCATCGCATTTTTTGCAGAAACCAGACAGACTGATTCTAATACATTTCTCTGCATAAAATAAGTTATCAGAGAAAAACTTAACAGATTTACCTGGAATTCTAAAGTGCCTGTTGTATTTTGTTCTATTAATGCTGGTGCCTCTGACTCTGTCCTTCAAAATCTGTTCCACAGCCTTAACGGTAATGTTTTGTATATTCAGTTTCCTTCTGTTAGTCAGAATTTCCAAACCACAGTTCATTCCTGTAGTTCTTTCTGAAACACTTTCTGTTTCCAGGCATTGTTTTTTCAAGTCTGGATACCAAAATGGGGCATGGAAGTTGTAGCCTTCTTTATGCATGCATGGTACTGTTTCCCTATTCCCTGCACATGGTCATATTCACCCTGCTTACTAATCCAAGGAGCAGACTAAATTTTAGGGCAGCTCGTTGCAAGTTGGTTATCTTCCATGACCCTAAACTCCCTTTCAGAGTCACCACTTTCCAAGAGTTTGTCCACCCTCCTGTATGTCTTAGCAACAAGCTTCATTTTAGGTCTTAGTACCTTGCATATGGCTGATATACGTATCTCAGGGTGCCTTAATGCCTTTGCAGATTTGATTTATATTTGGTATGATTTAGTTTTCTCCAAACGGAGATTGCACAGCAAAAATTGAGTTAGGTGACAACCTTAACACATCATTAAGCTAATAATAATACTTTGGTCTACCATTTGCACGTAGTTAGCAACTTCCAGTATGCAACCAAAGTAGAATTAGCAATATTGCCTTCCAGTAAATGAAATAGAGTCTAGGCTCAGTGATACCTGGATGAACTTTGATACTATGCACTTTATTTTCCTTTGGCAATATATAAACAAAGCTAACCTTAAAATTTCTCTCCTTTGCTTTCTGTGAGAAGTGTACTTTTTCACAGTCAACATGTAGTACAAAAAAAAAAAAAAAAAAAAAAGGGGAGAAAAAGAAATAATGTGCCAGAAATGTTCTTACATTACATTCAATGGAATATACAAATCCTAAAAGGCAGGAAAATTTGGAATGAGAGTTACAGGAAAATATACCTCAAGATGTTCAGTTTCCTTACAATGTCACAAAGTGTACTGGAAACCAAAACTGTTTAGTTACCTCATCCCATCTCACACATATATGGAAACTGTTGTAACAAGCCAGAGCAGCATTACTGCTTTTCGACTTGCTGTCAAAAGTGGCCTCTGGGTTTGGATGCCCAGCCTGAAACAGGTGATATATTTGAACATAAAAAACCACACCATTCTTCTTGTGGGGTAAATCTTAATTTGGAAAGCCAATACTGAAAAGCAACTTTGGCAAATGGTTCTCTTTACATACACTTAAGTATATACATTTCAGAGAGTGCATTTTTGAAACATGAATGCGGTTGCTTCCTATGGGCAAATCACATATCCACTTTACTCATATACTTGAACAACATCAGAATCTATGTGTTTCTGTGTGTCACGTGGGAAAAAATAGACTTCTGAAAGGCAAATTGCTGTAAGTTTGGTGTCAAGAGTTTTCTGTGCATAGAATTTAACATGAGTTTAAGGCACAAAACCATGAGGGCAATGATTTTTCACACAGCCTAAGTGTGTTGTTTCTTCCTAAGTGAATGCTGTGGGAGACAAACTGCACAAAGAGATTCCTGCAGTCCTCAGTCTGCAGAGGTGAAACCAGGGCAGCCTTATTTTCCTGCTCATCTACTGAAAAGATCTAAATTTGCAGAAAATTTGAGATTCTTTGTTGAACCTCAGAAGTTCGACACGCATCTCAAAACCTGAAGTTTTCCATAAGGAAGAGTCTGACATAAGTAGTGAAACAACAGCCGTGTGGATCTTGTGACCGTGGACTCCTCTGTAGTGTTTAATCAGACAGTAATATAAAGGTGATGAGAACCCGCTCCACAGAGTAGATGACGTGTGTGTGTGAAGTCCATCCTGAATCCAGTCCTAATACAGATACCGTTCTTGTGCATTGCCTGTTTACTTTGGCTGTGCGTGCGGAGACAATTTCACCTATCATTAACTAGAGACTCCTTGTGCAACAGAAATTTTAGAAAACTCAGCTCTTGTTTTATCACAGGTGTTTACAATATGCAGCTTGTTTTATCCCAGTAACCATATCAGCAACAACAATAGTAATGATAATATGGAGAGATAGCCTGAACCAGAACTGCAATTTATGCAGCCCTGTAGCTGGCTCTATTTTGTTTAGGAAAATGAGAAATTCATTCCAGCATTCCACAGGTTCAGATTTCAGGTTTCAGCCAACACTTCTTTTGGTTGCACTTATAAGCACTAATTATAGCTCTGTGGGGAATATCTTGGAGCTGTTTAAGCTGTTGTTCTAGTGAAGAATAAAATAAAAAATACACCACATGCACGGATGCATGTTGAAATGTTCCACTGATATATCCCAATAATTATTGTGTTAATGCATGGGTGCTTGTGTTTATTCAATACATTAATTTTTTATGCACACATTAAAATATTTTCATGCTTCAGTATTTTAAAGTATCATATCCTATGGGCTAACAAAATACATTTTTCCTTCCTTTTGTCATGATTAATTATTTTGTCTTTCCTTTTCTTAATTAAGAAGCTGGTTCAGAAGTAGCCAAAAGTTTACCTTTATTAGCAACAACTTGCCTTTTCAACAATGTAAGGTAATCGTTGCTTTTTGTAAATAGTGACAGATTTTTGCATTGTATATATCTTGTGTGTATGCCTGTTCCAGCACTTGGAAATACTTTCTTGACCTCCTAGTTTTCCTAAGAGTATAAAAAGAACTCCTAATGTCAAAAAACAGGACCCTCAAACATGCACCTTTGTTTATGTACACCTGTTAGGCTTGTTGCTCATTTCTTCATAGATATGATAGGTGCACATTTTTAATGAGTTGATGCATAAATGTGGATTTTTCTGGCAGCATGGATACCTCAACAGAATTAATGGCCTCAGAAATTTCTCCATTTGTTCATGAATTTTAAAATTCGTTCATTAATTATTAAAACAGCCAAGGAGGCTGTTTTAATAAAAAATAATCTTTTTGGCTATCTTCTGGTAGCACTTCAGAATTGCTGGCTTGGACTCTCAGCTTACCATTATCTGTTTTGGAGAGATGCCTGCTTTCAACTGAGACTGCTGTGCAGTCTACGGAAGAGTCTTTTAAGAGTGGTGTGCCAGACTATTTTTCATTCCCAGATTAGAGGTTAAGTGGACTGGTAGGAACTCAGCAGGAGCTGGGAGATGCTGCTTCTCAAGAGCAAAATGCCGCCAGTCAGCAGATTGGCAGCACTGGGCCTCTACGCAGGGCAGCGGCATCCAGCTCCCAGGGAGTGCAGAAACCAGTGGAAGCTGGAAGCAATGAGATGCTGCCTCTCTCAGGTGCATCTCTCAGGATGCTGCGATCCTTGGTGCCTGGCCCTACAGTGGTTGCACTGTGCTGCACTCAAAATCATGCCTGCATAGTAATTTTTTTAGGTCTCCAGAGTACCGACCTCTATTCTGCACATTCAGTTATGAACACTTCCTCTTTAGGAATTAGTTTTTAAGGAAGAGGTCATACCATGGGCTACTTTTCCCAGCTTCCACATCAGGATCAATTTCACTTCCCAGCAGTATTTTTTGTTCTTGGAAGCATTAAGTAATTTTAGAACGGTATTGGGGAGAACAGAGGAAATTAAATGTTTAGGCTCTAGGTGTGGATAGACCGTCCCTCCTTCTCTCTCTGTTTTATATTTTCATTATTCGTTTTCTGTTCATGGGTGTGGGATTTCTAGCATATTGGTGCCAAATTACCTGTCCCGAGCAGCAACCCCTGTAACTCTAATTACTCCAGGTCAGTGGTTCTGTCCTCTGCCTTTCCTGCTCCTTCACATTTTCTTCCCTGTCCCTTGGTAAATTTGGTCCCTTCTATAGAGGCAGTGCCTCACTCCACAGGCAGGGAGAGAGGGTTACTGGGGCATTCGATTCCCGGGCAGAAAAACATCAGGATTCACAGACTGCATTAAGGCAACTTGACTTGTAAAGCAGTGAATGAATGTCCAGTCTAAACTTTGTAAAATAGTGTGAATAAATCTTGCTTCACTGGCTCAAACTACACCTCATAGATGGAAACTGTTTTTATTAGATGGAAGTGTGCTGGAAGCGACTTGAAAGTATGTGAGGGTGCTGGTTTTCCTTAGATGAGTGTGTGAAGACCTCTACCTTATAATGGTTCCTGCCAGTACCACTATGGCATCCACTCAAAAAGATGTGGTTTATATGTATACACACACACATACACAAACGCACGCACTTGGAGCGGGGGATGTTCTTTTAATAGTGTTAGGAAATTCTGCAGATGTCATTATGAACATGTTCATACTGGCTCTGGTTCTTGGCAGACTAACCCTTCCGTGCTGTTGAACTGGAAAAAAAAAGAGCTTTCGTATCACTTAGCCTGCTTGCAACTTGCTGACCAAGGAAAAGGAGGCACTAGCAGAAAAAAAGTGTGAATGCCGCAGGATTCTTGCGCCATGCTTTTGCAGGTGCAACTTCTTCCTTGGGGCCTTTTTGTCAGTGACCCGAGTCTGTTTCATTCAAGGTCAGCTGTCTGTTGAGCACGCTGGCTTTGCCCAGAAAATGTGCTAGAAAATTGGACTGTGACTAGGTCAATAGCAAGTCTTAGTTGTCAGTGAAAGACTTTTTCTTTTCCATAATGGAACACTTGATTATTTTTTTTTTAATTATCTGACATTTTATGCAGTTCAAGAAAGTAGACAAAACAAAAGAATATTTCATAATGGTCTGACATGTGCACTGACAAGCACAAATGCAGTTACGGGCACCTCGCAGAGTTCACAGAATCACAGAATCTTCAGAGTTGGAAGGGACCTCTAGAGATCATCCAGTCCAACTCCCCTGCTAAAGCAGGATTGCCCAGAGCACATTACTCAGGACTGCATCCAGGCGGGTTTTGAAAATCTCCAGAGAAGGGGACTCCACAACCTCTCTGGGCAGCCTGTGCCAGTGCTCTGTCACCCAAACCGTAAAGAAGTTTTTCCGTTTATTTGAATGGAACTTCCTATGTTCCAACTTGTGCTCATTGCCCCTCGTCCTGTCCCTGGGAACCACTGAAAAGAGTCTGGTTCCATCCTCCTTCAACCCACCCTTTACATACTTGCATGCCATAATAAGGTCTCCCCTCAGCCTTCTCTTCTTAAGGCTAGAGTCCCAGCTCTCTCAGCCTTTCCTCATAAGGGAGATGCTCCAGTCCCTCAATCATCTTACTTGCCCTTCGCTGGACTCACTCTAGCAATTCCCTGTCCCTCTTGAACTGTGGAGCCCAAAACCGGGCATAGTATTCCAGTTGTGTCCTCACCAGTGCCGAGTAGAGGGGGCGAATGACCTCCCTCGACCTACTGGTCACACTCTTCCCTATGCAGCCCAGGATTCCATTGGCCTTTTTGGTGACAAGGGCACACTGCTGGCTCGCGGGTAATTTACTGTCTCCCAGGACCCCCAGATCCTTCTCCTCAGAACTACTTCCCAGCAGGTCCACCCCTAACCTATACTGGTGCTTAGGAGTTTGTAAGAAGGAGTCTGTAGCTATCATTACAAATGGAAGAGCAGAAACAACACTGTGCCTAGAGGGCGAGGTAATGCATTTTTAACATCATGGGACAAGCACCGAACGCACTTTGCTGAGCACCCATTCCACCCTAGTCTATACCTCTACTATAGTATAGCTTTGCTTGAGTTGTACCCATATGGTTTGTAAATGCACCTTTGCTTTTGAGTAATAAATGACACATGGCTTCTTTGGCAGCTCAAGGCTTGACTTTTCATCTTGACACCCTTGGGCATCTGGCAGATGACAGATGATAGATTTAGACAAACAGTAAAAGCTACGGAGTGCCTTGCATATGTGTTTATCTTAACTTTGTAACACGGTCCAAATGTTATTTAACTTTATGAATTTAAAGGAGACCAGTTGGGAATGGCATTCCCATACAGTAGGACAGCTGATGCTGTTGCTCTAATTACTTGTTTGGTATAGTTACTAGCAAGTTTATAATTTCCTGAGCATGACTGGGTCTACTGAATTAAAGCACGGTGTTTGGAAACGGGGAGAAAGAGGAAACCAAATGGTAGTTTAACAATAGGCAGTAAATGTAAACCAGAACTTATTTACTTGACACATTATTTTAGTCAGGTTGAATTTAGTTTGGGGGTTTGCTTGTTTTATTTTTTAAGGCTGCCATTTGCTTTGCCAGATAGCTTCTGGGAACAAGATCTTTAGCAGGTTTTCTAGACTGAAGGTAGTGCTGTTGTTTTCTGTGAAATGCGGAGTTGTTACATGTGCAGTATCACAATGTGATAGAGGAACGGGAATTCTTTCTTTGTATGTATTAGAAAATACTCTTTTCCATTAGTCAGTGCACCTGGTACTTATTTTTTTATTGCAATAACAGAGATGTTGATACTTTATACATTTGCAGGAGATATTAGTTTGGAAGAAATATTTCTTATTATTTGTTTACAAAAAAAAAGCAAGGAAAGGTAAATTTGGTTGCAAATGGCTGTTATTTTTAAAGCCCTGTCATTAATATTGAAATCTAAATTGGTGTTTATTATCTTTTAATACTGCATTGCAGAATTTCTAACATCCATTGGTGTGTTTTAATCGGGAGTACATTTTGTGCCCCAAAATGTATTCACATATCTGTTTTTGCAGCTCGTTTTTCAATATTAGTACAGCAGCATAAGTATTCATCTAAAGAAATATAGACACATTCTCTGTGTAGAGAAGCTAATAATTCAAGAGTTACTCCTGCAAAATTCACACAAAGTACAGTCCTACCCTGCTGTGGAAAGTTTTTCATTGTGTGAGTGGGACAAATTGTGTTATACTGCTGTTTGCAGACAAAACCAGCTGATGATGACAGCAGAAAAATGACAGACTGTTATTGATAGCATATTTTCCTGTCTGCATATGGTTCTTAGATTTTTTTTACAAAACTTTATTTTAAAAAATGGACAATAAACTTTTAGACAAAAAATTAAAATAGTTAGATTCCAGTTTTCTCCTCCTTGGATCTGTGGTTTTATTACCCATAATTCTCATTTCTTCTCTCTTGGTTGTATTGGTTGGTTACTCCGAATTTCCCATGAGATATCAATTTGACTAAATGTAGTTACATAATACTGTGCTTTTGAGAAATGCAAGTGAAGAAAAATTTAAAATTCTCAAGATAGCAGATGCTTGTGAAAATTCATTAAAACAAGGTTTTGATGGAATATTTTGACATATTCTGGAAGTAGAAGTGTGTCTGTATGATAGGCTTTTTTTCTCTGTATTCTACCCGCCCATGTATATATTAACATTGTTGTGGAGTGTGTGTGTGTATGTAGGAGAGAGAAGTTATTTTTTAAGGGAAGTGTAGGACCAGACAGGAATCTATACATGACTCTGAAACAGATGTCAGAATTGATGGACAAGCCAAAAATGACCATTGAGGAGACAGAAGATGAAGGCAAATAATAGAATACTGCTGGGAAGCACGACCTAATTGCAAGAGATAAGGGGATGAAACCAAAACAAAACCGGTAAAGATCAAGCAGGAGCACATCAAAAAGTAGAGAACCAGCATATCTTTAGCGTAATCTTCCATCCCATTCCCCACAAACATACAGAGGGCCCTAATTTCTGTCTCCCTGATCTGCTGGCATAATAAATTGGTTAATATGCCTGAACTAATCTTTCCATTTACCCTTCCTTTTGTCTGTCTCATCAGATGTTTCCAGAATGGGGGGTAAGAAGTAAAGGGAGATGACCAGATCATAGAATGAAAGAGAAGTGGTTCATAAACCTGTTCCAGCCCCATGAAGTTGCAAAACACATCCCACTGGCTTTGAGAGGCCCTGAATCAGACCCTCCTGGCTGCAAAAAGCAGGCAGAACAAGAACCCCAAATGGAAAGGGGGTTTTGATTTGGGGAGAGTTCATAATGGGAAGAAGAAGAGCTGTTAACGCCTCATAAAGGTTATTTTTAAAACAAAAAAATAGTCACTATTTTGCATCTTTTTGTTAGCATTGTAGCTTAAGATCGATGAAAGGAAGGGAAAAAAGTTGAAATAGTTACACTTCCCGGCTGGTCAGACTGATCTTGTCTGGAGAATGTGGATTTCATAATACATATAACTTGGCACCCTTAGATTTTTTCTCTGCTTGAAATGTTTTTTTAATGAGTAGTTGCGTTTTAGAGACATAATCTTGTGTAAACACTAGCCAGGAGAATTTGATATTTAACTTACTTTGCTGGAGACAGGAGTCTCTCCAGGTAGTACACTTTTATTAAATTCACAAAATGAAATTCATAAGTGTTTGAGAACTCAAGCCTGGATTGTGAACTGTGAGGGGTTTTTGTCTTACAGTTACGCTCAGCACAAAAAGCCTTAGCGAAACCCCTCTGAGTATCAGGATTAAATGAATCTTTGAATTGCTAATTGTTTGAGGTTGACCTGGCAGATGTCCAACAGCTGTCTTTATGGTTTTTTGTGGTACACAGTTGCACTCTGTTTAGAAAAAAAAACCTGAAGAAACAAACAAACTCCCCCATGGCCAAGCAATTAATTCATGCACAGAAAGTGGTGGTTTATGCCTTATAACATTAATTTATCATACACAGGGGTGGGCCTACCCAAAAAAACAGATAGATACTACATGATGAGTTGCAAGTACATGAGGTATAAATGAGACTGTTAGCATAATTGTCACTGAGAGGGATGTCCTATGCTTTGAGAGAATGCCATGTAAGAAGAGGTGACACAATTTAGCTTGATCAAAGATAAGCTCAGTCCTTTGGTAAACCTATCTATCTGAACAATAAAGTGCTTCCAGATAGTGAGTGCTGATAATTAATGCAGATCATACAGCTGCATGAATCTGAATTTCATTCACCAGCATGAAATATGTAAATATAAATAAGGAAAAGCCCAATTGCCCATATATCAGTAATTCTCAATTCCCATATGTCAGCAATACAGTTTACTGACCATCTGCAATTTTCGTATCAATGCTTATTTAAGAGTACTAGCACTGCCAAAAATGTTCTGATTCATTTGGATATTGTATAACTTTGGTATATTAAGAAAAAGGCGAGGTGAATGGACCTATTTTAAGTCCTCATTTGGAATTATGCCAAAGTAATTTGCCCAACTAGTCATATATTTAAAGTATCATGCTGAAGTAATGCTTTAGTGCTTCATTAGAATGGATTTATAGGAATATGTTTGTCCATTTTTGTTTATATGTTTTGTTGTGTATTTAGCATTCATAATGGACAGGATGGGCTAGACTAGATGACCTGAGGTCCCTTCCCACCTCAGGTATTCTGTGATTCTGTGATTTATAGTGTCTACGAAACAAAGATGCTCTGGTTCACAGTGTATAATGCTGCCCAAACCATACCTAGTGCCACTAGGCAACCCAAGAAGAAAGAGCTGAGTGCCCTAATAAATGAGAGGTATCGTGTATTACAAAGGGTTTTAGTTTCAAGTATGGTATTTGTTTTCCTTTTCCAACCCAGTATGATGTTTTAACGCTTCCTCTCAGTCTTCAACACTTCTTTCTTGGTACGGCTTGGATAGCATAGATGCAGAGCAACAAACAGACACTGTATAAAAGTTGTTTGTAGAGCTGTGTTCATACCACTCATTTTCTGAATTTTTCTGATATCTGATTCTGAACTCTGGTAAATCCTGTTTTCATTTCAGATTCTTCTGAGTGAGCTAGTTTCTTTTGTTGTCTTTCTCTCATCAGATGTCTTTTTGAGGGAAAAGACTTGTTTGTTAAGCAGGTGAGGGGGAAAAGAAGAATTATTAATCTAATCTTTTGTGCTGTTTCCAAACAGGGACGAAGAGGTTTAGGTTCAGTCTTTGTTTGGGCATCTGGAAATGGTGGAAGAAGTCGAGACCACTGCTCCTGTGACGGCTACACCAATAGCATCTACACTATCTCCATAAGCAGCACAGCTGAAAGTGGGAAGAAACCATGGTATCTGGAAGAATGTGCATCCACACTAGCAACAACGTACAGCAGCGGGGAATCCTATGACAGGAAAATAGTACGGTTTTTAATTTTTTTTTTTTTATGTATATGGGTTTGTGTTTTACCTCATGACTTTGGGGGAAAGGAGAGAAAGAGAGCTTATTTATACTAATTAATGGACTACTTTAGAAAAAAATATGTGAGCAAGTTCATTTAGCCCCAGCGTGTTACTCAGTTGGAGTCACCATACTGCTCTTTGAAACCAGTATGGGTATCCCTGCATGTGGCAGACTAATGCAGTGCAGGTATACACGATTCATAGCAGGTTTTTCCACTCACCTAGTTCCTGCCATCTCTGAGTGATGCTTTCAAAGATCCTATTGCCACTGCCGCTGAAACAGATTTCTTTCATTACCAGTATCTCGTAGCCCATCAGTAGTCCTGAGAACATATCCTTCTTTTGTTTTTAAACCAGTTATCAATAATTTTCATATTTCACACACATGATGTTAGCAGTTACATACCTCTCTATTTTCTGAGATTTATTTTGATCCAGCATCATTCCTCTTTTATGTTCACTGATGTTCAGTTATTACTCATATCGCTGCCTATTCCAGCGAGCTGATATATCGGAAGCAAGATTATGCTCAGTGCTCATCTTTTCTGTGTTGTTCCTCATCTCATTTCTAAACAGCCAGCATCAATTTTCCCTTATTTTGTCATCTTGACTGGAAACCAACAAATTGTTTTAATTCTGTTTGATAATCTATTGATACCCTTAGTATTTGTATGCTGTATCTGCTTTTTCAAACTGAGTGCATTCAATATACTTTCCAATATTCAATATACTACTTCTTTTAACCTTTTAAAACCTTGTACTAGGATTAATCAGGTTTGCTAAGAGCATCCTCTTCCGTGCTTTTTTATTCTAAAGTATAATCTACACATCTTAATTTCTTCCTAATCAGAAAATTTAGAGATTTGGGTGGGTTTTTTTTCCCCAGATATTTTCTTAAGCACCCATCTGACATTACCTTCTTTCTGGTCCTTAGCAGATGCCTCTCTTGGTGTCAGTGAGGAGTTAAAAATTCTTGAGCTATGTTTTTTCAATACTGTCTGCTTTGTCTTTCAGGATTCTGGGATGCTGGCCATCCCTTCTTGGATTCTTCCTTATTTACAGATGATCTAATTTTTGTTTTAAACTTGTTCTGAGGTACTTCTTCGTTCCAGTAATTTTTCTGTTCTTAACTTGCTTCTCTCCACTGAAACCTTATCTCTCTTCCTGGCATGTTTCTTGTTCTCCCTGATAAATAATAATAAAGAAAAGAAATTACTCCGTCTCCTAGGAGTCCTCACTTCTGTGATTAAATTCCCTTTACTGTCCTTTAAAAGTCTTTCACTAACTTCTTCATGGTTAAGTGAGACTAATACAATCTAAGGTGAGCAGAGGCAATTGCGGTTCCCCAGACTGACCTCTTCCTTAGCCAAGTCTGTAGGACTTCCCTGAGTCCTTCAAACCCAGCAGTTGTCAACTTGACAACAATTTTTATGAATACAATCAATGTTGCTTTCAAACTTTCCAGTGACAGAAAATCCATGTAAATTTAGGGCAAGTGGTTTCAATTACCCATTGCCATTAAAAAATTTCTCTTGATTGCTCTCTGAGCTCCTCTAGCTTCAATTTCTAGGCATTTGGGTGTGTCACGGATTTTATTGCTAGTACGAAGATTTTTTTTTACGGATTTTAGTGCTAGTACGAAGAGCGGTCTAGTTGGCTGATGTCTTTCTCTCCACCCATGTAACCTGATCAGTTAATCCCTTTTGAAAAATGGAGGTAAGCTTCTTGCATCATTCAGTGTAAGACATGTTGTCTTAAAAACTCTCTCCCATTTTATGTGCTTTGAGCACCCAAACTGGACACACCAGTCAGGGAGTAAGTAGCAGTATCAGTGGCAAATGCACAAGAAAAAGCGTATCTGTGAGTGCCAGCTCAGGTCCCTGCTCTGTATACATTAAGCCTAACTGAGACTTGTTAGCTTCACTGTCATGTAACGTGTTCATCGTTGTATGACGCACAGCCCGCTTTCAGAGCTGCTGCTTCTCTTTTTCAGAGTTGGTGTTCCAAGGACAGATGTGAGGGGACTTACGGTCTCTTTATTGCACCTCATACCACTGACTGTACTGGTGTAGTAATCAGTCCAGACCAGCCCTCATCATCACTTTCTCTTTCTCCAAAATTTCTCCAAGTGCAACATTCATCAGAAGGTGCTGGTGTTTTCTTCCAGGTATCTTTCCTTTGATAAAAGGTTTAGGTCATACTAAGGCCAAGAACCAAGTTGTACAAGGTCTGATTGGAAACAAGCCTCATTTCTTGTAAGTGCTATAAGCGTATACATATATATGTATATAAAATTTGTCTGCTGCTAAGTATATATCTCATTTCTTATATATGCTTACATTTTGTGACCTTGTAATTATCCCATTTGAAATCTATTATGTATCATATATATTTTTAATCTCTTAAATAATTTTTCAAAATTGTTAGTATGCAGTATCACATTATATGTTTTGTAGAATCCTGACTATGCTACTTTCAAGCAAAGTGGTGGCCAGAAAAAAAATACTGCAGCACTTTGGCAAGCTCTCATTTCCAGCAGCTTATGTTATCCACCATTAAATATACTACTAGTTAAATTGGTTTAAATCCTGTGTCAGTTGTTTTACACTAGATAAAAACTTGGCAAATAAGTGAAATTATTAGGGCAATACTGCTCACCCTTTCAAAGCATTGACATTGCGTGGGTTTTCTGTTGGTCTTCTGGAACTTCTCCAGTGTTCAAAGACTTGCTAAAATCAACAGTACAGTCTAACACGTTCCCTTTCCAGCTCTTGTAAAAGTCTTTGGTGCTTCCAAACTTTCTGATTTAAACTTGCTATTTAAAATAGCTATAAATAGGAAGATGATTTATCATCTTTGGATGCTCTAAAAACTTCCTTTAGATTTTTTTTCCAAAAAGGAACATACAGTGAAATAGCTATTTACTATACACTGGTATTAACTATTCCATTATTTCTGAACAATTAAAACAATATTGGTTTGAGGGTTCTTTTGCTTCTGATTTATTTGAAAATAAAAGATCCTTACACTTTATTCTGTTCTTGTAGGCTTCACCATTTGACATTTGTCTTTCCTTACCACCTCTATGCACCTTCTATCTTCTAACTCTTAGTCATTGCTATCCACTTTGTCTTTTATTCACTTAAATTTATTTATTTATTACTTCCTGTACCTGTCAATACTTGTTTTGTTGACCAGTATATCCTTGCTCATTTTTTAAAAATTTAGTGAAACACCTGTGTGTTTCTCAGTCCTTATTTATAGTTTTGTATTTAGCTGATTTGATCTTTGTGCATTCCTCTGATTTTTAATAGCTGTAGTTTTCCTAATGATTGTCTTCCATTCTTTTCAATTAACATGGACTTCCTACTTTTACAGAATTACTATTTCAATAAGAGACCATTGCTTATTTCTGTCACTCCCTTATGACTTATGCTAGCATCAAAAACACCTGGAGTTGACCTCACCTTTGTTGTTAAAGATTTTCATATGAACCATGAGAAGAGATCATTTTTTAGTTTAGTGAAATATAGTACCCATCACTTCTAGAATTTATGCACTGTGCATAAAACTTGCAGTTTTATGTTTTATGGTAAGATTTTCGAAAGGCACACTTTACAAAGGAGAGATTAATTATTATATATAGAATGAAAATACATTATCCCATAATTAGAGAAGTAATGAAGAGGTTTTACATAAACATTATTGAAAAGTTTTAAAGAGATGCCTCTTTAAAAATGTCCTTAATGTGGAGTCTGCATTGCAGATCTCCACAGTCTATCAGAGATACGTAAAAACAGCCTTTAATTGAAATCCATCAATTTTGTAAGCACTGATCGCTTTTACTAATCAGATCTTCCATTCTTTTGGGAGCCATCCGGTTGCGTATGCCAATTTTGGATTATTTCCTACAGAGTGCATCATTTTGCACAGTTAATGTTAAAAGCACACACATACTGAGTAGCCATAAGAATTAACCAAAGTCTGTTGATCCTTTGTTTACCAAAACATAATTTACCCTTGACTACTCTTGTGCAAAGCAAATTTGATGTTGCGTGTGCCATAAGACTCACTGATCTCAAATGCTT
>NW_009648967.1:404612-413290 GCF_000708025.1 Charadrius vociferus | reverse complement strand
AAAACCTTTCTGAGGCTGTTTTACTACTGGTACTTGGCATTTAAACAGGCAAACCTGTTCCCCCTCCAGACACCTTCAGTGACAAAGCAGAACAGTGTGCAGCAGGTGCAGTCAATAGTTTCCTGTTTGTGTTGTCTGTAAACCAGTTATCCCCATAAGCTATGTGCTTCTGTTATGCTACAGCCTGGTGAGAAATGACAAGAAATTGTGAAGCCAGCTGAGTATTAAGCATTCCTTTCAACATGCACACACATGAAGACGGGGACATGGCACTCACCTGTTTTACTGTCTTGCTCATAGCCTGATTTTGAGGGCAATAATGATAGTATCGCTATTCTCCTCTCCAGCTTGTCTACTACAATCCAATCCTCCTAAAGACCTATCAAACCTCATTTACCTTATAAAGAAGTCTTGATGTAAACAAGAACGGAACTAAAGACAGAACTGAAAATTTTGAAGACAAAGGTTTTGAATTGCTATAAAGTGCTAAGAGTCTAGAATAACGATGTGTATTTGTTTTCATCCACACATCCTTTTCACTGTATCATATCTCACATTTTTGTTTCAACTGCTGCTCCTTTTGAGTCAGAGATTGTCTTCATATCTTTCCTCAAAAAGCTTAGAGCTTGCAGTAAGTTTAAAGGGAAAAATAACAACAGAAGAATAGAAAGATTATTGTTAAATTTAAATTCTCCAAAGTCTATGATGCATATATATTTATATGCAATATCCAAATTAGCTGTGAAGGGCTCAACTTAATGCCATAACATGAAAAGAGTAACAGTATTTTATCAAGGCATATGGTGATTTGGTTTGTTGGAGTGCGACTCCAATGTTCGAAATAGGAAACAAAAATACTACTGTAGTAAATCAGGAAGAAGTGACCTGGCGTGGGATTTACAATCAAAATCAAATTAACTCATTCTTATTTTTTTTCATGTAACTTGGAACAAACTCCAATATAAGGTGAGATTCTGCAATGTGCAGAATACCTATCCATGGTTAAGGGGCAGTGAATGGTTACAACTTTTTGTGTCATGTTCCACAGTTCCTTCATATTTTTCCTTCCAGTTACTCAGTTTGATACCTTTTTTTTCCTTTTCTGTTTTTCTAGCCAATATGTGCAGAACATATTAAATGGTAGATGAACAAAGAGTAACCAAATGTTAAGCTCTCATTGTGTGGACTAAAAATTCTTGCAAAAATGTTTTGGTTTCAATATGGACTAATAGAGGAACCAGCTCTTTTATAACTACACAAAAGACTTTTTTATTTCTCTTTTCAATACTACCCATTTTTGTAAATGCTCGATACAAATATAGGATGTAACATAATTTTAGAAAGTTTTCTAGTCTGGAGGTTTTTTCCAGTCTTGGACAATGATAGCTTAAGAACATGATTTCATCTCCATATCTCTGTTTTCCGTATGGAGCTTTTTTAAGTGGCTTTTAAGTAAAGTAAATGGCAGCAAATTCTGGCCTGGAATTTTTTGAGCTAACAATTGCAGTTAAACACACGCTGATGTTACCATCTTGCATAAGCTCCTTGTTGTTCAGGGAAGGTTCTTCAAGTGTGCTTGACTTTATGCTGTACCAAATTTTATTGCAGTAACTGTTAGCCCATTATGGACTGAGTTTCCAACCTTTGGATGTATTAACATGTCCAAAGCATACAAATATTTCGCAGATGCAGCTGGATGTATGCCTTTTACGTATACTCTTAGAGAAAAGAACTAGAATTATTTTAGATGTTTTCAAGAGCAGCTGCAAAGTGCCAGCATAAGTGTAGGCATAGAAACTCACACTCCGGGACAAAGGCAAATCAGCAGTAGGTAAAGACCATAAAAATATACTTCTTTACAGAGGTTATCTCTCATAACAGAGTGAGTACAGAAGCATTGGCTAATAATATACAGTTGTCAAGGTATTTTTTCCTATTATTCTTTTCTCTGCTATTTTGAATAGTGTAGCACAAAGTTGGAAGATAGCTTCTCCACTCCAGACCATAGAGCAAGGATAGATTAAGCACCACCTAATATAGTTCTCTATATGGGCCTTTCATTTATCCAACCTGTTGCACAAATACACCACATTTCCTTTGAATTCCTTTTTCAAATTATTTCTTAAAGCAATAAGGAATTTACATATGAAAGTCCCTCACAAATATAATTTATAAACCTATTACATGACTTACCTTCTGAAAATAACCTCTCTACTTACTGTTCCACCTATTTCTTTGTTTTCTAAAAAAATGCTAATTCGTCTGCTGAGATTCTTTCTTTTCTATTTCTGCCCTGCTGACTAGCTTCTGTGCTAAGAAGAACTTAAAAAAAACCAAACCACCAAACCCAAAAAACACATCTCCTGCCAGTTCTTAAAGCACAAACTAAAACCTGCACTTGTTCAGAAACTTTTTCAGGGTATCAAGGTACATACAACGTGGCACCTTCAATTTTTGGGTAGATACAGATACACAAAGGATGTGAGAAGGAACAGTAGATTTTTGTTAAACCCTTGTTAATTCTAGGGACACAGGTTCATAGGAATCAACATATCTTGAAGAACTGTAGCACAAGGTAAAAAATGGTTCAGACAGGTCAGAAAGCTCATGTCATGAAACATGAAATAGCAAGAAATGCGGGGGCTTGTGAGAGGAAGAGTGAGCATGTTCTCTGCTAAGGGAAATCCCATTTTTAACCCTAGCCATTAACCTCCCAATCAATGAAACTATGGAAAGATTGATGATGCAGCCTTAATAATGACTGTACAGAAATGGCATGTCCTGAGTTCTTCAGAGCAAGTCTCTTCTATGAAACTAGTACAGCATATCTAGAGTTTTTTCTTTAATAAATGTGTGGGTTTTCTGAAAGCTGTTGGACTTCTGCGTATGGCAGGTATTACAGTGCATTGTGGTGATTCATATCATTTTTGTCTGCCTTTCATCAGCCTGTCTGTCCTAGGTTCCTAATTTCATGTTGATTAAACAAGGCCAGTACCAGAAACTTTGTCATTGTCTTCAGTCCAATCTAGTTGATTCAAAAGATTTAGACATTGATATAACTCAGGGCCCTAGAAATATTGCATGGACTTCTCTTGGCTAGTCTGATGAGCGCTTTCATAGATCAGCAGTTCTTACAAAAGTAATTGAACCATACAAACGTGTTGTACTCAACAAAAGATTTAAAATTTTCTCCTTCTCCCCACCCTATTGATAAGAATGATGGCTAATAGACACTAATGACAGCTTCATGGTGCTGTCAAATACCACGTCCTTTTATTGTGATTAATGATGTTGCCCTCATGTGGTTCAGGAATTGGGGGCACCATTTTTCTTCTTGAAACTTGCTCGCCTGTTGGTGGTCTTGTACTCTTTTTTTCTCAGTGTAGACGTGACACCTCTCTGACAGTGAATTCATAGTGCTGAAAAACATGCCTCAGATCTTGGAGGTAATTTACACCTAAACATCTCAGCTTCTGTCCTGAAATATTTGCTGACTGAAAGAGAGAGATAAAGGTCTGTAGTTGAAACTGCTGCCACAACATCCACTTAGAACGTGAGAGATGATGTTGCCAAATAAACAGGTTTCATGTTTTATTGTGCTTGATATCCGTAGCTACAGGACAATAAAAACACTCTGGAAACATGTTCTTCCAGAGGATCAGAAACACAGATAGCACAATACCGTCTGCTTTTCACTGTATTGAGAGAGGCTGCCTCTTAAGGAAAAGCTGTTCTGAGGGCACTTCTCCCTGTCTGAGCTCCTGTAGGCTTTGCTACCCGTTGGTCCTCTGAGGAAAGCGCCTGCTGCACCACTTCTTTGCAGGGGACAAGGTACCAGGCTACAACAGAGACAAGCATGTATTAGTCTCTTTTTCTGCCCTCTCTTTCTCCTGGCCTTTCTTCCACTTCTTACCACAGCACTGACCGGTGTTTTTCCAAACGGGATACCTGAATCTTGTATGTCTCTATTTGGGTGCATGTCATCCTGTAGTCCTTGGACATGTTAATCCCACCTGCAAAATCATTACTTGCATTTGCACATATAGGCAATGCAGTGTTAGGTCTGTTCCTGCTACAGTTTCATCTCTTAATATTGTCAGGGCATTTATGGAATTTACATGCGTAAAGGTTTTTCCAACACAATTGATTTTCATTGTCTAAATTAATACACAGCCAATAGGAAAGAAGGAAAGAGATAAAGATATTACATTAAAATTTTATTTATGGGGTTCAACTGATGACAATAAAAGAAATTATTTAACAAGGTATGTGTTGACAAAGAATATTAAATAATAGGGGGGGAAAAAGGTGCTTTCTAGACTTCATTATTCAAGAAATTTGGCCTTTGGTAAGCTCACTAATTTAAGGATATGACATTATAAATGCTTTAATCTGTCTTTTTCAACTTCTAGAAGCTTCCATTTTGTTTCTCTTGCTCACTACTTGCTTTCAAAAATCAGTTCCTGGGTGCTGTTAGCTCCTTCTCTGTTAGAAGTCTTTTGTGTTAGCTTGCGTATGCTTACATGTTTGGAGAACTTTCGGCAGGTTTATACAAATTATGTAATACATATACCACTGAATATGGCTAATGCAAATGTGTGAAACCTGCACCTCCTACATGCAATTGCCTGTATTCTTCCCAGATGGCATGTGGCTGCTTTTTGAGATCATATTTTGCATATCTTCCAGTTTCAAAGCAGGACAGGCATTTTTACATGCCCTGTGCTTTTTCTGTGTTTTTTTGATCCTCTGATCCTCTCCTCCCATCTTTGTGCATATCCGTGTTGCAAATTAAGTATCATACTAGTGAACTAGAGGAAATGGAGCCACAATAATTCTGTATACTCAGGTAAGAAGCTGTGCAAGTGACTTCTCTGCCCCTCAGGCAGGTATTTTTTGTCATGTCTTGTAGTGACTGAATCTCAGGAATTGGCTGAAATGCTGAGAATAAGATTTGGTGTCACAGGTCATTCACTCTGCCACCGTCATGGAGGTTTCCGTGCTGCTGCCTGCTAGTGACTGTTCTGAAGTCCACTTGGGTTTTGCTTGAGCTTCTGCTAGGTAGCAGTGATGTCTTGTTTCTACTGCCTTGCTCTTCCTAGGAATTGTGTCTTCAAGAAGAAGAGTATAGGTTAGAATCACTTTAGATTAACATTGCCTGAAAGAAGCAGAATTTAGAATAAACATACTTTTGTATATATCCTAACACTAAGTAGAAGACTGTGCTTATAGTTGGTATTGCACATTACAGTTTATACATCCACTTAGGTTATATATAAAGATATGTGGCAGCATATAATTAAGCAATACATAACAATTTAAAGCTGCAAATAACTAATTGGTTGGTGATGTTTCAGCCAAATTTGTGATTACATCAGGTTTTTCCAATGAATTGTTGCTTAATTTCATGTGAATTATTGCATAAAGCATGAAGGAAGGATTAAACACAGTACTTAATGTTAGCCCAACTGTATTCTATTCTGTCACATACTTCCAGTGTGACTTCAGGCAACCTAATTAACCCCTCCATACCTCTTTTATAGTCTCTAAAATGGGCATAGCCAGTCTGTATATAGGGAGCACTGTAAGATTTAGTTAATTCTTGTTTGTAAAGCACTTTGAGATTCTTGAATGGAAAGTGCTCTATAAATGCAAATAGAAAGGCAGAGTTCTAACTGCAGTTTTAAAACCCTCTGGATGTTTGTCTAATTTACGTCTTTTTGTTGATCATGCCATGAAAAAAATGGAGACTAACATATTTTCGGTGCAATACAGAGAACACTTCTGCAAGTTCACAAGTGACTTCAAGCTCAGAGCATCTACATTATGTATTCAGACACCATTTTTTTTCTTTCTTTGCAATGAAAGAAGGAAGTACCCTCCACGTACAAGTGACTCATTTGAGCAAATGAAACCTGTTCTGATTTCTGAAGCTGTGTTCTAAATTTCACACATTCAATTTCTTCCAGATCACCACAGACCTGAGGCAGCGTTGCACAGACAGCCATACTGGAACCTCAGCCTCTGCACCTATGGCTGCAGGCATCATTGCACTGGCACTGGAAGCAAAGTAAGATCTGAGTTATACTCTGAAAAAAAAACCATAAGCATACAGAAAGATCTTTCTCACTCATCCAGCACCTTTATCCAGGGATCTCAAAGTGCTTTGGAAACTTTTTTGTGGTAATTCACTGTACCATTCTAAGGGCAGGAAAGATCTTTGAGCTTATCTCACATGCAGGAAAGCTGACACCGTGGAAATGGCAACAGAGCACTTTGTATTGAAATAGCTTGGAACAGTGTTGAGCACAGGTAGTTTCCACTAAATTATGTACGGTATCCTCATGATATCTTAGAGCACTCTCACAGTGCTGCCCAGATCTGCTGTACTCTGCAGGCTACTGTAGGTCGCCTCTTGCATTCAACAGGGTCCTCCTAGCAGCGTCCGTTCTTGAACATTGAAGAAAGTTTTGGCATGGTGTTAGGCTACCATGAACAGAAATTAAAATATAAATATAATAAAAATAAAAATTCTCAACTTCTGCATGCTGACACAAGTCTGTATTTTCTAATGGGTTAAGTTCCTTATCTGTAAAAACCTTGGATAGTGTAGCTCCATAGTCCTTTTACCTTTAGCTCAGAAAAGTTTGTCTTACAAGTGTTTCCTCAACTGCAGGATTTTGTTCTTTTTGTCTAATATATCTCTTTAACGTACTTTATGGAGCAGCAGAAATACTGGAGATTTATGAGGTAAATCTGTATTTCAAAACATTTTGCATTACTTTGCACTGTGTTGGGTAGTATTTGAAGGTCTAACGTGGAATGCTTCACCCCAAATCCTGCTTGAACTCAAATGTTTTTAAGTGCTAGGAGATTGATTCTATTAAATTCTGAAGAAAACCAGTTTTCTCTAGGGGCAACCAGTTCCTTTGAAGGAAGTAAAAAATTTGCGCACAATACTAATTTCAAATTGTATGCAATTCATAGCAGCAGAATTATGTTTCCAACATTAGTGCTGCTATTTTGAAGAAATCATGGGCCAATATTCAACACAGAATACTTTTTTGCTGTTGAGTTATAGTCATGAGAATAAGATTTAGTAATTGAAGAGGTGACATAATCTTAAATAGTGCAGCGCTTGTATCATTATAATTAGATTTTCTTATTGCAGTCATTAAAAATAAAGGTATTTTGAAAAGTTAATATAGTGCTATTGTTTAAAAAAATCTTTTTATTCTCTTCTTAATCTCAGTTTTAAAATCCCTAAATTCATTCTAAACATTCTCCACATGCAGATAACATTGCATGTGCGTGAATTTCATTCGGTAGAAAGTTTTTGTAATTATTTCTTAATGAAAGGATGTTCCTTGTAATTTATTGTTTGTATTTTATATGACATTTTGTGTGCATTTTCTAACAAATGATTGTTGTGATTGAAAGTTTCAAGGAGTTATAGCAGATAATACCTACAACCAAGCAATTGCTGATTGTGACATCTTAAAACCCACTGAGAAGCTTACACTTTACACAGCCTTGTTTCTCTGGGAACTTTGGTGACTATCCCAATGGGAAATCCATGATAATACCATGATAATACCTATGGACTAGTATTTTTTTATTCCAACTTAATAGTTGCTATGATAGGAACAAAGACAAGACCATACTAAAACTTCGCATGTGATGATGGAGGCAAAATCTGCCACTGACTAAAGATCCTAGTCACTATTGTGCATTTGTAGTACAACTGTTGTTGCATGGTGCTAAGAAGAGATTCAGGGTTAAAATGTATTAATTTTGCCTCTTTTCAGATTCTATTCAGTTTCAGTACGTGGAGGATTCTTACTTATTTCCAAATCTTTGATTGTGTATATGAATAGATCCAATGGAATTATATTAATAATATCATAAATGTGTTTTATTCATTTTTATTCATAGAATCATAGAATTGCTGAGGTTGGAAGGGACCTTTAAGATCATCAAGTCCAACCATTAACCTACCCTGACAAAACCACTTGTAAACCATGTCCCCAAGTACTACATCTACCCTTTTTTTAGACACCTCCAGGGATGCCAAATCCAACACCTCCCTGGGTGGCCTATTCCAACATTTAATAACCCTTTCAGTGAAAAAATTATTCCTAATATCTAATCTAAACCTCATCTGACATGACTTGAACCCATTTTGTCTCGCCCTATCTCTTGTCAGCAGGGAGAAGAGGTCAGCCCCCACTTCTCTACAACCCCCTTTCAGGTAGTTGTAGAGAATGATAAGATCTCCCCTCAGCCTCCTCTTCTCCAGGCTAAACAACCCCAATTCCCTCAGTCTTTCCTCATAAGACTTGTGCTCCAGACCCCGCACCAGCTTTGTAGCCCTTCTCTGGACACAGTCCAACACCTCAATGTCATTCTTGTAGGGAGAGGCCCAAAACTGAACATAGTACTCGAGGTGGGGCCTCACCAGTGCCGAGTACAGGGGGATTATCACTTCCCTAGTCCTGCTCACCACACTATTCCTGATACAGGCTAGGATGCCGTTGGCCTTCTTGGGCACCTGGGCCAACTGCCGGCTCATATTCAGCCAGCTGTCCACTGTCACCCCCAGGTCCTTTTCTGCCAGGCAGCTTTCCAGCCACTCTTCCCCAAGCCTGTAGCTCTGCATGAGGTTGTTGTGACCCAAG
>NW_009648967.1:377668-404381 GCF_000708025.1 Charadrius vociferus | reverse complement strand
GATAAAGATATTAAAGAGAACTGGCCCCAGCACCAAGCCCTGGGGGACACCACTTGTGACCAGACACCAACTGGATTTAGCTCCATTCACCACTGCTCTCTGGGCACGGCCATTCAGCCAGTTTTTTACCCAGCAAAGAATACACCTGTACAGACCATGAGCAGCCAGTTTCTCCAGGAGAATGCTGTGGGAAACGGTGTCAAAAGCTTTGCTAAAATCCAAGTAGATAACATCCACAGCTTTTTCCTCATCCACTAAGAGGGTCACCTTTTCATAGAAGGAGATCAGGTTTGTCAGGCATGACCTGCCTTTCACAAACCCATGCTGACTGGACCTGATCACCCTATTCTCCTGCATGTGCCGTGTAATGGCACTGAGGATGATCTGTTCCATGACCTTTCCAGGTACTGAGTTCAGACTGACCAGTCTATAGTTCCCTGGATCCTCCTTCCGGCCCTTCTTGTGGATGGGTGTCACATTTGCCAACCTCCAATCAGCTGGGACCTCCCCGGTTTACCAGGACTGCTGAGAGATGATGCAAAAAAGCTAATGATGCAAAATGATTCCTTTCACTAACTTTTCTCTGCTATGTGTACTTACAAGTAATTTTCTGAACACAGCCATGAAAGCTAAAAGGGAAAAAAAAAAATGGAAAAAAAAAAAGGAAACTGGAGAGAGAAATATTTCCAGTTTCCCATGCGGGGTTTTTGTGCATTACTTAATCCAGTCCTAGGGTTGGAGAAACCTTTTGTCTTGTGAAGTTATAGATTATGAAGTAAGGTCTTTAATATTACAAGGAGAACATATCATAATATATTCTATGTTATTGTCTGGAATTTGTTTGTATGAAATCTGTTCAGATTATTTTAAGCAGTTTCCAAATGGTAATTCTTTTTTTTTTTTTCTGATTTGAAAATTCACCTTGTTTCACCTCTGATACCTGCCAGTTTAGGTGATCCTAAATAGGTGCTGGGAATTAAAATATGCAAAAAAAGGTTTGAAGACTTTTAAAATATGAAGCATGTAAAGGACACATGATATTGTGGCTTAATGTAAGGGCTTACTGGAACTAGTTTGCATTCAAACAGAGTTTGAATTTACATAGATTCTTCCTTAGATTCCATATTAGCACCTGTGCTAGTAGCACTAGTGTTTATGAGATTTTTAAAAAAGACTAGTTGGAAAGGGGCTTTGCAAAGTCAGTTATGCTCTTCGTACAACAAGCTGCTTGAAAATTGGAGCATTTAGTCCTGAATGCTTCTTGAATATGTCTGTAATAATGTATAGTTTCATTTCACTTTGTGCTGGAAAACACAACAAATTATACCGTGGGAGGGTTTTGAGCTTATGAGATCGGTTTTCCCCAGTAGCCAAGTTCTGTTCCTGGGAGACATCAGGAGGTGAACAGAGCAGTAGTCTGGCCTGCATATGAGTTAGAACAGCCAAGAGGTTTCTTCAACTCACACGCAAAGGTACATTAAACCAATGGAAAATAAGTAAGGCAGATTTCCACTCCAACCTGCCAGTTTCATTCTTTGATAAGCCCCATATGGTAGGATTGGCAAATAGCTGATGGAGGACATCTTACCTGCCTACTGATTTGAACCCTCCACTTAGTTGGTTTTCCTAACTGAGATCTGCTCCTGAAATCCTGGCAACAAATTGTTTTCGGATTTGTAGTCTGCTTACTACCCCAATTTCAAATAACGCGAGTGCATCTTTTTTTATTTCTGGTCTGGTATTTGATTATCAAGTGGCTTGTTTTCCTTCAGGAACAAAAGAAATGTAGCTGAATTTCAGACTGTTTGGAATGCCCGAAGGCGTAATGCAGAGATGTAGATATACATCAACTGTCACACAAAAAAGACATCTCTTAGTCTTCATATTCTATGGTTTTCTTATGGTATTCAGGTAGTTAATTGTTTTATCTGATGGTTCCCAGTGTATCTAGTATCCTGTTCACGCTCTATGAATAAATGCTTGCTTGTGTATTGCACTTCTTAGTCATTACATAACGTTGACTTTTGCTAATTGTAAACCAGCAATTATGCATACAAAGTATAATCAACTTAGTCAGCAGAGGCAGCAATGTTCTTACTAAAAATAAATTATTTGCATTGCATAGTACCATCTACTGTTGATACCAGAAATACCCTTTCTTATTGATGAAAGGTTTGAAATTGAGATTTGGGTAAGTCAGAGTCAGGAGGGACAGTAATGCCCATGTTTGTTCCAGTGGGCATTGTGCCATGTTCCTTTGGAGAAGCCAAATTGAAAAAAAATCTTGTTGCTGACAGAAGAATACGTTACACATCCCCAAGTAAACTGCATGCTCCACTATCTGTAAGCCAATGCATGTTTTCGAACTGATGATATGTAAACTGGAGTCACATGAGTAAGAAGTAGCACCTGAAATGGAAGTATTACTCTGCTGTGTTTCTTCTGTGTGTTATACGCAGTAGTATAGCTTCAGAAAGAGTCTGTTTTCTTCCATGATTCTCTTCACAAGACCTAGATACTTCATTTGTCTTTAGTTACATGAAACCAAGGCTAGAACAAGGTAGCACTGGGAAGAGATAAAGAATTTCAGTGAATTCTGATACCAACGATCCATTCAGAAAAATGACAATGCACAGCATTCTTCTAAAAGGCAGTACAACCAAGTGCAATCACTGAGATGAAAGGAAAATGGAGTCTACATTGCAAGGGGTCAGGAGTGTCAGAGGAAGATACTTTGGATTTCTGAAAAGTGATCAGATACATGCAGTACTTCCCATGTTGATTGATTTTCTTACAAAAAGGAGAAAAGCAGTGTACTGTCTGGCAAGGAGCAGTTTTGGATACAGAATGTATTTGTGTTATGTGAAAGTTATGAAGGGTTTGATTGTTCATAAAGAGGCTAAAGTTGATGAGACAGTTGAGGAGAACTGTGGAAGTCCTGTCAAGTGACCTCTATTTGTAGGCTTCCAGTGTAAGAGAAGGAGACGTTATCATTTAAGTCCATCAGTTTTAGCTAGGTCTTTGCATCACTGGCTGACTGCCTATTGTAAAAGAGAGTGCTAGACTGTGTGAGTTAGAAATCTTTTTGTGAATCTTTGCATTTTTGGAGTAGTTTTAAAATAATGCTCTTGATGGTGAAATATTTGAAAAACGTAAACATAGATAAATGCTTAATTTAGAACATATGTTTCTCTTGAGCTTCAACCACCTGCGCCACTTATGCAATTTCAGTTATTATATTGAGATTGACTTGGAAGTACTTTCCTGAATTTAGGTTGCCCAGTGTTTCCCATTTTAAGGTCCTGTTTTCAGTTACATGTGACTTTGCCAAAGAATAATCATTCGGTCTGAAATTTTCCATGTAACTTGCTTTAAAATGGTTTTAAGAAAATTCCATCCAGGCATTTCTAAAAGTAAGACGAGGTTAAAAAAAAAAATAATATATTCGGCTGTGATCACTTGTAACTCTTTCATTGAGTTTTTCTGTGTCTGCGCTTTGGAGCAACAGCTAGAAGTAGAACAAGTGGGTAATCATAGTTCTGGTGCCAGGGCAATGCCTTTTGCTTTTATAAGCTTTTTAAAAATCTCAGCTGGCATGTGCTCAGTTGAGAGTTTTCAGAGTTTGGCAGCTCTATCCCTTGTAGTTTCTTGGTTCTCCAAGTGTTCCCCAGCCTCAGCTTTTAGAGGCTGCTTGGGGTTGATCTCTGAAGTTGCTCTTAGGGGTGCTGCTGCCTGTTCACCTTAAGAGTGGGGACCCCATCTGCTTGTCCCTGTCTGTGTTCTTGCAGCAAGAGGAAAATGAGGAAGGTGGAAGAGGAGCAGGTTTGCTGGATTGCAGTCTCCCCGCAGTCTTTCTTTTGAGATTTCTTGCAGTGTTGTAGCTCAACTATATTAAAAGTGATCAGTATCATTGGACTTGTCAGATAGGTCAAATCAATAGCCTGAGTACCACGCTAATCATAACTGCCTGCATTAACCTAAGATAAGGCTTCCCCACATGCACAGTCGCAGCTGGTTCTAAAACTGGCAACTGAACTAAGGTTTCTGTTGCTGTTGCTTCCATGGTGTTGTCCCTCAGCAGGCTGTGCACACTTTCTTTTGGGTGGCCCCATTTCATTCTTCTTCTAGAGAAGACCCAATAAGAGATGTGATTCAAGTACCTGTCTCTCAAGGGATTTATCCTCAGAAAGTCATCATTATCAACTTGCAGCTGGGCGATTGATTGTTTTCTTTCTAGCACTTAGGATTTTCTATCTCTGGGAAAAACACAATACTTTCTAGTCTCAGGAGTCTACCACCACTGTGTGCACTGCAGGTTGACACAGGTGCACCAGAACATCATTGCTAGAGGATGTATGGCTGCTTATCCTGCTGTTCACCTAAAGGAATATATCTGTCATGTCATATTACAACTTGTTTGTATTCTATCCTAAAAAACAATATGAAAATAATACAAAAGACGGTTGTAGTCAATACAAAAGCCTTCAAACACTGACTCATGAAGAAACTAGAATGCATTGCAGAAACTATGGAGATGCTGCACGAATGTAAACTGAATGACATGAAGTAGAGCCAGACATAAACGGATAAAGATGATGTTGTACAGGCAAATGCCTTTGAAAAGATGCTCAAAAAGCTATAGCTTTGAATGGAAAATTCTGATATTCTTGAATTCTTGAGCTTGAGATATTTATGATTAATATGTTTAAAGTATGAGTGGTGGACTGAAGTTACTTATTGACTGCTGAAATGGACAGATTCAGTGTGTCTTTCCACAGTGAAACTTGGCAAATATCAGGACACTTAAGAATGTAATTAGTTTAAATTATGTGTTCTTAATGAATATTATTCAGCAATTTGTTTTCAGATGTGTATCACTGGTCTTCTTTGTCAAGTACCTAAATTAAGCTATTAATGGAAAAAGAGGAGGAATAAGACAATTTGTGTAAAAGGCTACTGACAGCAATTTTGATCCTAGGATGGGATTTTCCCAAAATTTCATTAATTGCACATGTTGTTAGACAGAGGTCTATTGCATATTCCATTAACACGACTAATAACTGAGCTTTGACTTACAGTATTTTCAATTGCCATTAATTGTTTTGAGGGATTGTCATCTTTAGGCAGGACTGGATTTCTTTCAAAGGAATCTGATTGGGTAAAATTGAATGTGAATTAGAAATTAGAAGGAGAAATGGCAAATTTCTTACAAGCAATCGGGAACCTAGAAAAGAAGTGTGAGCAAAGAAGGAACTGAGAGCTAACTCTGAAATATCAAAATGGTTTTGTTTGATATACTAGTTGAATGAACAGTGGTTTGCCAGGTCAGAACAGGAAAAAACTACTAGAGCAGAAACTTAAAGCACGTAATATTCTTTACTTTTCTAGCAGGAAGTTAAGAGGATTATTTGCAGAATATATGTCAATTAGAACCTATAAGGATGTCAGACATGTCAAAAACATGTTTTGTATGTCCATGTGTGCGTGACTGGATTGTTAAACACTGGGGTCCATTTTTGTACCTTCTTATTTCCGGGAACAAAATGGTTGCGGTGTAGGCCATTTAGACACCTAAGCTGAGGATAAACAGAACATTTAGAAACTGTCTTCATGTCTCATCCCTCTTAAAGTTCTGTGCTGCAACAGGTGTCTTCACACTGACTCTTTATGCAACCTGGGGAAGAAGAATGTCTCCCATTAACATTGCTAATATTCTTGCCCATTGGGCTATATATTGGAGTCATTAGGACAGGTACTAGGTTTGTGAACCTCATGGGGCAATTCAGCTGATTTGTAAGTGATGGGAATGTGTGAATAAACTAGACAACTATTTCTTATGTTTTATTTATAATTTTATCTTGAAGCCCTTAAGGGTGTTGTTATGCAGAAATTAGTGATGAAAATTATCTCCTACTGCTCCACAAGACATCTAGGGTACAGAGACTCCTTTTTATAATAATTATCCATGTCTGTTCTCTCATAGGCCAGATTTCCAAAGAAGATCACTTGATACTTCCAAATTGAATGGTGATCCTCTTCTTAATCCGCCCTGTGATACTGTGTTTTCCCTTGATTCTTTGGAGAAAAGTTTATTGTATTCTTCCAGCAATTCTCATCAGGCTCTGCTGTTTTGGCAAGAAATACTTTTTCAGTTAGGCCACCTTTGTCACATTCAAATTGCTGGTTATGAATATAATGTAGCAATCATTGTTCATGTTGCTAACCATATCATTTTGCTAAAAACAAACCCAAACCAAAGCTTCACCCTATTTTTCTGTTGCGTATTTTTGCTAATCATCTCTCTTGCACCAATTCTTTATGCTGAACAGTTATTTTTGGTACAGTATCGTTATGCAAAAGGATAGAGCCTAGTTTCCAGGATTAACTGAATTGTCACTAGGCAGACTACTTGTCAAATGAAGAAATCAGATTTGGCCAAAAATGTTGTTCTACTATTTCTAAACAGCCTGCTTGAAGATATTGTTAAATCTCCAATTAATATTACTGTAATATAATTTGTTTGTCCTATTTCATTTTTTCTCATTTACCTTGTTTAATAAACATTTTGAGAAGCCTGAAAGAAGAGGGCTGTACCCCTGGAGTGTAACTGTTGGTTAAGGACACAACATTCATTATTTTTTGGCTGCTGTACAAGCACTTTTGAATGTAATTGTTCTCACTTCTGCTTATTCTGGTTTGATTTTGAGTATTGTCTGGTATGTGTAATCCCAAGGCAATTTCAGATGAGACATTGAAAAAAAAATTCTGGAAGGAAATTGTACGTTTTTTGAAATCAATCCATTATCAAGCAGTTAGTACTGTTCTTGTTAATGCATTTGTTCATTTCAAGATGTTTAGCCATTAATTCTTCTGAGATTAATCAAGTGGTAAGTCAATTAACATCAGTGACATCTTGTCTGGATCTGGGGCTCACATGGCTAGCAAACAACTGTTTACTCACTTAGGATCCTATTTTGACATGTTTTACAAATATTTGACCAATTCAGTGATTTTTCCAGATGCTATAAAATTGGCTGCTAGGCTATCTGGTAACAAAAAAAAAAAAAAAAAAAAAAAAAAAAACCCCAAAAAAAAAAACGAGGATAAAAATTTGTTGCTAGGCTATTTGGAAAAAAAAAAAAAAAAAAAAAAAAAAAAAAAACAACCCAAAAAACAAACCGAGGAAAAAATCTCTTCTTTCTCCAAATGAACTGCTATTTTGACATAATTCCAATGTCTTTTTTTCTTTTTGTTAGAGTTTCTGAAAAAAAAAATATAGACAAACAATTGCAGACCTATTTTGTTTCAAATGACATGTCTACTGTAGAGTGAAAATTTCAATCTGGCAATAGCTCAATTCTTAGTATAGTTAAGGTCTCATAGGAGGCTTCGGAAATTATTTGAATACTGTTCTTATGCTGTTAAATCTCTCAGATATAAATATGCCCAAACTGCCATTCGTTGATAAGAAAACATAAAACCCTTATGAATTATACAGTAAGCGAGTAGATTTGGAGGTTGCATAAGAGGCAGAGTGATTCAGCTATATACCATGTCATGCATGCTCTGGAAATCAGACCTTCGATCAAGGTTTTATGCCCCAGAAATTCTTACATTATTTTTTATTATTAGATAAGGGTGGTAGGTACAACAGTGACTGGCTCAGTTTTCAAGATCTGCCATGATTTTTGGTTTTAGAAGTAAACCATGATTCTGAGACATAATGTCATTTGCTGACGGAGTGACTAAGTCCAATTTATGACAGGTTAATATTATCAGGTGAAGACTGCTATATCTTTAGATCCTTTATCTAGGGATAGTGAGATCCACCAATAGATCCATTCCTCTTTAAATAATCAGTTGAGTGTGCCCTACCTTGAATCTCTCCTTTAGAAGTTGAGAGGAGTATTTTAGTGCCTTATTTTTCACCAGTAGCATGGACAATTTGCTTTATAGAATAACAGATTGTTTAGATTCCAGATTATAAAGAATGCAGCTCCTGGGATTCCTGGAGGTCTCCCTGAAGGCTTGAAACATGTTTTTCTAAGACTTTACACAGGCTCCTGGTGAAATTCCTGAGCTGGTATAAAATCATATTGATTTTTTTTCTTGAAGTATGTTACGTGACTATCCAAGCATACCCTATCTTACAAACCCTTAACACTCCTTACATTCCATGACAATTTTTTTCTTCTTTTTTTTTCCTGTCATTTTTACCAGCTCAGCTGGATAAACAATTACTCTCATTCCAGTCCAACTGTCTAGTGTGAGAAATTCCGTTTTAAGGAAAAAAATGTATCTATGGGCATATTAATGCTTTAATAAATGCTCAGGGACAGAAGGCATGAGCTCTCCTTAAAAATAAGAGAATAATTTGAACATGGGAATACTCTTATATCTTGTAGACAAAAATAGAGAAAAATTGAATGCCCATGAGTTGATAGAGCTTAGAAGAAATTATAAAAAATTCTGGCTACGACTAATAAGAGATTCACTTCAAAACCATCTTCCTTCTTCAGATTATTCCATCTCCTCTTCCTGTTTCAAGAACAAGCATAGGCAGGCCTTTTTTTGTTGACTCTAGAATACATGCCACTTCCTGTGGTGTCCTAGCTGTAGGTAGATGGGTGCTAGGTTACATTAGCATACCCATGGTCCATGCACACCCGCTGGGAAATATTCTGCAATGGAAAAGTTACACTCAGAATTAAATTCATATTACTGCAAAGGAAACAAGAAAAGTATGTATAGTTAACTGGTTTGGTTGCTGTCCTTGCATTATTCCTTACAATCTTGTTACATGGAAGAAGTCTGACATTTTTAGGCAACTCCTACTTCATTTTCAAGCGTATGGATTATAAGGCTATCAGAAAGTAAAATGTGTAAAAATCAGTTATATGTGATTGAATGTCCTATATGTCCCAAGTTGTTCTCTCCTGTATGGAATTATAGACCATGGTTCTGAAATTCGTTTTCATTTTCAGTAATTCCACTGACACAGGTGAACTTCCATTGGTTAATATCCATGAATATATATCTACTTGTGCACAGAGGATAGGCTAGGAGCAAGTTTTTCTATCAATAACTTGACTGCAGATTTGGAGTAACTTCTGCATCCCTACTGACTTCTCCTAAAGCTGCAGCTTTAAATATAAGTGCCAAGAATAAGTCACTTGCTGCTGGCCCAAATGATTTCTTGGTCTGAGAGACACAAGAGTGTGTGTTAAGGAACTGAACCAAAGTTTCCCAGATTTTCAGTGACCGCCTAGTCCTGGACAGTGTAGACAGCCGATGCTGGGTCTGATAAACTTCATTGTGGTCTATCTTCATCATTACAACTGAGTGGAATTGAGTTGTGCCAGTGTGTGTGATAGGGGCAGATAGTGATAGTCTGAGGATGATAATGAATGACTGATGTTCTGCACCACAATACTTTTTTCCTCTTCGTTATTTAGTGGCTCAGTTTATCATTCCCTCTACTAAACTGCATTGTTAAATGGAATACTATTCATCTTCTTAGAGATGATAGAAATACTAAGGAATTGGAAGGAGAAAGAAAAAATACCCCATGATGTCCATTGACCTTTGATCATCTTCTAAGAAAATAAATTCTCCTTGGGGTGGATCAAAGAGAAACAAGAAAACTATAATCCCTAAAGATTTGCTCTAGTCATAAAAGATAAAGGGGTATTAATGTCATAGTGAGAATGCAAACAACATCTTCTTTCACCTTCCCGGTGGACAGGTTATTAGGAATCCCTTAAAGGAATACTATCTGTGCAATCAGGCACTTGCTCTGTAACTGTTCAGATTCGATGCTGGCTGCTTGGTCTTCTTGAAGAATACACATAGACCTTCAGTGAATTCCAAGACCAGGGTTAATAGCCAAATGAACAACAACAAAGGCACCTGAAAAAGCTTCAATAGGAGCTGAAAGTCAAAAGGAATTGCCATCTTGAGCACACAGTTAGCAAGATTTAGTAGAGCTTTTCAGCAAGCCAACATTTTGCTTTGCTTTCCTTTGCACTGGTCAAGGTAGATAACATACAGTAGTGGTGGTCATACGAGTTGCCTCGGTGAAATGTGCTCCATCTTTCTTAAGTTTTATATAATAGAATATTATTGTATATCATTATAGTCTTCTTAATGCAAACCTCCCAGCTGTATAAATAATTTCCTGTAGTAATTCTGTAAAATCAGGACACATTCTTTTGAATGGAGCAAAAGAAAGCAGAGGAGAGAAATGAGGGTTTGTTTTGGTTTGGATACTTTTTAGCTTACAAGACCTTGTATCCCTACATTCTGGTGAAATATGTCTGATCTGTGACTTTGTCTTTCCCCTTTTTCTTAGTCCATTTCTGACCTGGAGAGACATTCAGCATATTATTGTCAGGACTTCACGTGCAGGACACCTGAATGCTAACGACTGGAAAACGAATGCGGCTGGTTATAAGGGTGAGAGCTTCCTTTCTTCTTTGCCATCAGAGGCAACATCTTTTTTGATGTTTTTGGAAAAGAAATAATCTTGATTAGTTTGTTTCACCCTATGTTGTGCATAGTTTTGAGAACTTTCAGGCTCAAACTGAAGGGACCTATCTTCTCTTTTATGAGGAAAACCTCTTAGAATGGCTAAACCCAAAAATGGCAGCTACAAAATGCATTGTCCAGATCTTCTCAGTCCCTTTCAGTCCTATTTCATGCACTACTTGCAGAAAACTAAGTAAATTGGTGTTTTTTAATTTTTCCATGTATAGGTAGTATTCTGATAGTCTAGAGTTGAGAATACAGAAATTTCTGGATTCAGACCATGTTCTCATTCAGAATTGTTGACATTTTTGATTTAAAATGACAAAACAGTATTTTCAAATTTCTGTTTTATATGATTCAACCTACATTATTTATATTTAAGATTTCCGTCAGATTTAGGATAAAATCAAATCTCGAGCTATGAGGCCTTTCAATGGGTCAGAAATCATACTATTCAGTCAGCTGTCATGTAGGTTTCTAAACTTTTGTACAGTCTTGTAATTTTGTATTAAAGCTATATCTTTTTAACTTTTTTCTCTTTTGTAATGCAAGCAGAGGTAAACATTTGTGCCATTAAATAAGATATATATTTTCAGGATGGGTTAAAACTAGACCTTGAACCCATAGAATACTGTATGTCAACACAGACTGGCTTCTGATTCACATTCACTAAATTCTTACTGCTTTCAATTTGGATTTCATCTGAAAAATCACCCGGAATGGCTTATTTCTGGTTCTCTTTTCATAAGAACTTCACCCAAGACTGCAATACTCATTAGAAGATGAGATTTGAACTGTTTTGTGCTAAACTCTCCTAAAAGAAGAATGTAATATACAAGAACCACCAAACCCTTGCCCTGGTTTCACTGTAAAACTGAAGCCTAGCTTTAATCTATTTCAGATCAAGGCACTGCTACCGTATAGCATCTTTAATACATCATTCTGACCTATGACATTTCTGCTGCAATGGAATAGAAACCAAACCAAAAAAACTTTCATTTTTTGATCCAAACCAGGCTCTTATTACAGAGGATAGATTTAGAAATGGGTATTTGACTCGAACCCGCTCATCTCATGAAGGTTCTAACATTCAAGAGCCTGGTTTTGTCCCATTTACAAGCACATGCCCACACACAAAACACATAACACAGTGAGAAATAGATACTTCCTTAATTGCAATAACGTTACAGTTTTTGTTATTGTAAAACACTTCCCAGGATTTGAAAAGTTTTGGCAGGAGATTGTGACTGTATTATCATTTTGTTGGAGCTATCTGAAGTTCAAACAACTCTTTTCAAGTAGCATAAAGTAGAGCTTTTTTTTTTTTCCATAGCTCAGTTCCAAAATTCTATATTTTTATGTTTTTCCTCTTGTTGCCCAAGAGAGGCAAACACCCCGTGAGGCATTCCACAGCAGCTGTCACTCATTATCAAAGGAGAGGTCACACTAACACACCAGCAGTAGCAGCATTGGCAGCAGGACTTGCATTGTTGCACCACTGGAGCCTGCTTATTCTGAATCCTTGGAGCCACACATTTTTTCTATGCGTTGCAGGAGATAAATAGCGAGGAAAAAGGCTGAAAAAAAGGTTTGTCTTCCATATGTGCAAAGTCACAAGCATAGATAAGCTCAACTGGGGGACTGGGATTCGGGAAATACAACTTGAGCTGGCAGACCTCTGCTGTAGACTCCATGGTGGAATTGAAAAAGAGGAAGACAAACTAAGTGCTTCGACCTCTGTGGAGCTCAGGAATCAACGCTATCCCAAATAAAATCACTAGTTTTAACTAAATTATTTTGGCAACTTAGGCTGAGCAAATGGTTCCAATAAAAATGCAGCTCTTTAAACCTCTGTTGGTTTTGGAAGAAGGAGAAACAAAAGATTTAGATTAAATCACAACATCCAAACCTGAATTCAAAAGGGGGTTTGCACACCACTGCTGGCAAGACTGAAACAGTTTTTTTTACTATTGCACGTGGCAATATTTAGTATAATATTACACTATTATCCTTCACTGTTGCCAAGAGTAACAATTAAAGTATGGTTTTTCGTAGATGAAGTACTCTGATCATACTGAGTTCCTTAAGGAATTGTATCATAATTTTGTTGATGGCAAG
This sequence comes from Charadrius vociferus, assembly GCF_000708025.1. Taxonomy (NCBI): domain Eukaryota; kingdom Metazoa; phylum Chordata; class Aves; order Charadriiformes; family Charadriidae; genus Charadrius; species Charadrius vociferus. The sequence goes on along the minus strand of NW_009648967.1, from coordinate 391,736 downwards.
ACCCATATTTCTTCCACAGCATGTCTTAACAAGGGAAGGGGTGGAAGATCTATTATTTTTTTTTTAAATTAACTAAAGCAAAGACAGTCACAAGAAACAATCTGCCTTTCTTCTGTGCATACTGGGGAAGAAAGAAGGAAACGAGGAGAGAGAGAGACAGGCTCACTCCTTTAGAAATGAGAACTGAAAGGGTGAAAACAACAAAAACTTGGAAGAACCTCTCACTCAACAAAGGGTCAGCAAGAGTTGGTAGTTGAAAGTGGGTCAGGACGCCTTTTCAGGGGGCTGTTTTGCTGGGCTGCATGGCAACCCTGTCCCTCGCTATAGTCCCTGGCAGTGTTTTGCTGTTGCAGAACACACAGAAGGAGCTCACAGATGTCATTACTGGTTGCAAGATCTCCTCTCTTTTTTTTCTGTCTTACATTCATAAAAAGAAAGATTAATTCATGAAAAACACTTGAGCCAGCTAGTGATTTGCTAAAGTAGTGCTCGTTATTTGTTTAATTTTCTGGCAAGTAAACAGCATTCGTTAAATGCATGTCAATAGAATTAACTCAGGCATTGGCAAGAATTTTTTCTTGGTAATTTTTTCATTGTTGTTTTGTGGTCAGCTAGCATGTATCTTTCCTCAAGAACTTATTACCTGGTTGTGTCAGAAAGAAACTAATTTTGGGATATTCTGTGGTTAGTCAGTCTTACATATAATTTGTCGGTAGATAAAAAGATACGGTCCATTTCGCTTCAAAATAAGAGGGGTGTTTTCTAACTAAAGCAGTCAATTAACTGATTATATGGAAAAATACTAGAGAACATCTGTTTTTGTGAAGGCTTCAAAACTATTGATCTGGTTTTGCTATGGCACATTGGTATGCAAAGGCTCCGTGTTCTGTCAGTTGTGTGATCAACAACAAAGCACACAACTGCATTCAGAAAAAGGGAATGCTGCATTAATGCTGACTTGTCTCTACGTTGAAAGATACAGAATGAAACACTACGGTTTTAAGAACAGTAATCAAATCATCTGAACAATTCTTTTTCTGTAAATGAAGCTCCAAATACTGTCAAATACTGTCTCTGGGGAAACAGACCATTCGCAGTGCAGGAATTCTATTAATTTGCAGGGAAATTTTTAGAGAACATCCTTCACTCTTCCTGGCTCTAAAGTGTAGACAATAACACTTCAGCACAGTGAAATAAAATGAAACTGAAAGACAAAAGGAAATCAAAACTCTAGCCACTTTTTTCATTTCCATGACATTCCTAGTCCCAGTGGAGGTATTCTTCCTAGGGAAACCGAGTCATCTCATTTGCTGGGGAGTAACAGACTACCAGAGATATGTCACATCCCTTTAGGTTAGCCAAAGTATCTGCTGCTTCCAATAGAGAGTGACCACTGCAGAGAATTGGTCACGTAATGTAATTTAACATACATTTTAATATAATTGCTTAATAAAATATACAATTTAATATAATAGCTTCATTACAGTATTTAATAAAAAACAGTCATTATTCTTGTTGGGAACAGAGCATTACTAGTCTGGGAGTGAGAAAGAGACAAGCCTATCTATACTCCTAGATCGGAGAACTAGATTGGCCAGATTTAAATTGCTGTAGGTTGACCAGTAACCAGGTATAAGTTCAGTGGCCAGCAAGAAAATCTTCACAACAATGTGTACATTTCAGAGAAGACAAATAAGCTATTCATTAACAACCTGCTGTATTTTGTCAATAACTTTATAATTTTTAATCATTGCTAGAAGATGGCATAAGACTTTTGAAAAATAGCAAGCACTTCTGAATGGTTATGTCAACCAATCAAAGCCGTTCATCTGTCAAAAGACCTTCCAGTCTTACAGATGCTAGCTGGTATTTTCACACACTATTAGCAGCCAATATCAACTTCTACCCACACTTAATGCCTATACACATGGTGCATGAAGCAAGTAAAACAGGATCTTTGAATTTAGCTGTTGTGATGTCCCAGTTTTGGATAGTTGTCAGTCTGACACCAAACACATGAAGTTGCATTGGTCGTTGTAGGAGTTAGGAAGACTATATCCTATGCAAGATAGACTAATGACTTTTTCCTGCTTGACAGATTAGGCTGATATTTTCAGGTAGACAACTTAGAATGCTGTTGGTAAGTTTCCTGTCAAATTGTTGACAAACATGGGCAAATGCAAGCTATCTCACCTGTGACCTGTTGTGATAGCTCTCCAAGGGCTGTGTTGGCTCCAGGCAGAATACCCTTAGCACTATGTCCTCTGGCCACCTGCGCTTCTCAGCAGGCCCATGGCTTCATTGCCAGGCCATGACACAGCTCCTACTGCAGCTCTACACCACCAGGGAATCCCTTTAAGCCAGATTTTGTGTCCAAATGCATTAGGCCTTGAAAAAGGCTTCAGCTCAGTAGTGTCACTTTCTAAACCACTGGTGTAATGTTAACATCAGAAGAATCTGACATCTGGAGTCCTATTTACCAGACGTTAAGCTACAGAATTTTAATGTTGTGGAATTACATTTGTCAAGAAACAAGCATGTAACATAGAATTTCCAATGTGAGCCACTCGAATGAGAACCTTACTAAGTAAGATTTTCATGTAGGCAGCAATGAAGTTGCCATAAGAAGTCCAAGGGCAATCAAAAGAATCTTCAGGGCCTTGGGACAACTGGCTAACAGATCAGGAGCACAAGTAGCGTTCTCCTCTATCCTTCCAGTTGCAGGGAACAACAAGGGAAGAAACAGGAAGACCCAGCAGATCAATAACTAGCTCTGATAATGGTGTCACCAGCAAAATTTGAGGTTTTTTGATTATGGGTCAGTCTACACAACATCAAGCCTACTGCCAACAGACTGGGTACACCTGTCTTGAAAGAGAAAAAGGATCTTTGCACAGGAGTTAGCAGCGCTCATTGAAAGAGCTTTAAACTAGATTTGAAGGGGAAAAGGGATAAAACCAGGCTCATTAGAGATATGCCTGGGGGTGGCATGTCAGCATTTGACAGACAGTGTGTTATTGAGGTCCTCCAGTCTGCTCCACAATGTGCTGAGTACACTGGAGCACATTGGAAATGTCCCTGCACTAATGCACGCAGCACCTTGGCCATCTCAGTGGAGGTAGAGGATGGAGATCCACACAGCAGCAAAGACAGTTGTCAATGCGTTAGAAACCGCAGGAGTGCCACAGAACAGTCACATCATAGGAATTAGGGCTTCTCCCCCGAAAAAGGTGGCAGGATCAATATCCCAACTAAAGTACATCTACACCAATGCACACAGCACGGCCAACAAGCAAGAGGAGCTGGAAGCCACTGTGCAGCTGGAAAACTATGATGTAGTTGCAATCATGGAAACATGGTGGGATGATTCACACAACTGGAGTGCTGCAATGGATGGCTATACACTCTTCAGAAGGAATAGAGAAGGAAGGAGAGGTGCTGAAGGTTAGGGAGTGACTGTCTAGAGCTTGACGATGGTGATGAAAGAGTCAAGTGTTTATGGGTAAGAACCAGCGGAAGGGCCAACAAGACAGATATCATGGTGGGAGTCTGTTATAGACAACCCAACCAGGATGAAAAGACAGGTAAAGTATTCTACAAGCTGCTGGGAGAAGTTTTACGGTCACTAGCCCTTGTTCTCATGGGGAGCTTCAACTTACCAGATGTGTGCTGGAAATACAATATAGCAGAGAGGAAACAATCTAGGAGGTTCTTGCAACGTGTGGAAGATAAATTCCTGACACAGCTGGTGAGTGAGCCAACTAGGTAAGGCACCCCGCTGGACCTGCTGTTTGCGAACAGAGAAGGACTTCTGCATGATGTGACAGTAGGAAGCTGTCTTGGGTTGGAGGCTGTCTTCAGTGATCATGAAGTGATGGTTTTGCTGCCCTTGGACTTCCAGAGGGCAGACTGTGACCTGTTTAGGAGGCTGGTTGACAGAGTCCTGTGGGAGGCAGTCCTGAAGGCCAAAGAAATCCAGGAAGGCTGGACACTTTCCAACAAGGAAATCTTGAAGGCACCGGAGCAGGCCATCCTCATGTGCCAAAAGATGACCCAGCAGGGAAGAAGACCATCCTGGCTGAACAGAGAACTTTGCCTGGAACTCAGGAAAAAAAAAGAGAATTTGAGACCTTTGGAAAAAGGGGCATGCAACTCAGGAGCACTACAAGCATATCATGAGGTTAAGCAGGGAGAAAATTAGAAGGGCCAAAGCCCAACTAGAACTTAATCTGGCTGCTGCAGTAAAAGACAATAAAAAATGGTTCTATAAATACGTTAACAACAAAAGGAGGACTAAGGAGAATCTCCATCATTTATTGGATGGAGGGGGAAATATAGTGACAAAGGATAAGGAAAAGTCTGAGGCACTTAATGACACCTTTGCCTCAGTCTTTAATAGTAAGACCAGTTGTTTTCTGAGTACGCAGACCCCTGAGCTGGAAGACAGGGATCGGGAGCACAATGAAGCCCCCGTAATCCAGGGGGAAGTGGTTAGCAACCTGCTGCACCACTTAGACACAGACAAGTCTATGGGGCCAGATGGGATCCACCCAGGGGTACTGAAGCAGCTGATGGAAGTGCTCACCAAGTTGCTATCCATTATTTCTCAGCAGTCCTGGCTAACCAGGGAGATTCCAGTTGACTGGAGGTTAGCAAATGTGATGCCTATCTACAAGAAGGGCTGCAAGGAGGATCTGGGGAATTACAGGTCTGTCAGTCTTACTTTGGTATTGGGGAAAGTTATGGAACAGATCAGCTTGAGTGCCATCACGCGGCATGTACAGGACAACCAGGTGATCAGGCCCAGTCAGCATGTGTTTATGAAAGGCAGCTTCTGCTTCACTAACCTGATATCCTGTTACAAAGTGACCGACTTGGTGGATGAGGGATATGCTGTGGATGTTGTTTACATGGACTTTAGTAAAACGTTTGACTTCATTTCCCACAGCATTCTGCTGGAGAATGAACAGGCTACTCACAGCTAGGATAGGCGTACTCTTTGCTGGGTAAAAACTGGCTAGATGTCCAGGCTCAAAGAGTGGTGGTGAATGGAGTTAAATCCAGTTGGTGGCCGGTCACAAGTGGTGTTCCCCAGGGCTTAGTACTGGGGCCAATTCCATTTAATATCTTTATCAATGACCTGAATGAGGGGACCAAGTGTACCCCAGGTTGGCTGAGAGTGTTGAGCTACTTGAGTGTAGAAAGGCTCTACAGAGGGATCTGGACAGGTTGGATCGATGGGCCAAGGCCAATGGTATGAGGTTCAAGAAGGCCAACTGCCAGGTCCTGCACTTGGGTCACAACAACCCCATGCAGTACTACAAGCTTGGGGAAGAGTGGCTGGAAAGCTGCCCAGAGGAAAAGGAGCTGGAGCTGTTGGTTGACAGCTGGCTGAAAATGAGCCAGCAGTGTGCCCAGGTGGCCAAGAAGGCCAATAGCACCCTGGCTAGGAATAGTATGGCCAGCAGGACTAGGGAAGTGATTGTCCCCCTGTACTCAGCACTGGTGAGGCAACATGTTGAATACTGTGTCCAGTCCTGGACCTCTCACTCCAAGATAGACATTGAGGTGGACCATGTCTAACGAAGGGCAACAAAGCTGGGGAAGGGTCTAGAAAGCAAGTCTTGTGAGGAGCAGCTGATAGAACTGGGGTTGTTTAGCCTGGAGAAAAGGAGGCTGAGAGGAGACCTTATCACTCCCTACAACTACCTGAAAGGAGGTTGTAGCAAGGTGGGTGTTGGTGTCTTTTCTCAGGTAAAAAGTGATAGGACGAGAGGAGACAGCCTCAGGTTGTGCCAGAGGAGGTTTAGATTGGATATGAGGAAAAATGTCTTCATTGAAGGGGTTGTTAAGCTTTGGAGCAGGCTGTCCAGGGAAGTGGTGGAGTCACCATCCCTGGAGGTATTTAAAAGACATGTAGATGTGGCACTTAGGGACATAGTTTAATGGTGGACTTGGCAGTGCTAGGTTTACAGTTGAATTCAACAATCTTGAAGGTCTTTTCCAACCTAAATGGTTCTATGATTCTAAGTAGGCAGCTGACAGCAAAAGCTCTGGAAAAACAAATGTATTTTTGGAAAGGGCAATCTAGCCATACATACATGACCAAATCTTCAACAGATTGGTGGATGTAAAGTCTGAGAGAAATGTTGGCACTCACTCACATAGGTGGGCATTAGTCTTATATTAGCTGAACTGGTTAGATTACTTCAAACAATTTTGCCTTGTAGCCCTTACTTGAAGCTGGAGCAGCATTTAGTTTAACACCAGAAAAGGAGAGAGGCAAACCAGCTACAATTAATAGCTAGTCTAACAGTGAGTGCAAGTGCCTTCCCAGCACTGACAGAACATGACTGATAGGTAAAGGTCTGTGTCCTCAGGAATCTCAAACCACATTTAATTGTCACAGAATCACATGCTCAATATGATAACCTTTATCATCGCTTCATACAGCAAGCATTGCTGTAGTTGGAAAAAATATCAGAGGTGGGATTTAGAAATTAAGATAGTTGAGGAAAAGTGGAGTAAAACCGTGCATTTTTTAGCAGCAAGTTTAAAGTGATTTTCTTTTTATTGTATGGTCACTACAGCCTTTTTAGATGGCTCTGTTTCCTTCCCACATGCAACAATTCAGCTCACAGCTATAAAGTTTTCTTAAATGTAATATTAAAATTGCATTATGAATTTTTCAGTGTTTCATATGTTAAACCCAAACAAATTGCCAGGTATCTGAACTCTGCTAGCCTTGAGTGAGACCTAAAATATCTCTTTGGGATTTGGGGAAGGTAGCTGGAAAATATATTGAATTCTGCAGCCTAGATCATGGTTATTGGATATTTTTTTCCCCCTAGCACAAATTGAGATCCACACAATGTTGCTTCCAGTTGAAAGATATGTAAGATCAGGAATATATCTGTATAGTTCCAGAGATGGAGATGTACAAAGGAGGAGAAGGAATCTCTCAGAGAAGCCAGGGAGGTGTCATTACTTCTCCCAGCCTCAAACTCTTCATTATCAAAGCTTCTCATTACTTGTCGGCTCTGCAGCGCTCTCTTTTCTGGCTCTGAAAAGCAAGGAATAGAGCTGTGAATGTAAAACGGACTCTAAGCAGAAACGTCAGGCCTTTGCTGGGATACATAAAGAAAAGTAGACTGACATTTTGTGTTACAGTTGGTTGCTTTGCTTCGGTCATATAGTGGGAGTCAAACTTACATGTGTTTTAAAATGTAAATTAAATGGCTCTAAAGCAGGAGTAACAGCAGGCAAAAGGCAAAATTAGGCTTTAAATTTCTATTGTAATAGCATTCAGAATTGTCACAGCAAACCATGATCAGCATAGCAGACAAAGAATTAAAAAAGATAGTGCCTCTGGTCAACAACTGACAGACTTGATGTCCATCTGTCCTAGATATAAAGCTATGTACAATTACTATGCTCTGCAGCTCCTAGTATTCCAGACATTGCCAAGTGGACTGACAGCACTAACAGGATGCACACCATGGGAATGATAACCTTTGACATTATATCCTTTTAACAAGCCCAGCTCAGACCTTTAGCAAAACTCTGCATAGGACTGGGGCGGCGGGGAGAAAGCAGGGGGAGAGAAGTCTTCCCCTTATGGACTCATAACCTAAGAGTCTGCCACGTCATGAAAAATGTAGATTTCCATTTTGCAGTATTAAGAAAGAAGAATCAGGATCAACAAATTTAAAAAGTGAATGATAAACTGGTGCAACTCCCCAAATGAGAATAGTTTAACTGTAGACAATGAGGACTGCATTTTAAAAGAAAAGTCTTTAAAAGTTATCTGCATTTCCATTGCCTCTTTATATACTAATTATCAAAGCAGGACACTTGTGAGAGTGTTCTAGACAAATATCTGGCCTTACTTGTATACATCCATGGCAATGGTGAACACCTTGTGCACTGGGTAGTTCTGTATTTTTAAACAGCAAACATCTGCTTTTGAGAGCACCAAACCTCTTCATTGCTGTTGCATTGCTATAGTCCATTTCAGTAATTAAAAAACTGGATGTTGTTTTATTATCAGCGTGTCCACTTTAGTGGAACTAGGATTCAAGCCAGTTAGGAAGCAGATCACGCCATCTACTACACAGTAGTTTAAGCACTTAGAGCATCCTGTCAGGATGTAGAACAGTAATAGTAATAATAATAGTAATAATATAGTTTTAAAAAATAGTAAAAATATTATATAGTAAAAAAAAATACAGTAAAAAAAAATAATAATAGGGAAAGGTAAGGGTCTACATAGGACAACTCAGATCAGTTAGATGCCTGAAGTTGTTTGTAACTGTATCACTTTTTCCCTCCAGAAAAATTGGCTGCTGGGGGGATCACTTTTAAGTCAGGGGATGCAGAAATTTATCCACAAGGCCTGTTACCAGCTTTACCAGTCCAGCTATCTGCATAGACTTGGCTTACTATTTAACTTCCTTTTGCTTCAGGTTACTGATCATAATCTACCGCATGGCTCTACAGGGATAGTGTGAAGTCCACTTAGTTAATTAATAATTTCTCCACTTTGAGGTGAGGTTGGTATCGTTTTAGTTCTAAAAACCACCATCATTATTATTAAATAATTTGCAGAACACTTTGTTATGACTTTCTGCATATTTGCGTATACCTTTCCCCCGCTGAAATCTGCTGCAGCCCTGTGCTCACTCAGGACTTAGTTTGAGTGTAAATATCGCTCTGCAGCACCGACACTTCTGAACAGACACAGCCGCTGTGCAAGACAGAACAAGAAGGATGTTCTGCACCGTGTGTCTGATATACCTGACAGCACAGAAATGCTATCTTTGAGCCTCCTGCTAACGATCTGTCAGCATTTCCACTTACAGTGCCTTTGACTCATCTGTCATCATCTGTTCTGAGATGAAGCCTAGCATAGAGGCTCTCACCAAAACGTGTTTTTATTGTTTGATAGGGTGAAATGACATTTGGCTGGTTTTGAGTTATCGGGGAATCCTAACTGTACCTCTGAGGGTAAATTTGCTCCTAATAGAGGAAATGAGTACATTTTCTTTTTTCTTAAAAGGTGTTCCATGGTGTAGTCACAAAATGACTTTTTTTTGTTTAAAGAAAACTTGCAAGCAGCCATGTTTTTCAATGGATCTTTGTGCTTTTTGGAAAAGGAGCTCCGATATAAAAAGACTATCACTAATTAAAAAAATATAGCTTCTCTTACTGTAGATGCTCCTTAGCCAACTTTATTTCGGCAATTTTTTTTCTCCCTTCCAAATATACATAGTCCTCAGATTTATTCCATTCACATAAGCTGGCTCATTTCAAGCAATATAAACGAATGTCTTCAGTAGAGGCTTTATGATTTACAGCCAAATGCTGCTGTGGAGAAGCAGCATCTTGTCTGTCTTAGCAATCACCAGGCAGCAGTAGTCAGGTTGTCTGTTTCTATCACAACTCTCTTCCTTCAGAGGCAGAGAGGTAAACCAGGCTTCCTGCTCACTCTGCTGAGGTTTTCAGCAAGGCTCACTGGTGTCTTCTCTGACTCTGAGGAAAATGTCCCCATGTGCAGGGCAGAGTAAGTGCCATGTGCTCTGAGGACTGCATTAACCTGGTTTACTTATACCTAAACAAGCTCTGAGAAGTAAACTGGGAACTGACTCAGGTCTCGCTGCGGGCAGGGGAGAGCTTGGCATGGCTGTGCTAGACACACATGGGCACTCACTGCTGACCATGGACCGTTGGGTGGTGTAATCCCAAGACTAATGACCTCTGTCTGGAGGCTGCTAAGGCTCATGAGAGAGGGATTTGGGGCTACTTGCTGTCACTACTAGTAGAGTCTGACTCTGATGCCCCATAAGCGTATTTCACTCTTAGTCCTTTTTGTCAACCAATGTCAATGTATGTGCTTTGAATTCCTGAGGCACATAAATACTGCCAGGATGTGTATGCAAATGTGATCTTGAATTCAATTCCTTAATGTATTAAGATGGTGTGGTTTAGGGCTATTTTTTGAGCGGCTGCAAAGTCTCGTAGCAGGTGATGCAGTATCAGAGTTGCATACAGAAACTGTTCACAAAGGTACATTGACTACTGGAGGTTTAGCTTCTACTAGCTGTCCTGCTAGTGTTCCTGGGCAGTCTATATTTTATTTTATCAATGAATAGGAGCTTTTTGGCAGACAGAAAAAATGTAAAATCAAGAGGTCTGATTTTTTTATCAATTCTATTATTAGGTAAATCCACAGTTAGTATGTTATTGAAGAAATTATTTGCAGTAATACAAAAATTAGAAATTGGCATAAACACAACTGGAAGCTCAATAACAGCAATTTTTTAAATATCCTGTTAGCACCTTTCTGACCACGAAAGTAGTCAGAGGGCTGGAACAACTGTCCTATGAAGAAAGTTGGGGTTGTTCAGCCTTGAGAAGAGAAGGCTCTGGGGAGACCTTATTGCAACCTTTCAATGTGTAAAGGGGACTTACAAGAAAGATGGAGACCTTTTTACCAAGGCCTTTAGTGACAAGACAAGGGCAATAGTTTTAAACAGAAAGACAAAAAGAATAAATTTACATTGAACATAATTTTTTTTGTGATGAGAGCGGTGAGAAACTGCAACAGGTTGCCCAGAGAAGTTGTGGATGGCCCATCCCTGGAAGTGTTCAAGATCAGGTTGGACAGGGCTTTGAGCAACCTGATCTAGTAAGATGTCCCTGCCCGTGGCAGTGAGGTTGGAGTAGATGAGCTTTAAATGTCCCTTCCAACACAAACCATTCTGTGCTTCTATGATTCTATGCTATAGAGGCCCTTCAGTTTCTCATTTTGCATCTGTGTAGCTGTCACTTTTAAGACAAATCTGTTGGGCAACTTTCTGTCCTCCAGATCCTTCTCTGGTGTGATGGTAAGAATAAGAACTCAACCTTCCACCATCTCTGCTGAGTCTTTTACCTTGATTTAAGGGAATTCTATGAGGAGGGAGGACAGAGTTTGCTGTTTGCTTTGTCTTTAAGTAGAAAAATTGAGGGGTTGTTCTGTATAAAATATAAAAATACAAATAATATGCTTAACCTAAAAAGCATGAGGGAGTTGATTTTACAAGCAAGAATAAAAAAGAATGCTCTTGCACGGTTGTGTTTTTGGCTTGTGAAGCCGTTATATGTTTCAGAAATCACATACGGTTATCACAGATTATTGGTCATAGTTTGACATGAAATGGGAGTATGGCTGAAACAAGATGAATTTTCATTCAAGATCAATGTTCTGTTAGTTAGGACATGACAAAATAAAATTAAAATAGTTCAAGCTATGTGTCATCATAACATTTCTCCTTTTTTGTCCTTTGTCTTTCCTGGTTGAAGCATTTTGATATACTAAGCAAATGACAGAAACTGAAAGTAACATAGAATTAGAGCTTTATATTTGCAAATAAGATGTGAAATGTAAAAGAAATATTGGTGTAGGTCGGTTTGAAGATTTATAGGGTGAGAGTAACTCGAGAGTCTCACATCTTCTAGTCTTGCTTAGCAATATTTAAGAAAACCACAATATAAGGGGCATTTTAGACTCCTATTTTGTAGGTCTCATTTTGGATGAGACTGGATCAAGATCCTAAAGTAACATAAATGAATAAATCATAATAATTTATATATCAAATATGTGAATCTAGTTTAGGAAAGCTGCATACTCCTCATTTGACAAACTGAAGTTATTACCATTTGTCTCCTCTGATTTAGTGTTTGTTATGTGTATATTTAATATATATATTTCCAATGCTACTTTCACAGTATACAAAATTAAAGGCCAAAAATACAGTAGGGAGAAAATATTCTTCAATGTTTTTTGTCAGATGAGTAAAATAGGAAGGGAGGCTTAGCATCTAAGCTACTGATGAGACATCTTGATGACAAGCAATGAAACAGCAGCCTAACAAATCAAGTTTAGCTATGCTGAGGCACTGGAAAGGCGGTGTTTTCCTTGTCTGGGCCCAGTTTTCCGGGAATCTGCATGATTCTGTGTTAGATTTGGGGGTAGCTTTACATACTCTTTGTATATAAATGAGAAAGTTATTGAATTTTCAATAGCAGTTTCAGACAAAAACAAACGGAATATGAAAAAGCTGGAGAAGTCTATCCAGTAGCTGAACAGGCCTTGATTTCATGGTGTGCTAATAGAGGAATTGCTCCAGGGATAAATAAATGGACTTTAGCCCTGAGAAATGTTATTTTCTTTAATGATAAGAACAGTAAAGAGATCAACTAAAACTCAATATTTACTTTGTGTTGCAGTAGGCAAGTTTTCTCTGAAACTTGTCCTGCATCTGTAAAGCTCTGTGTATGTCTCTGATTTTGCAGAAATAGGAATGGATCAGTTTGCGTTGATGATAAGTGGAGACAGGATTCAAGAACGGTTCTGCCCATGGACACATTGATCACAAAGAGGTTGCAGTTTTCAGCCCTTCGGCTCAACAAGAGCAACAGTCTGCTCCTTAATCACAAACTTACATTACAACCTCACATTCCTATTCTGTCTCCGAAAGGCAAATATCTTCTTACAAAACAGCCCGATACCCCCTCTCACACGCTCAGTGATTCCTAGCAACAACCGAGTGCAGTAGCAATTCACAGCAGTGACAATGTAGAGCACATAAGTGGGTATGTGCGAGGTCCTGGGGCATTTTGCACTTGCAAACTCACTCTGCAATCATCAGTACCTTTCAAATATTGCTTTTCTATCTGCGTTAGCAGAAGCGAGCTCGGTACCATTCGCATACAAATCAGTGGCAGTTCCAGATGTTTCGCAGAAGACATTTATAGCCCCATGTGGACCATTAAAGTTATTTTTAACCTTTGGGAGAGGCACCCTGGCATAGAGTTCACAGCAGTACTAGTGTACACACAGATGAAGGGGCACAATTTGAAGACAGTAGGAAACAAAATCTGCTTTATTCTCTAAGACACAGGGGATCAACTACTTTTGTTAACGCTGTGATTCTTTCCTAAATTGCTATTATTTAGTCTTTGAAAATTATGGGCCTCTGCTGGTACCTGCAGCTGTTAACCAACCCACTGGATCTAGGGCTTTGAAGTGCAAAGGTTGCTGGCAGCCAAATGTCAGCTGCCTGGAAGCTTCCCATGCAGAAGGATTTAGGAGCACCCCTGACTGTCAGGAAGTTTTTATTTCAGTGGGAAGGCCTTTCAAGGAAAAAATGTGCTTCTGTTTCATCTGTGGAAAAACCCCCAGCCGGTGCAGAACTTCTCACTCCCATCTCTGCTCTCATGCAAGAGAGTTTAAGCATTGAATCATGGACAATTAACACAACCACATAACCTTGGGTGGTAATTTTTTCTCCCAGATGAAAAATGAACGCAATTCTATCTTCCAAGTAATTTTTTAGGGAAGGAAAGGTAGAAAGTTCACTCTCTAGATTTTATTTGTATTTTCAATGTGAATATTAAGGCAAAAAATTCTAGGGTGAGGTGGCTTTAAACCTACTTGAGTAACCATCAGAAGGTCACTGTCTGGTAGTGGCAATGTTAGGTACTCTTCTGTCCTTATTTCTGGCTGAGAAAAGCTGACTTGAGGAGAAATTTGGGTCTTCTTTGAGCTCCGTAATTGCATTGAACACACAGCATCTTACAACTGGACATCCTGAGTGCTAACCCAATGCAAGTTGCTACCTGTCAGAAATTAAAAATGCGTTTTCCATGGGTTAGCTCAAAAGATTTTTCCATTCATTAAAATTTAATCCCTCACTGTTAAATGTAGTACTATACAGAGTAACTGTGTACAGTTACAGACCATGTGAGTTAACACTTGTTCCTTCCACTGTTCTTCAGAGCAGACACAATGATTATTAATTAAAATTTTAAATATCAGAGCAATGCACGCAGTGTAAGAACACACAAATGACTTCACAGATAAATATGGTCTCAGCAGCAGATGCAGTTTTTCCAAGATGACACTATGACCAAGGAGATTTCCATCACAGGGGCCGTCTTTACAGTACAGTTTCTCCATCCATGTTTTCCTTGCCCTTTTTCTGGCTGCCTCCACCGATGTGTAAAAATAGGACGTCTCTTTCCC
>NW_009648967.1:370079-377658 GCF_000708025.1 Charadrius vociferus | reverse complement strand
GGAGAAGAAAGAAGGCTGAAGGAGGGCTGAATTTAATTATTTTCATATATTTTATCGTGTTTCATTTCTGAAAATGGTACCTGCCTCATTTGGCACAAGAGCTGTGTTTAGTTCTCTCCAAATGAACATTTCCATGCTACGTGCACTTCATTTTGGGGCTGAATTGGAAGAAGATGGGAAGAAAACCAGTTAGTGACACAGTTGTTATGCCTTTCAGTATTTTTCATTGAGGAACCCTCTTCAGTTGGCAGTTTCAGACAGTATTAGATACTGCCATATTTGGAAGACGGAATCCTTAAGCACTGATTATTTTTATGCTTTGAACTTTTATTTGTTTGACAAGGTTGGGTTTTTTTGGATGGACTCCTTTGAATTTTGGTTTGGCAATGAATAGAGGCTGCTTTCACATACTCTCTGCAAAGCGCAGTTGGAAAGACTTACACCATCCCATGTCGCATTACTGATTAAAATAGCACTTTCTGGGGGTTTTCCGGTAGCACTGTCTGTGGTAGCAAGTAAACCTGATTTATTAATATTTGTGATCTAAACTCCTCCCTCTGGAAGCTTTTTTCTTCCACCTTCCCCTGTCAGAACTTTACCAAGAGCACCGATTTGTCACAATGAAACAAAATGGCTAGCAGCCATTCTAATTCATCAAAATCCATTTGCAAGGTTCTGTTTTGATTGGAACAGCAACCAACACACAGCTGATTCAGTAAGTGAAACTACTAGCCTTTGGGAACTGCTGGAACTCTTGAAACAGTTACATCAAGTTAAGTACTCTTAGAGTTTTAAAAAAGTGAAAGATACAGAATTGACACAAGTCTGTTGGAAATACTTCACCTTTTCTAGGTGTTGGGCATTTGAAAGTTCGATTTTTTGTATCCTCACAAAGATGATGCTTTAAAGCTTTCTGCTTCTTTGAGTAGAAGGCATTCAGGCATTAAATTACTGGGCATTGAGTTTCTTGCAAGGGGACCGTCGTTGGCTTTCCATGGCATGAAAGGCAGACAGAGGTGAGGGTGTAACATCCAGGAATGAGCGTTAACAGATTGCTAACCTCCAGGCATGGATGCTTCGTACCACTGTGTGTGCAATGCATGCAGTAGGTAGTATCAGAGGTCGACAGCAATGTTAACAGCTCTTTCCAGCACTAACTTTGTCTGCAGATCTGTCCTTCATCTGCAGATCTACAAAGGAGGTAGAGGAAGGACCCTTTCTGGCACAAACTCTGCATGAGAACCAGATGTCTTTAGGACCCTGGACTTCAAATACCATTGCTTTTCACCCTCATCATGCAGACAGCTTTAGAGAGATGTTGGATCTAGCTGGTTGGCTGGCCAGTGGCAACCATACTGCATACAGGAATAGGAGAGCATCCACATGCTGCTTACGCTCAGAGAAGTTAAGAGCATACAGCAGTTACAAAAGAGTCTGTTCCCTCTTAAATTCATTGTCTCGGTTACCTTCAATATTTACATACATGTATGTGTTTAGTATTTAAGTAAATGAAATAGCCCTCCTCTGGTTCTTTTCACCTTTTAAAGTTATGTCATATAAGAGGGTTGGGCTGAATTAAGGCACATGGACAAAGGGCAATCAGAGGCAATTGTACTCCCTGGCATTCTGCAGTTCTGGTCCACACTCCTCATGGTGCAGTGTTATTCATGATGGTCATTGGCCACTTCTGTAATAAAGCAGTGACCAGATTCAGTGAACAAATTAGATATAGTCATTATTGGTTTTGGCAAGGAGATTTTTGAGCTTTGTGTGAAAGCAAGGAAGAGGTAGAAAAGAAGCGGCTCTTGGTAGGATGTGACTCTCTGGAATTAGTCTATGATGAAAAAAAAGGTTTTATACTATAATTGCAAGCATTCTGTTTGTACCTTGCAGTGAGCCACCTCTATGGATTTGGATTGATGGATGCCGAAGCAATGGTGGTAGAAGCAGAAAAGTGGACAACGGTGCCTCCACAGCATGTGTGTGTGGAGAACACGGATCGGCAAATCAAGTAATACCCGCTGCCAAAACTCTTGCTGGCATAAACTTATGGAAAGAAATTGGGTATAATTTACCCCTCCCTTGCATTGTGTATAATGTGTCATTTTGAAAGCTATACTGGGGATCTTTGTCACCTTCACAGATGTCAGGTCATTTGCCTGTAAACATTGTTCCCTGTAGTGCTTGGAAAAAGGCCCTAGTTTAAAGAATGCCCTAGAAGTTGAAGGTGTAAAACAAGCCAGGCTGGGTAATGATTGCTTCTGGTATAGATGATACACCAAAGAAGAAGAATGTTTGATTGAGTGCACTGCAGTCACCTTTGAAAGATGAGTACAGACCTATCAGTCCAGGACCTAACAAGCAAATACCCTTTCATCAAAATACTGCATTATATTGTCTCTCTTAGGCTCAGGAGAGTTTTAGCTCAGAGACTAAGACTAAACAGCTTCTCACTTGCTAGGATAGGGTCTCTATAGAACCAGGCTTAAGACCAAAATTCTGTATGTGCGCACTGTGGATAAAGAGACGGGATCAGTCATAAGGCACACTTCCAAAGCATTAAGATTATTGTTTGATAAATATGCTTGACAGGCTTGATCCATAACTGGTATAGTCTGCAAGGATGCCGTGCCAATATAAACCAGCTGAGTCAGATGCCGTTTGGTACAGTTATAACACGTAATACTTGCTATTACGTAAGCAAGGACTATGACTATGCCAGGCATTTCCTGGGGCTTAACAACCAGCTGTGATCCCATGACAATCCCAACAATTCTCAGCTGGCCACTAATCCGCAAAAAATGCTGTGTCCCAAAGGCTTATTCCTATTACAGGTTTTTCGCTGTCCTCTTTTAGCATGTGTACATGCTTAACAGAAAGCCAGGTAGTTGCCATTCACTGCAGTAAAATAATTACCTGTGCTGATAGTTTTAGCTAGGAACTAAGTGTTAAAACTAATGGTTATAAGCTGCTGACTTCTCAGAAACAATTGTCCAACACTGTCATTCACTACCAAGTAAAAAAGATGTGGTTGTCTTATTTTGCAAAACAAGCAAGAAATGCTGATGTTGTTTTATATGCTTATATTATAGAACAATACGACCTGACAGTGTTGTCCGTTCAATTTACAAAGCTACTGGCTGTTCAGATAATCCCAACCACCACGTGATCTACTTGGAGCATGTCGTTGTGCGCATCACGATTACTCACCCTCGACGTGGAGACCTGGCAATTTACCTGACTTCTCCTTCTGGAACTAGGTCACAGCTGTTGGCCAACAGGTATAGTATGACAACACAACTTCACAGTGCAGTCAGCGTGCAGAGCCTGCACTGAGATTGCAGCCTCAGCAAAGAACAGTCAAGTCATTACAGTGGGTTCACTGGCAGACACAGGCTAATTATTTTTTCTGAGAGAGATGGGAAAAGTGAAGTGCAAATGAGCTCACAAATGGCAATCTCTGTCTGTAGAAGAGTAGGCTGTAACATTGTTGAAGGACATCATCTCCAGAACATAGATTAGTCAATGTCAATAGTCTTGTGTGGCTCATCAATTATTAGATGGCTGGAAAATGTGAAGAAAATAGTAACAGGCTCAGTGTTACAGAAAGAAGCCGAAAGGAAGCGTGTTTCTACATACTATTGGCACTTATTTTTTGTTGTTCTCCTTTCTTATCCCTTGTTCACTAGTAATAAAAATCAGACAGAATAGTAGTTCTCTACTACTATTTTCTTTTAAGCTTTCTGAATATGGTTATGACTCCTGATGTTACCCATTTCCGTATCCTTTTTTTCCCATTGCATATTGAAGTAGTATACTCAACCCATGTACCCATGAAAGGCTCCCCGTGGGACAACACTGAGAAGTTGCACCAGTACTTTAAAATTAATGGGTCCATTTGTAAACAGCCTATTAAAATTTTTAAGGGTCCGCCATTTTGCATGCTTTTGAGTGTTCGGCCACTCTAACACACTCTAACAACAACAGCTGAGAAAGATCAGTCCTTTTTCTCATCTTGTCACCTCTGTGTTATGTTCTTGGAGAGACTGTGGCACCACATCAAATGGTCTCTTTTTCTCCAGACTGGACTCAAACAAGTATCTCTTTATCCAATGTAGCATTTCCAACATTAGTGCAATTTCAGTCCCTGGTGATGGGGTGCATCATGAGTATTTGTCCTCAGAAAATAGAAAGAATAGCCAGTGATATTTATATTTCTCTGGTTTACTATCAGAAATTTTCTTGGAAGAAAACATTGGTAGTCCTTCCCAGATAAGTCTTGCTATATCAGCAATCAGTAGCACTGCCTCCTACCAGAGATGGTTAAAGCACTAAGAAACCCCAGAAACTTTCTCAAATTCTACCTCATTTCCAAATGTGTGAATAAGTTACAGTTACAGTAAGAAATCCTTCTATACTTCTCCAACTGTCTAGAAAATATTCTTCCTAGTATGACAGGGAAAATTTTTTCCTTGGCGACTAGCAGATTTAGATGACTACCTTTCAGCTGGACACAGAGCATGGCTCTGACACAAAAGCTGATGTTAATTGACGTCATATATCTCAGAAACAGGAAAAACCACGATGTGTCAAATCTACGTTGTGAGAACTCTTCTGCCATCACACTCAAGTCTTCACAAAAGTTATATCCCCGGTCCTACTCTTCAGGACTTCTAATGAATTGGGAGTGGCCTGCTTCCCAGACTGCTTCATCATCGACATTCCCCCAGACGGATTTGCTGATATACTGACTAGCTAGCCCTGGAGACTTGCGTGTCTTCCTGTCCCTCGGTAGTAGAAGGACTTATCTTTCCTCTCGAAAAGAAAGACCTGTTTTGGAGACAGGTGGAGCTCAAATGGATTTGGTTCTGATTGAAGTGTGAACCCACATTTTCATTAGAGATTAGGTTAATTTAAAAGAAAAGGTGTACTGAAAATACTCTTCAAGCTGTAGATATTAATTCATCAAGTGGAGAGAAAGTTGTCCTGGAATTCTGGGAACCTCTAGAATATCTCCTGTGTTTCATTACAAGTGTTGTCAGTTCCTTGCTGATAAAGCACGTGGGCACATACATCTATGTATCTTCTTGCTACACTGAACGAGGAATTTGTCCTGCGCTCACCAGTGCAGCAGCAGACTCCTACCCTCTAACCAGTTATGAAACAAGCTTTTTTCTGTTTGAAGAAATCCTTCTTTAGTTTTCTATTCCATTTTCATGCAGCAGTTCTTCCATGGTTCAAAATGAAAGAAATTAAAAGTCCTCCAACTAGGTATCCAAACAAAACAATCTCGTGTAAACCCAGTGGTCTTAACACAGCTAACTTTTGGCTCTAGGCTTTCGTGTCTTGCGGCTGACTCACAGCAAGTGGGAGATAAAGACATTCCAGTATTCACAGTTCACCTCTGGTGATGACTGGTATGTGGAATAGGTACAAAGTTTGATTCAGTCTCCTTGTAACCCCTGCTTCTTCTGTACCTGTGGTAGAGAGAGAAAACACAAATGTATGTATTAAAATAAGGTGATGTTCAGCTGTTTCTTATCCTACACTATCAGAAGGCTAGCCAGAAAACAAAGAAATCTGAAAGGCCTTTTAATGTTTTGCCACTTTCCAAAAAACAAATTATTCATGACAGAGTGAATACTCATACAGTCACACGAGAAATTCCCTTTCTGTGCAAGCTTCAGAGATATACTGACTTGTCAGTCACATTTGGCTGAAATAAACAACTCTGGGCTACTAATATTAAGGAATAAGCACATTTTGCAAACTCTAGGTCTGAAAAACCTAGAGTCTTCAGAAGCCCTTTCTTAGGGTAAAGTGATGGATACTAGCACAGTACTTTTCAAGTATTTCAAGGCTTGTATTTCAAGACTTGTTTTAGTTGGTCTTGCTGGAAGTCTTACAGCTTAGTGGTCTGGCAATTTGTGCTATACTGAGTGTTGCTGTATATGTTTTAGCATCATGTTATAAAATAAAACTCAGAGTAGGAGCGTTGTTCACTGATATGGGAATTTGGTTATAAGGCATTTGATTTTTAAAGTATTAATGATGAGGGCATCAGAATAAATGTATTCAAGTACAAGCAGCATGCAGGGATGCATTGGCAGCAAGTGGTCTGGGTTCTTTTTCTATAAGCAAAGGTCCCAGAGGCTGTTGTACATTGGTACTACCTGACTGAGATGCTTTTCTCAGACATACAAGACCTTCTAATGCACACGCACATGATTAATAGCAGCAATACCAGCTGTTTTTACTGAACCCAGGGAAAACCTCATTGCTTTACCATTACTCATCTGGGTTTAATTTGAAACAGTTTGCTGGTAAAATGTCTTAAAGTGCAAAAGGTATATTTTACACATGTGCACTTCTTCTCCACCAATTCTGGAAGAGTCGTCACTGTGTAGTTTCTGTTGCATTGACGAGTAGGTCCCTCAAGGCAATATCTGGCCTTTTTTCTGCATATTTTATCCCTAATGTTGGCATCCCCTAAAATGACTTCAGTAAGAAAGCTTGTTAGTCAGAGGCGATGTGGATTCCTTTGCAGGCATTTGGTGGATTACACTGTCACTGGCTTGAGCCTCATGTGCATTCTTCAAAAACTGCATTACAGGGAACATCTGCTTTGTTGTTTGGAAAGTACTAAACATGATTACATTGGATGTACTGCAGCAGAGGAAAATACAGACTTGGAAAGTGCTGGCTGGTGTGAGGATGAGGCTACAGTTGAGTCCAAAGGGGAACAGTATCCCCTTTTTAAAAACAATTGGACATTGGATTTGGCAGCATGGATTTCTGAGTGTTTTTGAGATGTACCAAGGTCAGTTCTAACAAACACTCAGTACAGGGGGGGCTATGGAGGAGAAGCTAAATGCAAAGAGCATAGAAGAAGCAAACTTAGGGCTCGTTTGTCTCCCACTGAAGTCATGGCTTGTTTAATTCTTGCCCTTTAAATTTAAAGCAGCTGCTGCCATTCGAACTGCGTAACTGAAATTTTTTAGCCACATGGTGGCAAGTTTCCAGGCCACTAGCTTCCTATGCTTATATGGCACTGACATTAATAATACCTCTGTTCAGTAACAAAGGGAAGTATTTTCATGACCATCTTTTTCCTATCATGAAACCTTAGATAATCAGTAAATTTTAATAATAACCTCCTCTGCGGGAAGCTCGTAGATCAAAAACAAGGTATTCTCATCTAATCTTACTTGCTAGTTTGGTTCGCAAAAAGTCTTGGTGATCAGAAGTAGAGGAAGCCTTTCTTTTTAATAGGAGCACGTTTTGATTTCTGGACCAGTCTGTCTTACATCTTTATTGCAGTTTACACATTATACTATAATAATAAAAACAACATTTTATGTATCCAACTATAATGAAAAGGGTCAGCCCAACTTTCATGCTGAGTCTCACTGTTACAGTAACTGAAAAGGACTCTGTGGGGGTAATATTAAGTCCAGGATGAGCAAAAAATAATCCTCTGCTTCTACTATGTCTACAGGATAAAGCAGTTCTCAGAAAACTATTTCTCCCAACTTGTACTTGCTATGTTTTATTTCATTCAGGTTATCTCCATCTTTTT
>NW_009648967.1:344183-370064 GCF_000708025.1 Charadrius vociferus | reverse complement strand
CTACCCTTCTACCAACCATTCTTTGAACTGCAATTGCAATGTCAATACCTCTAAAAATCTTTTTTTTGTTGTTGTACCCTGGCAGTATTAGCAGTAGATAGTGTGGGGAGCTCTGGGGGCACCACAGACATCAATTTCAAAAATACGTAAACTTTTCTTTTTTTATCAAAGGGGGGGGGGGGAATAGTGTTGTTTTGCTCGGGTCTGCAAAAAAAATTAATGAGGTTTATGTGTAAAAGAGTAAATGAATGCATGTAAGTGACACTATCCTCGATGTAACTCTAAAATTGATCCCGGACCTCGCTCAAAGAAAAACGTGGAAGAAGAATGAAGTGCAATATATCTGAAATTGAGTGACGTGTGCCTTTCTTTGATAACTGAGACTAGTAAAGAATTAATCAAGGATCTGCAGAGTAGGTATGTATTGGCTTTTAGGATTCAATACTTCAAGTTCAGTTTTAGTGGAAAATCAGAACCCATCATTAAAAGTTTGACTTAATTTGCCATAGTCGAAGTGGGAGTGAAGACAAGTGGCTAAGGACATATTTAGGATCCAGCTAAATGTTTCTGTTTCTGAGGCTTATATTGAACAAAGCAGAAAAGAGAGGAGCTGTTTAAGACAGGCTGAGGAAGAACGCCCAGGATTTCTGCTTCCTGCAGATAGGTTTGCCACAACTACTATAGTGAGAATGAATTAATCTTTTCCTAGCTGTATGAAAACTAGCCCCACGTCAGTCTTACTGTAACACTTACCACATTGAGTTTCTCATGGAATAAACTGGATTGTGTGATGTACAGTCAGTGTCCCCTACTGCCCTTACCCTAATCAGATGTCCCTTTTCAAACAAGGGTAGGGTTGGAAAAGTCTGCATATATGGAACCAGGTTCATTCATGCTCTTGCATTAGGATTTCTGCCTGTTTAGAGTGAGGTTTCTGAAGGTTTACTGCAAATTACTGCACATGCAGCTTCTAAGACAGCTATAAGTATCAGTCACACAGCTGGCTGTCCAGTGTGGTGTGTGGAGCTCCGCAGCCTGACATGTATATAGGTCATGATGGAGCATTTCATGTGGATGTGTGTAGACCCTGGGGACAAGCTCTCTGTATTTAAAGGCAGTGGTTGGTTTACTACCCACTACTTCAGGTTGGCAGGCATTGTACCCTATTGTTCATGCTACTCTTCTCCAAACAACTTTATCATGACAACTCAGAGATCTCCATTTCTTCATAAAATTAGCTGTGACAACCAGATGTAAAAAGAAAATTAAAAAAAAAAAAAAGGTGTGTATGCATACATTTCAATTACATCTCCTTTAGATCCACATCCATACGTTTTAAGTGATCTTCCCTGACATACGTAGGTGAGAAAGCTTCTAAAATGCCTATGTGCTCTCTGGCCATTTCTTTTTTTCGTGAATACTTCAGTGCAAGTGGGCGGTAGGGTCTGGGTGACACTTTGGTTAAGTCAGTTTGGCCTGTCTGCAGTTCCTCAGGGGCTACATCTCACAAAGAGCTGGTGGTCAAACCCTGTGGAGAAGAGCTGCTTCAAGGAGAATAGCTGACCAAAGCATTTGCAGGTGCGCAGTTCAGGAAGGCACTCTATAGTCTTTCCAAACTGTAAGCTGACTTGAAGCCTTCTGGCCAAGTAAAGCAGTGGGTAAGGACCACTTGCCTATTGGGCTGCCAATTTAGTAGGCTGGAGCATATCATAAACAAGGACTGATGCTACAGAGGAGAAAATAGTCTTCTCTTGTCAGCTACTGTACTGCAGCCCCAGCCATCAACCAGTGCAGGGTTTTCTGGGTCTCAGTGTGGTCACGTCAATATAAAACCATGGTTGTCAAGTCAGATGCAGCTGCACCTGCTGGGATGAAAAAAACATCTTGGTGATAAAAAAGCTCCTTTTCTGCATTTGCATTTTATTGTTTGTGGTGGGTGATGATGGTGTTATGGTGTTACCCTACCCCCACTGCCTTTTCTCACATGAAATGAAAAATTAAACCAACTTAAAACAAATTCTTCTGAGCATTCAAGAACTTCGAGACTCTTTGCTAAGAAGCTGACACACTTGTTTAGTTGGTTTTTTATGCTAGTTGATATATCTGTGAAAGACTAGGCTTATATTCCCATGTGTGGAATTCCATGAAAGTGGCTAGTTTTCTTCTTCTGGGTCTAAAGTTTGATTACAGATTAATATTTCTGCATGAAGTTATATTCCTACATAGAAAGGTGATGCAATTTCTGGGCTGAAGAGGCTGCAGTGGAAGAGGCCAAGACTCTTGAATTTGTTTTAAGGAAATAATTATTTCACTGTACAGCCTGTAACATATATATTCTTATATAGACCTACATATGGCATGTGATGAGTATGTCATAAAATTTCTCAGAGAGAGAAGAGTCATTATTTTTAGATCATAGAATCGCTGAGGTTGGAAGGGACCTTTAAGATCATCAAGTCCAACCATTAACCTACCCTGACAAAACCACTTCTAAACCATGTCCCCAGGTACTGCATCTACCCTTTTTTTAAACACCTCCAGGGATGCCAAATCCACCACCTCCCTGGGCAGCCTATTCCAACATTTAGTAACCCTTTTAGTGAAAAAAATTGTTCCTAATATCTAATCTAAACCTCATCTGACATGACTTGAACCCATTTCGTCTCGTCCTATCACTTGTCAGCAGGGAGAAGAGGTCAGCCCCCACTTCTCTACAACCCCCTTTCAGGTAGTTGTAGAGAATGATAAGGTCTCCCCTCAGCCTCCTCTTCTCCAGGCTAAACAACCCCAGGTCCCTCAGTCTTTCCTCATAAGACTTGTGCTCCAGACCCCGCACCAGCTTTGTAGCCCTTCTCTGGACACAGTCCAACACCTCAGTGTCCTTCTTGTAGTGAGAGGCCCAAAACTGAACATAGTACTCGAGGTGGGGCCTCACCAGTGCCGAGTACAGGGGGACTATCACTTCCCCAGTCCTGCTCACCACACTATTCCTGATACAGGCTAGGATGCCGTTGGCCTTCTTGGGCACCTGGGCCAACTGCCGGCTCATATTCAGCCAGCTGTCCACTGTCACCCCCAGGTCCTTTTCTGCCAGGCAGCTTTCCAGCCACTCTTCCCCAAGCCTGTAGCTCTGCATGAGGTTGTTGTGACCCAAGTGCAGGACCCGGCACTTGGCCTTGTTGAACCTCATACCATTGGCCTCTGCCCATCAGTCCAGCCTGTCCAGATCCCTCTGTAGAGCCATCCTACCCTCAAGCAGATCAACATGCCTGCCTAGCTTAGTGTCTTCTGCAAAGTTACTGAGGGTGCATTCGATCCCCTCATCCAGATCATCGATAAAGATATTAAAGAGAACTGGCCCCAGCACCAAGCCCTGGGGGACACCACTTGTGACCAGACACCAACTGGATTTAACTCCATTCACCACCACTCTGGGCGCGGCCATTCAGCCAGTTTTTTACCCAGCAAAGAGTACACCTGTCCAGGCCATGAGCAGCCAGTTTCTCCAGGAGAATTGTAATGCTATTCATTGTAAGCAGCAGGCCATAATTAGATTATCTTGATATAGTCAGTCCTGTCACTCTAACTTGCATGTGCTGTTACTAAGAGAGTTCACCTGAGTAATTGGATAACAGGTCTGGTATTCTGTTGTGGTTATGTTAACAGATAAGTTATAAAGATTCAAATGCTGTTACTCACTTTGGTACTTAAAAGCATGTTACATCCACGAGTACAATTGTTGCAGATTTATATGATCATGGTCATAAAAATTATTAGATTATTCTAATAATCTTGTTTAACTATTTTGATATCTAATAACCTGTAATAGTCAAGTAACAACTCATCAGACCATATACTAACAATTTACTAGTCCATGATAAGCTCTGTGTGTGTCTTTGATATGAATTTTTATTCAGTATCAATCTGAGAAATAACAAAATCAATTACCTATCTGGAATGGTTCTATGCTCCTTAAAAGATCCATTCTATTCCATATGTATTTCTTTCTGAATAAGGAAAAGTGCACCTGCATATTTTATCATTTCATTCATTCATTTAATGCAACTGAAAGGGAAAGCCATGTACTACCTCACAGGTTCTTTGATCTGAGAGTTTAGTGCATAAGTAGAGCAACACAAAAGTACTTGGACCATTGAGTCTGTACAACTTACACGTACAGACAGCCTGAGAGTCCGTACCTTTCTACTTTTTTTTTTTTTTGACTGCTCTTTTGATCTGTGTGTAGCTTTTTGACTCATTTGTAGAATCTTTTGTGGAAACATGGTTCATACATTAAAAGATTCCAATTTAAAACTTACTTCATAAAATTCAAATCTTTCCCAAAGAAGTATTTTTTCCAAAAACTAGTCAATTTTCTATGAAAGAATATTACCAGATTTTTCCCATTTCCATGGATGGAGATATGAAAGCTTACCATTTCAGCCGTAGCATATTTTAGGTAAAGGTGTTTTAAAAGTCACAAAGGATTTTTGTCTCTTCCTCCCAAAATTACTTAAAAGAATGATGCAATATTAATATGGAAATCTGACAGCAATTTAAAATTCTAAAACATGACAAATGAACACCCTTAAACAAAAAATGCTATGGGAATTATTGGACTAATTACAGTAAAAATAAACATCAACTTGTGTTTCTATGTATGTGAATGGAAGCCCAGTGAATACAGAATTTACAAAATAATTGCACAGTACTTACATAATACTATATAATTTAGTTGTCACAATGGCAAAGAGGAATATTGCTGCCTTGAGGGATTGACAGGGCGTTTAGAAAGTAATACATTAGTTATCAGGAAAATGCAGTATGACAATTTGACTAACTGTTGGAAATAACCTACATAATAACTTAAATTGCACATACCCACATGCAAACAGTGAGTAATAAATGTGTAATAATTTCTACCCTTTCAGTAAATGATGTGTGCCATGTGTTTGTGAGATTTGCTGTATTCAAACAACTGATTTAACAGTGACGTGAAGCAGGCCAATTCTGCTGGCAGAATATGTATATACACGCATATAGACACACACATACAGAGGCAAAGAACTGCATCAGAAGAAAATCTCACCCAATTATCAGTGAAAATGAGGCCTAAATATATATCTATATTTTACTTTAATATTATCAACACTAATAGAAAAGATTACTATTGTAAGTATTCATTTAAAATGGAAAAAGGCTGCACAAATTAGAGTGTGAAAATCAGCTTTGGGCTGAGTCCTATAAAGGAAAGGTACACCAGACATGCAGGTCCATACAGGTCCTGTTGCAGTAAGTGTGGATTCACAGGACCTGATGCTTCTGACTGACCAAATATTTCAGCAAGAAGTATGGCATTTTATTCCCATTTTATACTTGCATAGTGATTTTTACCAGAAATTGAGACATACTCACATTGCTACAAAGGTATCCCGCTTTCCCAATGTTTGATGAACTTCACAAGCTTTTGAGAACAAAGCTTGAAATTAGCTTAGAAAATAAGAGTAAAGAATCAAGCAAGTATAAAATATGGTAACATTTTTGTAGTCTAATACTAGATTTTTCTCTGGTTTATGGAAAAAGGTTTTAAATTTTATTCTATTTATTCTATTCTGTTTTATGGAAAAGGGTTTTAAAGGGATTTTCTAGTGTAGAGATCTTATTTTATGAAAAATATTTAAGCATAGCTATTACCAGTGCAGTTTTCATACATAAAGACCGAATTAAAATAGTGATAAATATATACATATGTATATGTGTGTGTATATGCATATATAAAAAAATATACATACATATATGTGTATATGTGCATGTATCTATATAGAAATACATATACATACATATATATGGGTGTATATGTATATGTATTTTTTAAAGCTGAGCTGTGCCATTTTATTGGAGGCAACAGTCTTGTGAGCACTGAATAAAAGTGCAAATTCTCTTGTGTCTTTCCAAAATCTTATTAATAAATTCCAGTTTTAGGTAATAAAATCTCTGGCCAGTCCTCTTTCCCCTTCCCCATGGGATTAGCATCACATTGCAGCCTCTGAACTGGGCCCATGTCCTAGAAATTATTGTAATCCAGGCCTAAGCTCCAACCTCTTCACCCAAGACCTAGCTAATTAAATTGTGGTAATGTTGTTGGTTAGATTAAACCATCAGATGCCATTAGTCTCTCAGTTTTACCCAAACTCAATTCTGTCAAGAGTTTGAAGAGAATAATACCTTGGTCATTTCAGGATTGAGACCAATGTCTCTGTTTCATTTTATTTCCTCATAAGAAGTCACGTATATTGAATCGCTAATATTGTCTCAGTCACTTCATACTTTTTATTGCTTTTAAGCCCCTTTTAATTATTCCAATCCAAAGCCAAAAATAAATGTTACAGAAATTTTCTAACTTACCAGTTGTTTGTATTTACATCATGCTGTTAAAACAATGGATATGCTGTATTGTATGTAAGACACGTGTCCCAAGACAAATGAATCCTATTAAACAATATTAGCAATTTCTTTTTTTTGCAATGAATTCTCTTTCCATTCTTTTTCACGTTATGACAAATTAGGCCATGTAAAGAATCTCTTCCATCAAGTAACAAGAACAAGAAACCATTGAATGGGCTTGAAATATGTGTGGGTAAACCATCATGAGTAATGTTATGTAAAGGCCAAGATAGATGAACTGGCTAATTAGTATGTCATTCAATAGTTTGCAGACTTGGAGGCTTAGCTCCCCATATAAAATGGTTCACTTAGAATAATATCTTGATTTATTTTAGGCTATTTGATCATTCCATGGAAGGGTTCAAAAACTGGGAGTTTATGACTACTCACTGCTGGAGTGAAAAAGCAGCAGGTGACTGGATCTTGGAAATCTGTGACACTCCATCTCAGCTGAGAAATTTCAAGACTCCAGGTATGACTCTAACCTTTATTTGGGCTCAGCGAATTCAGAAGAATGCTTGCAGTTGCTAATACTGCCTTGACTGTTTTCCACCTTTTATTTACAGCAGGAACATCTCACCGGTTTTATTATGAAGGCAGAGCTGTGAAGAGCATTATTGTTAATTTCAGTTATCAGTGCACTCTGCATTTTTATGTTGCTGTTGTTTGCCATTTAAGACACGTGGTTCTCTTATTCTGAACTTACTTGTGGTTTCCATGGAAAATGTCATCTTCTCAGGGGTAAACTGCCCTCTTTCTTGCAGTCATGTGTGTTGCCTCGAAGTATAAAAACAGAGCTGCGTCAGACCAGACATGAATTCTTCAAGCAGAGACAGACCCCTGTACCGTCTGACAGGTTACCAAGAGTCAGTGCTTTAAACAAAGCCAAGTCTTTACTAGGCACAGTTTTCAAGGAAAAAGACACAAGTGCAACATTTGAAAGCAGTTGTAGTATCTCTATATGCAGGCTTCTGTTTTCTTGGATCTTAAATATAGACTTAACAGATATAAGTTAGAGCAGCCCAGAGTTACTCTGCAATATTCCTACTGCCTGTCACTTTCATGGCTTATATAGGGCCCATATTTA
The DNA here is from genome assembly GCF_000708025.1 of Charadrius vociferus. Lineage (NCBI taxonomy): Eukaryota > Metazoa > Chordata > Aves > Charadriiformes > Charadriidae > Charadrius > Charadrius vociferus. The sequence continues at coordinate 362,533 of NW_009648967.1, read as the reverse complement.
CTTGGCCTGTATCAGCTGTATAGGGCCCAGGGATTTATTTTCATGTTGTTTTTCTTTGCTTTGGTTTTGGGTTTTTTTTTAATCCAACCCATAAGAAAAAGTGTTATGTATCAGTGCTTACAGAACTAGAAGATCCCACTCTACAAGAGAAAGACATTCAGAGCTTGCTACCACTGGTAGGTTGCATCGTGCTCCTGTGTGTATGGGCAGAGTTCTCAGACCTGGCATTCGTCCACTCACAAACTGTGCTCCTAGTAAGAATTTTTGAGGCTGCAGATGTTCTGCTTTTAATTCCCACTGCACAGTTCAGTTTCATTCACATATTTCAGTATGAGCACGTTGAAAGAAATGGAGATTGAGAGAAGGGCTTCCAAAGAGACTCACGGGAGTACATGCTTACTTCTATTTGCTGGTTATGAGAGATGAGTATATACTTGCCTTTGGACTTACTCAAAATTTAAACCTTAAAACCCATTTTGAAATAGATACATTATACACAGACAAAAATACCACTGTTTATGCATGAATACTGAATATAGTCCTCCCTTTGGAGCCCCACATCAAAGTAGGTAGAAACCCTTTAATAAAAATAACGAAAGATGAAATATCACTTAAAAAATAATCTAGATTAAAACATGTTAGAGAGGCAAATACTACTGATGTATTAGAAAATATTTATCACTAAATCTAAATTAACACTCTGATTGGATAGCATGTCAGAATGCAATAGTATTACATTGGAAGTGACAAATCTAGTTGATTACTGCTTTCTGATAGATAAAAACTAATTATAAGAATTCTGCTATGAAATGTATTTAGGACTACAATGACATTAGCAATAGAATTAGTTTATAATTCAGTGAAATGAAAGATACATTCCATCTCAGGCAGCTAAGTAAACTCACAAAGCAGTAAGAGTTTTCTATCTGATTTTCTAAAAATCAATTCCAAATTTTAAGACATAGATGTTAACTTAAAGTACTTGGAGTTATAAAAATATGTCCTTGTGAACTTAACAATAGGGGATTTTTAAGTATATTTGTTCCTGAATTAGTAGGTTATTGGAAGTCACTAAAACTGTTCAAATGAGCCTTGCTAAGTATAAGTACTTCTATTGTTTCTACTACATGAAAAAGCACACATAAAGAAACATTGACTAAAATACAAACTGAAGTGCTTAAAAGCTTTGAGATTAAAACAAGAAGGGCTAGCGCAATAGGGCACGTGCGTGTAGTTGACTGTTCTAGAAGAATGTTAATTTTTCAATTCTACTTTGTCCAAGAAAGGCTCGTTAGTGTTTCTGCCACCGAATTTGGGGATGTAATACTTTGTCTTCCTCTTGGTTGAAATTCAGTTTGCTAAATTATTCAGATTGGAATGAAGGTTATGTGCAGTTCACCTGTTCAAGGTAAATGTGCCTTTCTGGGAGGTCAGCTGACCCAATCACTCCTGCAGCTTACAAACTCAGTAAGACTACTTCCATCATGACTTAGAGCATGCCAGGGCACAGGAGGAATTCTAGCATGTGAACGCAGAGTTGTCCAGTCTCCTTGCTATTCCAAGCGGCGCATAGGCCAAGCTCAGTTGAGTTTATACATTTCACTTGGGACAAAAATGAACCCTCTCATTTCAAAATTAGGACAAAACGGAAATGCAGATTTTATGCTGCTTAGATATTTTTCTGTCTGAAAAATCTAACACAGAGATCAGCCTCACTCCACTACTGTTGAAATTGATGGAATTGAATGAGAATTTTAGTTCTTTATTTCTGGTCTTCATTAGCTGAGTTATGTTCTTTTTAATGCAGCAGATGGCCGGATAGCCAGTCTCTCTGCTTTTTTAAAAAGTTGCGCTGCCTGTCTGGCCATCAAATCATATTCTGTTATTGCCTGTCTCAGTTGTCTGCATAATATGAATTTCTTTTTAGGATGCTAAAGCAGCAGTCATATGCCAAAGTTTTTACAACATGTTATATATTATGAGGCTAATAAGTTCCTATTGAAGACCAAGATAATCAGTGTGATTTTCAAAATTGCTGAGCAGAGAAAAACTTTTTATTAAAGTCTGTGGTAACTCTAGGGTGCCAGTGTCATTTAAATGTCAGCTATATACTCAAGTGGTTAATTTTAAGCACAGCATTTTAAGAATATTGATTATCATCCTCTAGAGATCTGAAAGGAAAAACCAGCATTGCCAGTGTTCCGATTTTCACTTCCTTTTATCTGGACTTATCACTTCTCACCATGGTTTTGCAGTGGTAAAAGGTTCTTAGCCTTCTCTTCTTTTATTTCTAGACGTTAATTGCACCAGTAACTGCAGAATAAAGTTTCCAGTACACTAAAAAGGGGTATTCAGTAAATGTCTTTGGAAAAGCAGTATAGACCATAGACTATGAGCAGAACTGTTCAGAGATTCAGGGGGATGTTTGGGGTTTGGGGTTTTTTTCAATATTCAGTGGTTTATAATTTGATAGAGGGGAGGTATCAAAGCACAACTAAGTAATTTAATTTTGATCAGATTACTGAAAAGGGACAAAAATCAATGATTTTCAGCTCCATCTTTCAGTTGTTATTCCTAATGCAGCCAAGAGCATCTCTGGATTGAAGGACAAGTTAGGACAGCACTTCACCTTTGTGCATACCGGAACCCAGTGGTTCATCCAACAGGAATGAAGGAGATCCATAGCACCATTCAGCTGTTCCCCTCTTCTCTCTTCCCTGGCACACTCCCTGTACTAAAGCCTAGAAAAGAGCCATGGAGCCATTTTGCAAACTGTTCATTCGGGCTATTCTTCAGACATCTTTTACAGCCCTTTTATGTCACCAGGACAGTCTAAAAGTGGCCAACTACATTTCAAGCTTTACACTTTAAAGCATGTTACTGCACACTCCTGTTTTACCTACATAGTTATATAGGTCTTACTGATTTATTGATTTCAATACTTTATATATATTCTTCTCAGTGCTATAGTGGTTAAACTCATGGCATTGGTTTCTTTTGCTCCATGAGGACTAAAGCCTAAAGACACAGCCTTGGAAGAGGGGCAGTAAGGGCAGAGGATGTGGAGAACCTAGATCTGCCCAACCAAGAGATGTAGAGGAAGCTGATGCACTGAAGGAATCCTGCTGGAGCGCTTACTCTTTGCTTTCTTTTAACTGCAACATGAAGCAGTGCTTGAGGCTGGTTAGGTTTTTACATGCATTTGGATTTCACAAGTTGTGATCTGGTTGTGAATTTGGATCCTGGTATGCTATGTAGTAATACGTCCCCCAGATTTCTAGAGAGGTGGTTGCCCTGTGATGGAAGCTGTCTAGTAACACTTCTGTTCAGAAAGATTTGAAAGTGCCTGCCATATATTAGTGGTGGATAAATTCAGCTGTTCGAGCATGTTGGGGTTAGTCTCTGCACTGAACAGAACATGAAGTAAACATAAGGTGCTTAAACACAATTTATGGTGCCTCTCTGGTTTATCACCGTAGCCTGCAGTTTATCACACTGGTATCACCATCATGCCTGTTTCTTGTTTCTGTTGTGTGCGTGTGTTTGTTTAGCTATTGAAAGGTCTTATAATTAAGAGCTGCAGTTTTCCTGTAATCAAATTGAGAACAAAGAGCCAACATGTCATCATATCCCTGCATTGGCAAGGTAATGCCACATCTGTTACCCGTAAAGAAATGCAGGGTCCAGTTCATAAAACTAGTGCATGTGATTTCTGCATTTAATTCTGTCGAGTTTATGGCGGTGGGCATGTGCTTGCTGTGAAACACTGTGATATACCCTTTCTCCTATACATACAATGTGGGACCTCTGTTACATACTAAATACAAGCAGGGTAAAGGATTATTCTAGCCAAACTAAATGATGGAATCAGCCAAAAATGGGGAAAGAAAGATTTTGGCTTAAATGTGCACACTTTGTTTATTCATTATAAAAGTGTGTGTGTATGTATATATACTTAGTTATTGAAATATTTTCATTGTGCAAATTAAACCTGCCTTAAGGCAGACTTCATTTATTTGCTGGCAAGTCACATGAATTTTTCTCCTCTTTATGTACTAAACCATTCTTAAAAGGCAACTAATATCCTAAGAGACCCTGCATTATTCCGTTGCTGCCCTTTTGCATTAAGTGTACATTCAAAGCAGCAATGACAAGAATGAAAAGATCTGAAAAAACTTAGCAAAACACACATTTTTGAGTGCATCCATTATATGATGGTCCATATGCTGTAGAAGTGGGTTTAAACACAAAAAGGACACAGACTGTACATGGAGAAGCTGTAGCTTTGAGAAGGTTGTTGGGATGACTGCATATCTGGTTAAAAATGAGCTTCCTGTGTGACTCCTTTCCTAAAAAGAAAAGTGCCTTTATGGACCCAGCTGAATCACTCTAAAAAACATTGAGAGGTAACTTGATCCCCACATGTCTATACAGGAAGAAAGTAAGTGATTTCAGTCTTTTTAATCTAGTGGGGACCAAAGACCTACATGGCTGTGAGCTAGAGGTAGGAAAAGATAAATTGAAAATAAGGTGCATGCAGTTTTACAGCCAAGGTAATTAGCCAGTAGTTTGGCAACACGTGTGATAGACTCTTCAGGGGTTATTTTTTCAAATCAGGATTTAATGTCTCTTTAAAAATAGTATTCTTTGCTTTAGCTGTGAAAAGTTGGAAGCTACTGTGTGAAAAACTGTCATGTGATGTAGTCTCTTGCCTATAGTTTCTTCTCAAAAACTGAATATGGAGCAGAGAAGGTTTCATATGAAATGTAGACATTTCTGTCTGAGAAAGATTAAATTGGGTTGGCAAGAGACAGAGAGGTAACAGAAATTCCCATCATTAACCCCAGTATAAACTATTTAAAGGAACTGGGCTGTCAGGTCATGGTTTTGCTTATTGTTGCTTACTGCTTGAAGGACAAATGTCAAAGCAGAGTATTGTCTTGGTCACGTCAATGGAGGATACCAGATGACATTGGGGAAAATACAGAAAATCACTTTGTAAAGGTCAAAGTAATTTACTTGCACAGGTTGAAAACGTCCAAGTGAACAATATGAACGCTCAAATTATTGACTATCATTAAAATGGAAGAAGAGGAAGACTGCTTGAATTTAATTTTACATGAAGTATATTAAATGATTTTCTTGAGAAAAGACATACCTGGATTGCATATCTTTTTAAATAACAGTTCTAAGGGAAAAGTATTTTAACCACAAAACAGCATCCAAAACAGGATCTTTCAGAAAAGAAATAGTCGCTGCTCCTCTGTTTCCTTTCTCTTCTGATGAGAATTTGACATTTACAACTAGCTACTCCAACATAGATAAATATAATCAAGAGAATAGGATGAGACCAAACTTATGTTCCGTCTTTTCAAACAGGGATGTGTTCTTTATGCATCTTTACTTTAGGCATCATTTCAGGCTGGAGTCCTTTTGCTCTGTCACAGAATTAATTCGCAGGCTAGTATAGACAGAACAGTGGGGACTGGAAGTTCATGCTTTGTTTCCTGACAGCCTGAACTGATGACTTGATATACATTTGTCTTTTTATTTTTCCACAATAAAAACTTGCCAAAAAGTCAGATAATGCTTCAGGCAGGCAAACAATTTTTTCTTTCTTCACTCAAATATTGGGAGGATAGAGTATTAGTGATGAACACAGACAATGCAGTGATATATCTGCCAAATAACTAGGGTAAATAAATAAGAAGTTGTGCTGGTTTGGGAGGGGACGCTGATGTTCTACCATGGAGATTTTAAAAGAATTTTTTCATGTTCATCGAGATGTGTCCTGTAAGCCAATGAAAAGTACTCTTCAGTAATAATCAAAATGTAATCCCTTTCTTAAGTAAGAATTCTGAAGAGAATAGAATTTTGAATAGCTAGTTAGCTAAAAGATCTTGAGTAATAATTACTGGATAATTAATGTTCTGAGGGAAAGTGAAATCCAGAGCAAAAACTCCTTGTTGAGTAGCATATGCATTTTCCAAATAACTGTATGGCCAAAGGTTTTGTTGTTTATATTTAGTTCAACCCGTGGTGCAAACTTTTACTAGACCTACAAGAGACTGCAGCACAATGCAAATACTGTGTAAAAACCTGATTGAAGAAAGTATGCTTTCTCAGTTTATAGTGAAGCAGCAGTTGAACTATCTGTATTAAACTGAAGACACTTATTTGAAAAGCAATGTCTCCCATACTTATTCACAAAATCATGTTTACAAGTGATACATTTTTGTAAGACACAGAAATTAGAAATGGTTTCTAAAACTAGATTTTAAAAACTTCCAGGCAAATTGAAAGAGTGGTCCTTAGTACTGTATGGAACTTCCATCCAGCCTTACTTTAACAGATGACTATTCAGGTAAGTACATTCATTTACTCTGATTGTGCATTTACTGAACACACAATAGGTTGAAGGAATTTCCTAAGACTCTGCATATGTAAATTGTTCAGTGAAGCAGATTCTTAATTTAGGATCAGAACTATTTGTTTCATAATTTAAAGTTAGATATTTTCATTTCATCCTTATGCGTTTGTAAGCAGTTATATATTTTTAAGCTACACTTGACATACTATGAAGAATGCAGTGCTTGTAATATAAGTATATAAATATATACATGCATTCATATATGTACAACGAACATTATCTTCTATATCTATGTTGTTTCTCACTGATCCCTATAGAAGTTTTCAACCTTATCATTAGACTTTAATAGAGTTATATTTTTGGCACTGCAAAATAAGTCAAGTTGCAAGTTTCCTATGTTTACTCCAACATTAATAGGTGATTAATGCTGATGAATCTTAAGTATAGCTCCAGCAAGCAAACAGCAGGACAAAGTTCAATTTAGAAGTTTCTGTTATTACAGTCTCCTGCCACAGCATGTCAGACCCACAGTCCCTATTTTAGATTGAGAGCTGCTGAACTCATTTTGATAGGTAATGAAACACTACAATCTCTGCTGTAAAGGTCACTGTTCTTAAGCTTCTGTATGAAGCAAACTCACTTTACTTCAAATTTACCTGATGTTAGGAGAAGTTCAAGGTGGTGGGCAACCTCAACGTGTTTCATTCACAAGGGAGCAGTGATTCTGAAAGTTATGCTCCGTTCACCTACATAAGGGCAGGAGTTGATGGTTCTCTCCTCCTGTAGCAGGAAGGACTTATTTAAAAACTGTAAACATAGAATCATAGAATATCTCAAGCTCAAAGGGACCTATAAGGATCATTGAGTCCAATGTGAGTGTTGGTGAGATGGAAGACTTGCTGATCAGCAAGTATCAGCTGAGCCTTTTGCAGCATGTAGTAGCACAGAGGGAAGCATATCTGGGCCCTGGTGGCTGGTTCACTTGGGTTGCAGTAGCCACTTGGACCAGTTGCAGTAGCCACTTGGACCAGTTGTTACCCAGTTGGTAACCATAGTAGCCACTGATCATGTTCATCATTTATGTTCACCTGCTTGTTGTAAGTGATTTTGCTAGTAATTCCTTATTATGAATTACAGAGGCCTTTGCACATTTTTGAATAAAATTCAGAATCATAGAATGGTTTAGGTTGGAAGGGACCTTGAAGATCATTGAGTTCCAACCCCCCTGCCATGGGCAGGGACACCTCCCACTAGACCAGGTTGCCCAAGGCCACGTCCAGCCTGGCTTTGAACACCTCCAGGAATGGGGCCTCAACAACTTCTCTGGGCAACCTGTTCCAGTGCCTCACCACCCTTCTTAATGTGAAAAACTTCTTCCTAATGTTTAATCTAAACCTGCCCTCTTCCAGTTTATAGCCCCCTCATCCTATCACTACATGCCCGAGTAAAAAGTCCTTCCCCTGCTCTCAAGCATGATTTGCTACTCATTAGGAAAGCATCTGTTTGGATCCAGAAATAGTTTCCCTTTGTTAGATTCTACAGAGGATCCCACACTTGCTAAAAATTATAAATCACTGTGAATAAATACCGTGGCCAGGATTTCCAAGGTCCTCATGTACTAAAAATCTTCTCTTTTTGGTGGAGCCAAATTGCTATTTGGAATTCAAATCAAACGGGAAACAGAGTAATTGCATTCTGCATTAAAATACTATGTTTGAAGGGGTGGTAGGAACTAAATGAGAAGTTTTAATCCCTACCCCCTGCCTGTATTCTGGTTTTATTACAGGTCCCTGCAATGCAGAATGCAGTAAAGTAGGGTGTGATGGGCCAGGACCAGATCATTGTACTGACTGTCTGCACTACTACTACAAATCTAAGAACAACACACGGTAAGACCAAGAGAAAAAATCTTTACTCCATAGATTTCTTAGTGTACATTTTAACTTCCTTTGCTCTTCTTTTTGCTGCAGTCATGGAAAATTCATTTTCCACTGAATTTGACAAATTTTCTTAGGAGTTGGAAAAAAAAAGGACTTAGCTAATCAGAATTTAAACTACAGCCTTCAAACACCCTTCTTTGTTTATTTCCCCATGTCTCGATTATTTTTTCGTAAGAGGCTATATACATATGTGTATATATATCTATAAAAAACTGTGATAGCTACTACGGCTTCTGTGATTGAGTTTGAACAAGATAGGAAGAAATGTAGATGGTCAAAAATGATACTGTATGACTGTCTAACAAAACAGTTGCCAGTCAGATAGCATTTGCTGTAGGGAACTAAATGGAAGAGGCAGCTTGATGCAATGCTTTGGAGGGTTACATCTTAGTAAACATGTGATCATTAGAAAAACAGCAATGCTGAGAAATACTTCTGCTTTGCAGTCATGGTCCAGGAATGTGGTGGCAGGTTATTTCATTAACGACTCTGCCTTCTCTTCCCTGCTGTCTGCAGGATCTGTGTTTCGACCTGCCCACCTGGTCACTACAATGCAGACAAGAAACGCTGTAAAAAATGCTCACCCAATTGTGAAACCTGTGTTGGAGGCCATAGTGACCAGTGCATGACCTGTAAATCTGGCTACTACCTGAATGAAGTAACCAATAGCTGTATTACCAACTGCCCTGATGGGTTTTACCTGGATAAGAGTTAGTATTTCTTGTTGTTTCTTTATTGTGGGCTACAGAATTTGATCTGGGGAGGTTGCTGGAATACTTACGAGCAGGAAAAGTGTATTTTGATGCATCTATCTCTTATCCTATTCCTCTTATTAAATTGTTGCCAAGTGTGATGTAGAAGCTCCTCAAATATCTTCCCTTATTTTAAAAACCATGCTTAGTGGCAGGGCGTCTCTTTGCTTGTGGCTGGGAATAGCATTAGCAGAACAAGGGCAGTTCAAGAGCAAGTAAGCTGCAGGACAGAGCAGGTTATAACTACCGCAGAAAGGGACAGGCAGCAGCCACATTCTGAACATGAGGCATTCCGCATTCCCCCAAATTCAAACAATATGGCACCAGATAGAAGAGAGAGCTGAGGAATCAGCCATGGCCACTGAACTGGAGCTCTAAGAAAAACAGGGTCCTCATGGTTGCAATTAATGTTTCTGGCAGACCTAAGTACCTGCAGTGATGTGACAACCCGAGAGCAGTAATATTCTGCCATGTGAGGCACCTGCCTTCAGTTTCCTCCTGTGATTGCCAAGTAGACTGCCCATGTTTATTTTCCAGCTTTGGTTAACAAAAATGCTTAGGCATATATTCAAACATGCTTACAACTGCAGTGACTTCAGTTATCTTTAGACACTTAGAAGTGTCTAAAGATAGACACTTAGAAGATAAACATGTGCTCAGGAGCTTTGTTCATCTAGGTAGCTAACCTTTTGCTTTCTGCATCATGAAGCTGTGTGTTCATTTTTGAGAACTGGTAAAAACAGGTACTACTTTAATTCTTCCATTTTTCACTCTGGGAGAACTACTGTAAAGGGAATTCCTTTCCACCCAATTAAGATGGATAGATGAAAATTTAGGATCAAAGAGGAACATCAGTTTTTTCTTCTCAGAAAAGTACATGGCACTGCATCTCAAAAGGCACCGGGTCTGAAGAGACAGAGGCATCTCTTAAAGTAGGGAGCTCTTGGGATGAAAAGGCAGGTGTTAAGTAATTTAGGTGTTGACTTTGTTAAGATCAGACTTGTTCATGCAGGTGTGTCTTTAGGTTCCAAATCAGGAAGACAAAACAGGCTACTTGCATGGGAAGTGTAAGAGGTAAATTGCAGGACAGTCTCTGGAACACATGGCAATAGTTGCTGCATATAAGTGCTATATGAAAAGACAATTTTAGTCCATATTGTAAGTGGTTAATGTAAATTTAAAAAGGTTATGAACATTTTTTAATGACCTCAAAGCATGTTTTTCTCACAACTACAACTGCAAATGTTTAGAAATAGATTAAATCATTTGATGTTTGATGGAAAATGCTATGTTAGGCAGAATGTAGCTATTTTAGTCTAGCTTGCTGCTTCCCTCCCTGACGTTAAGCTAGAAATCAATAAGTCGTGTAATAGTTATATCCATATAGTTTTATTAAACATAACTGACCAAGGTTTTCTGGGCTGTTTTCTTTTTTTGCTTTCTAGATAAGATTGTTTGCCGAAAATGTAGTGAAAACTGTAAGACATGTGTTGAATACCAAATCTGCACAGAATGCAAACATGGCCTAAGGTAAGGAAATGATGGATGTCACTAAACACAATACCTGAAGAGGCTTACAAGACTGTGGATGCACAATGAAGAACATCAGATAGCTATTTAACCTTGAGTGGCCCTCATTTCATGTGTTCCATTGCTGTTTAGTTTGCAATGTAGTATTTTCTTGTGCTACTGTGTGCCAGTTTGGCAAACAAGGGATTTTTTTTAAGACCTTTCATTTCAGGTAAAATAAAAGCCACAGTCACGTGGAAAGCTGGCTTCTTCACTTTTTTGACCTTCAGTGTGGCAGTCAAGGATTATTTTAGAGGTAGAGCTGATGAATCATATTAATCTTTCTGATTCATTCCTGTGATAGTTAGAAACTATTTTCTTATCTTTATTGTATTTCTTCATACATCCAGTCATTCACTTATCTCAAGTACCTCAGGCTCAATTCTATTACAATATAGTGTGCACATATTTTAAACAGCAGTGGATATTTTTTCTTCATAGGGGGACTTAATCATTCTTGAAACTGATAGATAAAACCTACAAAGCAGCAGTACACATTTCAAGCTCCTTTATGAATGAATGACCTTTTGATCCAAGCAGCAAAGGTCAAGAATCTTATAAAATTCATGACTGAATGTATGCTGGCTTTATGCCACAAAAAATATGAAGTCAGTATTCAGTACCTGTAGGGGTTCTTCTTGCAGAATGTGAGTGTTCTGCAAATGTTTCAACACTGGACTTTTACCTTCCATCAAAGTGGATTTTCATCTTTTAGTTAGTAAAAGCTGAATGTTGTTTGTTTCTAGGACATCAGTAGCTGGATTCCTTTGCATTTTGTAAAGGAATTCTCATTTCTGTGTATTTGTGTTACATCTAGATTTTCCAAGTGCCTGCCCAATTTTTATTACGAATTTCTCTATTTTTTTAAAAGCAACCCTTTGAAAAGGAAGTGTGATCTAGTGGGAAGGAAAGCATGGGATCAGATCAGAATATTGGTGTATTTACACTCTCTGTGAAATACAAGCATCTTCTTCCCATTTAAAATGTTATTAAACTTGCAGTCCATGTTAAGATTTTGGAGAATTTTAACAGACTCAGCATGAGACCTTCTGTGCATCTGCAAAATCAAATTAGTAAATTAGCAGTTTAGAATTGTCTACAATGGGCAAATATGTCAGGAGACCAAAGATTACATAGATTTCAGACCTTACAGGACACAGTTTCTATAGAAAAGCTATGCCCACATTTTCTTTATTGCTCAGGAGCTGAGTTTCCCTGTCCATTAACACAAACAGCAGCTTGTAGCACCACTGAAGAAAGCAGACAAGTCCATTCAGTATGAGAAGGAGAAACTGAAATATAAAAAATCAAAAGAACCCAAACTTCATGTTTTCTTAGGCAATATTAGCAACCTGAGATGATTGATTTTTGGTAATGTTCTGAAAAAGCACCATCTGTGTGGGTGTGACAGATCAATGGAGCCTTGCAGGACATGCATTTCATATTCCCCAGTTGTTCGAATTTGCTGCATTTTCTTGGCAGAGTTATCAGTGGGCAGGGCCTTCTGGGGGTACTTGGGAGACCTGGATTCCAGTTCTGATCCTGTTACTGGCCCGTCAAATAAACCTGGGCAAATTATTAGTTTTCCCATCTGTAAAAACATGATAATGATGCCTGCCTTGTGAAGCACTTTGAGGTGAGTGACCAAGGAAAAATAATAAGACAACAGGGATTGTTAGATTTGTTGAATGGCTAATTTAGTTTTATTCTAAACTGGGACCATATACTCTCTTGAAAATTTCCAGTGGTGCAGAGCACACATGACTTTTGCTGGATCAAATCTGTGAAACAGGGTTAGCACTCACTCAGAGGGGTAATCCCCAGAGAAAAGGAGCATTTTTAGATTTAAATTGGATGAAAGCTGAGGTTCCACAGAAGAGGGTAAACATTGCAGAGAAGTACTGGCTTGAAAAAAAAAACCAAAACACAAACCTGTAGGCACCTTATTATATGAAAGCATAAACAGCTACTTAGAGGGAAGAATGGAAATGTGACTCTTTATGCTATTTCTTTTTCCCCTGTTACTCACTTTTATGCTCTTTCTAAAAAGTGCCTGTGGGCAGAGTACCTCTGACTGTAATCTTGACAAATCTCCCCAGCCACTCAGAACTGGCATTCAGTTAGGGGTTTTCAACGGAAACTGCTATTGCAGAAAGAGGTGGTGATTTCCATCACTGTGAATCTATTCTGTGCTGTAGCACAGTATCAGGAGATGCTGCTGGTCTTTCAAGAGAAGCATGAGATCTTGTTAACAAGTCCCTTAGCATTTTTTTTTAGTACAGTGGTGCTGACCTTGTGCCAAATTCCTCGTGGGTAATTGCATTTTACATGCCTGGATTTTTAGTACTCTGGCATTGTTCGTTTTTTTATGTCGCCTACTACTTGGTGGTATTTACAATGAGTTTGTAAACAGCTTCTGTATTTCACCATGGACAAAACTGCGTTTCATTCCCACTTGAAGTGATTCCTCTCTCTATATTTTTTAAATATGACCAATGAGCGAAGCTGGTGAATCCTAATATATGGGTTGTTCTTTTATTTAAAGAGAGTACTGGTTTGAGCATGACCTTGTTGTCCTCTGTTGCTATTATCTGCCCAAACAGTGTGCTTTTTTCCTTTTTACAATAGTTTGCATGGCACTAAATGTGCTATCCGCTGTGAAGAAGGAAAATACCATAATGGTAGAGAATGTGAACCGTGTCACCGTTCCTGTGCGACGTGTGCAGGTACCCAACTGACATTTATCGGCATCATTTCTTTTCCTTTATATTTTTAGCTCTGATTTTATTCCGCTATATCACAGTTACAGTATAACGTGATTGCTGACATGCAAAAACTTAATTCTTTTGATAGTTCTTTACTGTATTTTAAATACAGCAGACTTTTTTCAGCTACCATGAAAATCTGAGTTTTAGAATTGAAAGTGTGCATACGCTCTTTTCTTTCTCCTTTTCTTTTTTCTTTTTTTTTTTATTTTCTTTTTTTTCCTCTTAGTAGAGCTCATCCTGATTTCCAGTAATGCCTTCCATTTTCTTTCTGGGATGGAATGATGACCAATAGATTTTGTGCGAGATTTAGAACTACCAACAGCCATTTCTTTCAGAAAAAGATGTACTGAAATTATGTAATGTTGTTTATTCTAACCATGTACCTTTATTGCTTGATGTTACTGTTTGAAAGAAAATAAGGCAGGTAAAACATAGTCTCTAAAAATTATAAGGTTTTGCTACAGTTGGAGGTGGTGCCTGTTAGACAATAAATGGAACTAGCCAGTAATACAGTATATTTTCTCTTTGGTTTAAGGTGCTGGAGTAGATGCCTGTATAAACTGCACGCAGGGTTATTTTATGGAAGATGGAAGATGTGTGCAATCCTGTAGTAGTGGTTATTACCTTGATCACTCTACTGAAAGTGGATACAAAAGCTGCAAAAGGTATGATCAGTGGCTGATATATGTCTGATGTTTTGCAGTATATTAGGTATTACTGTGTTGAAAAAGATAATACTTATGAGAACATAAAACACTGCTGACTTAAAAAAAACAGAAAAAATATATTGCATGCTAAGCAAAGGAAGGAAAAACTTTTTTTTTTTTAAATTTTAATCTGAATTATATTCATGCAGGTCTTATAAAAGTGTTTATTCTTGTACATATAAGTGTGTCCTTCACTTTAAAAAAAAAAAAAAAGCCTGTAGTGAGAATCTAAGTAGAAATGCATAGAAATGTAAAATTTAGAAATCTGGCAGAGGATCAGCATTTCTCAGTAACAAATGAAAACAGTCAAACTAGTTGCAAGTTAATTACTATTCATCAGGACCATTTCAGTTCTTCAGCTTCATATTCACAAACATGGCACAAGTATATTACCAGACTGCTGTCCAGAATAGTTGACCTGACTCAGTGTACAAATGAGTGGCTGAATCTTGGACAAGGCTTTGCTGTGCTGTGCAAGGAAGGGACATTTTTTTCTATTCCATTCTTTATTAAACAAATACCATTTGTTCCCCTTTGGAATCATTTATTATTGACTCACTTTGAGTTCAGGACAGGAAGGGAATCACCATGTGTTATAGTTTTCCACACAAGAAAATAATCGATACACAATGAAAATATGATGGAGCCAGAAGCGTGATAAAAAGGCTGGGCAGCAGGTCAATCTTTTCCATCCTGTGGCTTTAGATTATGCCTTGCTGGCACATGTGTGCACAATCGGCTTGATACTTTTGTTGATTACTTCTGCGTAGTTCCAAAATAGTGGAATAATGCAGCTATTTAGTAAAAAAGTGTGAAGAGACAGTGGTTGGAGGAGAGAAGCAGGACTGGGTTGCAGGGGGGAAGTTAATTATTTTTTATCTTTATTATTATTAAAGCAGCCAATACCTCTAGAAACGGCAAACAAGCCCTTTGCCATGCAGAAGAGGTCTCCTAGGAACTCTTGTATTTGGTGAGGCCATAAGACCAACTCCTGCCATTGTCTTTCAGATGCGATGCCAGCTGTTTGGATTGCAGTGGTCAAGGAGACAGAAACTGTACGAGCTGTCCAAGCGGCTATAACCTAGACACTGGTGTCTGTGTAGTGGGAACAGTCTGCAAGGATGGTGAGTGCAATCCTTTGAAAAGATCTGTTTACCACTACCAGCTCCTTCTTTTACATGTATTGGGTTGGTTTGGTCTGTTTCGTTTCTTTTGTTCCAGTCTTGATTTGAAGTCTACATTACTTCTTAGCTTTTTCAAATTTATGAAAAGGAGAAAACTGTGTTTGCGTGTATTAACAAGATTAGTCACATCCACTTTACCTGAATTTTCCTAAAATAGTTTTCCCCCTGCCAACAACCGACTTTTCCTTATCTGTTTTTCAAAAGCCATTGCTTTCAAATGATTTTTGTATGAAGACACTAGTGTACTATCAATAGAATCACATTTATCTATTTCGCCACTTTAAACTGTGAAAATGCTGGTAAGTAAAAAGGATTTTAAGTGCCTATAGTATTGCTTGAATTATGTGAAAGGGTAATGAGAACAAAAGAACTCTGAAATAGGGAGCACCCAATTTGTGCTGGAGATTTGAACTTCCTCCAAGTTTTCTGGAGCAACCAAGATAACATTCTTACTGCATATGATTGGCTTAATTATTCACTAATATTCATTCCTTTCAAATGTCACAATTACAGAGACGCTTAGATAACATCGTGCTTCTCTAAAAATGTTACTGTGTGAATTACTTGTAGATACAGCCTAGCAAGTGCAGTCCAACTGGAATATCACACACGAGGGCAAAGCCCAGTATTAACTCATGTGGAAGATACCTGACATCAGATGTACAAAAAGCTAACAATAACTCTTGGGTCCAGCTCATTTCTGCTGGATTTATTAAGAGCTTTACCAAAGACTTAAAAAAGAGAAAAAAAGAAAGGGGGCAAGGTTGAGTCTTGTTTCTGTGGACCTTTACAGCTCCTGTTGGAATTTAGGCCTTCAGACTTTGAAAAGTATCCTGTCTGTCATAAAGTTACGTGGCAGGTACTGGGGGACCAGTCATGAGACCTTTTCACATCAGGACATTGGAAGTTTCATTGTAATCTAGAGCAAGTCCAGAGAAGGTCAGATATAGATGAATGAATGAAGAGAAAGTGTTAATGCTAAGAGTTCTGAGTAACCCCAGTCTCAGTATGGTATTGCAGTTGAATTACTCAATGCAAACATTTGACATACTAGTTTGGTCTTTAATATCATTGGATAAATCTGTCTTCATTTGTACACATGCAACTTCAATCAGATACACATGTCGTTGCCCAAGACTGGGGACACCCCATCTGTCCCTCGTTATTGCACGTGCAGCTGCCATGAAAGGGCAACACGTCAGTGTGGGGGTCTTCAGGCAATTGCAACGCACCATGCTGGATCCCACCACACAGCACATGTTCTCAACAGTCTAGGGTCACCAAGGAAAGTCCAGCAGGGTCTTTTTTTTATTTATTTCTGTTAATTTAGAAAGCATAAAGGATCTCATTTCATTGCCTGACAATCAAGCACTGGTTACTAGTCTAGCTCACTCGATAGGATTTGCATTTCTGTTGAGAATGTTTTATTCTTTTTCTGTGTTTTGACTGTTTTATCTTTTGATTCATAAAAATTAAGAACAAATTCCTTTGCTGTAAATATCACTGTTTTCTAATTATTCTCTTTCTAATCTTTTTTTCCTTTTCACAAATGGATACCAATCACTCCCTGTCGGACCACACAATATCTCTTCCTGAAAAAAAAAAAATAAATGCTGTTGACTGAAATTCCTTTTGATGGACCAAATTTCCTACTTGCTACCTGCTCCTGAATGGTCTCTTCAACCAAATCTGCCTGTCTGACCAATTAAACCTTCCTCCATTGTACACGCCATGCTCTCCAAACCTTCAACCTCCCCTCCTTCTCTTGCTGCTGCCCTCCGGAAGCCACGGAAGAGTCCTGGGCCGAGGGAGGATTCTGTATGCTGGTGAAAAAGAACAATCTCTGCCAGCGGAAAGTGCTTCAGCAATTGTGTTGCAGAACATGTACGCACAAGGGGTGAACTGACACCTCCCGGCATCCTCCTGCTCCTGTAGACTTATAGATTAATCCGTATTATTGAAAAAGGAAAAAAGGAAAAAAAAAAAAGAAAGAAAAAAAAAAAGAAAGCCACCTCTCTCTCTCTCTCCCCCCTCTTTGTCTGGGGAGATGGTGAACTGTTTGTTGGAACTTAAATGGAAAAACTACAACACGCCTACCTTTCATAACTGGGTGTCTAGAGCTGAGCATCCAGGATCACAGAGTCAGTATTGTGTGACCAAAGCATTTGATGCCAAAATTAACATTTAACTCATGATTTGATTTCCTATCAACTTTAGGATTATTCCTGTTTTTTGAAGGTCCTTTTTCTTCCCTTTTTTTCCTGCTTCTTTCCCCTTCGAGATGTTTAGAGAGTGTTTCAAGAATACAACACAAGTTTACATGGATTAAAGCTAAACAATACAAAAATGTTTGCATTAGGTTTTTTTGTGCTATGTGTGTCGACAGGGGGAACTTGAGCTCCTGAGGGGATCAGAAACATCATTAGCAGCAGGACTAAGTTCTGCCCCTTTTGTAACAGTATTTAAAAAAAGAAAAGTTAATATTTCTGCACACATTTCTTTCTTACTTCCTCTGCTGTGTGCTGTTTTTTGTATCACATGCAGTATGTATATATGTTTGCCCAAAATGTGGTTTTGGTCATATAGATTTCATTTTTAGACAGCTAGCTTATTAACAGATATGCTAGGATTTTTATTTTATTTTTTTAAATTGTCAAAGCTATTTCAAATAAACTTTAAAAAAAAAAAAATTGTTCCTGTAGCGAACAAATTCAAAAGATACTACTTCTCTTGGTTTGCATAAGCGAGAGTAATGTATACGCTCGGAAGTCAGAAAAGTTTGCTAACATGTAAGAAGTATTCATAAATTATTGTTGTCTTGTAACGTTCACAAAAAAAGGGGATATTATCATACAGATATGTGGAGCTATTTCATAGTGCTCATATGTAAATGCCAGTGTGACTATATGCGACAGGATGTGTTTACAGGACTGGATTTATAATTGTGCCAAATATGTCTCCGGGAATAAGTACATATAGGGCAATAAATCAATGGTTCTCTTGGTGTAACAATTGTGTCATGATGGGCCTGAATCTGCTTTTAACTGCTCACAGTAGAAA
>NW_009648967.1:268617-344173 GCF_000708025.1 Charadrius vociferus | reverse complement strand
AGGAATAGTCCTGCTAAGGCCAATGGAGTTACCTCACTGTAAAACCATCCTGGGTGGTGAGCGAAGCGGCCCCTGCCTTTCTCTCTTTACCCAGGCTCACGGCTGCCAGTACGGATTTCCGTTTAATATATCTTCATCAGCTTCACTTAGCATACTGTTCAAACGACATTCATTTAGCAGAAAACAGAAAATTTAACTTCAAAGATACTGTTTTCAGGGGATAATACTTAAAATGTATAAAGTGTCTTTCTCAATTATCTTTCCAGGACAGATTAATAGAAAATGAATTGCAGGTATTTAAGTATGTAAATTTTAGAAAGTAAAGAGGATCAAAAATGATCGTGGAAATGTTATAAACAAATGGATACAAACCTATAGAGATAATGTGCCACCTTTAGCAGAGAGCAGATAAACTATTACAACGTGGTTTGGTATGACAGAGGGCCAGTCAAGCTCCTTTGGTGCCCATTAGAAATTTCCTGATAAACATTCGAATTTAAAAGAATCCAATTTGTGCTAGTTTAACTACTAGTCTGTTACTGCCTCATTTCTCAGTATAACATGTTTAACTAGAACATAATGCTTTCAAAGTTTAAGTTAATATTATATATATATTATATATAAATATATATTCATAATAAAGATTTAATTATGTAATGGATTGTAAAGAATTTGTTTGGATACTTACAAATGTCTCTAACACTATTATAGAGAAGAAATTAATATCTTTGTTTTCTTTAAAAAAACTGACACATTGTTATATCCAAATTCATTTTTACTGAAAAAATACTGTACATGTGTAAAATGTTCAGTTGTTATTTGTAAAATAGGGTAGTTCTGTTGTAATTGATATTGGCCAAAATCAATGTTATTCCATATTTTATTTTTTCTATTAAATTAACCTAAATTCCTGTTCTTTTGGTCTGGAAAAACATGTTGATAATCTGTATGTAAAATACCTTTGTTGAAGGGCACAGGTAGCTTTACGGTATAGAGCACTTAGATACCACACACAAGTCGTTGAAACAAACTGGGAGGGTAAGGGTGTTTAAATTCATTGCAGAATTTTTTTTAAGTGATGGAATTTATGACCGCAGAAATGTCTGATTTCCATGGAGGACACCTTTTGTGTAGTAACAGTACAGCCATGTCTGAAGCCTAGTAGGTAACAATGTTGGCTTCCTCTGACGTGTAAGAGTTTGTGATGTGTCTAACCTCTTGCATGTTTAGGATTAAAAAGTTAAATGCGCAACTACCTAGTCGCTCAGACAGTTTAGGAGGAAGCTTTTGTCTTTGCAGTCATACGTGGCCATTTGCACAATGAGATGTTGTTATCTGTTCACATGCCAATACTCACATCCAGTACACCACAGATCAAAATCACAGACTGCCACTTGAGAACAGCAGGCTGTCTGTCTGTCCTTGCCAGTAGATCAGAAGGGCTTCATGTAGACTCATCTGTGACCCCTGCAGGGTGAGACCCTCCATCGGCATTAGCTGATGGTCTCATTCACTTCCCACTTAGTTCTACAACCTGAGTGGAGACCAAAGTGGCAACTCTACCAAGAAGTCATGTATTCAGATGACGTTTTAAGCATGTTCACTGAGGCCATGTAAAGAGTTTCTTGAAAAAAACACTTTTCAAGCTTAAACATCTCATTGTCACCAACTTAGTTTCAAAACAAGGAGTTAGATCATTCTCACGGTTTCCCTGTCAGTCCTGGGAGCACTTATATGTGGGATGGCACATTCTTAGCAGTAGTTTGCTAAGACCACACCTGGCGAAAATGTTGGCCTGACCCTTATACCAATACTGTATGAAGAGCTGCTTCTTTCCACTCCCACCTCACTTTCACCTTCATCTTCATCTGGCATGAGAAATTCAATCAATCATGGTGTCTTTTATTGTCAGGATTTCATCTTCTTTGTGTAGGAAACATGCAATTAGTGATAATAAAGTTGATATAGCTCTGGCTAAAGAAGCCTGCTCTAGAAGGCATATCTGTAAATATTGAGCTGTGAAGTCCCACAGACAAGCAAGCATAGAACTGAGTTTTAGGCTGAAAACCAGTACTTTCTCATACTCTTTGATCATTTTTATTTGTTATGCCTTAATAGCAGTGGCCAGATGCAAGCAGAATTCGTGAGCAGCACTATATTTAGTCCTTGTACAAGAGGATCGCTGCAGCAACAGGATTGCAGTTGAAGGAAGCTAGTTTGTTCCCAGCTGCAGAGCTTTCTTAGGTAATTGATCCTCCCTCTCTGATTCAATGGCGAGTACTTTGGAGTGTTCAGTATCTGACACTGTGTGGTTGGCATGCAGAACAGATAAGGACCATGTTAGGAAGATCAGAAGCTGCTAAGCATGAACAAAATGATACTTTTCTCCATATCTGAAGGGACTGTGGATGACATCGATCCAAATCTTTTGATGGATTTCTGCTTTATTTATGTATCACGAGTCACAAAGCAATGACAAATTGAAAATGGTCTTCTAGTTAAGATGTGTCACTTCCATTGGAAAGTATTTGCCAATTCATGTCTATTTAGGAGAATCCTTACCCAATCATTGATTTAAATGCAAACTGGACACCCAACTAGACCTTTTCTTTACTGAAAGTCTCAAAGACAGCTTTGGTCCAAAAGGCACCAATGTCAAACATGTGCTAACACTGTTTCATCCAGAAAAAAAAAGGTTTAGCGTGCCCCAGACCTGCAGAACGTCCTGCAGAAGCCTGTTGTGTGAGGGTCATTTTATAACAGAACCATTTCCTTTTCTGCAATGAGGTTACAGCCTTACTCCCGTTCTAGATGCAGCCCTCCGCCTCAGCCACACACCAGTGTTGTGGGATCAGCAAATCAGATACCTGGTGGGATATGTTGGTAAAAACCTTATGCTTCTGACCAGTAGCTCCTGTGGCTCTTGGCATAGACCCTGCTTACCCACACACCAGTCTCCACTGGCGTGTCCTGCCTCTTTCTGGGGAGGCTTTGCAAACACCCTCCCTGTGCAGAACACTTTTCTAATAAAGAATTCCCCATGAGGCCTTACAGACTACCCCAATCTCTATTGGGATTGCAGCTTTCTGATGTTCTGTGAAATTCTGAGCAACTGAATATATTGCATAATAGCAGGGCTGCTGCTTTTTCCACATTGTCAGGTAATGGTAAGAGGCATGACAGTGTGAGCTTTGAAGATGAGTAAACCTATCTACAGAGATCCTAGAGCTGACTACAGCAATTTCACCCGTCACTAAATATAACTTGCAACTGGTAATGACCAAGTTAATCTTCTTAATAGCCCCATCACAACCACAATGAGCATTATCTGTACGACTGACCACTTTAGGTTACTATATGCTACTTCTCAATGAAATTATTTAATGAACTGAATGACTGTAAGAAGGCCTGTTATAAATTCAAGATTCCTGTAAAGACATTTAAGTGACTGCTTGTATGAGTCAAAGCTTTCAATTTGCAGTGCAACTCGCGGAACAATAACTTGTCTGTGATCCATTACCATGCCTTATATTTATATTGGTATGCCATTGTCATGTCATTGGTACAGAATGAATCAAGAAAAGTTCTGCCATTAGATGTTTGTGCAAAATATTTTAAGCAAGCATTAAAAAAGTTTTACAGCATACAAAGAAAAATCCTAGTCAAGTTTTCATCAAAAAGAAACTTACACCAACAACAACTTGCATGATCTTGTTCAGAATATGCAGTTTCAATACATGAAAAAAAAAAATGGTTGAAAATTATGAGGATTTTGTATAGCAGGGGAAAAACTGATTTCTGTTTGGCATAGTTTTTATTTATGTGTCTTACACTATTTTGGGAGATTTCAATTTTTGATGAAATTGATTATCTGATTATTTACCACCTATAGTGAGAGTTTATTTGGTCTTAAATCCTCCTCATTAGCAAGGACTAAAGAATTGTGGCTAGCAACACAGTGTCCTTGAGAACAAACTAATGCTCTGAACCTTAGGATTGAATCCAACCAGTGGAAGTGCAACCAACACCCGCGTTTTCACCGTCGGTTCCACCCTGATGAGCAAAGAGGATTCAGATCTGTTGAAGTCCTGGGACATTTCTGTGAAGTCTCAGAGAACAGTAACATTGGGTCTCATTAGGAAAACTGTTCTGAAATCCTCCAGATAAAGCCAGAGAGATTGCAGTAATGGTCACCTGTTGGGCTATGGTAGCAGACACCACCACAGAATTATATTTTAATAGCCACAGTATGATTGAAATGATCCTGGAAGGACTTTCTTTCTGAATTAGAAAGAAATGTTTATTGCATAAAAATGGAGCCAATTTTCACATCTAGCATGGGAAATGTAGTCAAAAGAAAGCATATTATGGTGAGAAGGCTCTCAGCATTTAAAAAAAAACAATTCCATCAAGCAACAAATACAGCCTCTCAGTGCCACACCAAAGGCTGGTTTTTGTTATATCTCTTTTTTATGATCAGCTCATGCATTTGCTGTCAAAGATGGGCAAGGCACAACTTAGAATAATGTCTCTTGCAAAATCATTTATTTATCAGTGTTTCGCAGTGTTTGGGGTCTTCTGGGAAAACAACATCACTTTTCAAAGCAAAAAATACTGTCCCGTCACAAAACACAGTAGACATCTTTGCTTTGTGGTGTTATGCAATGAGCTGATTAAGTACCCATTTTTCCAATCAGCCTTGGGGGAAGAAGCTAAAACATTGACAGGCGGTGAATATTTATTTACCCAAGAAGAATTAATGGCTCCATCGTGCAAACTCAGTAATAGCACTGAATGTTCACTGGAGCGTGACTCGTGTGATTTACTTACAATTCTGATAATACTGCATATATTTTCCATTTACAATTGTCCTTGGCCTGCCCACTGCCCTCCTCCTGATGCCTGCAGATGTTCGTTGACTTGTGGGTTGGAAGGACAGTCTAGCACCTGGTTGCCAGTCCCTGTGAATCGCATTGCTGTCAGCCATGGTGCTTGTGACCATGCTAATATATCATTCGGTGCAATGCCACTGGATCAAAAGACAAAAATAACTCTGATACTTATTCCCAAGTAAAGTAGCCCCTTTTCTGTCTCCAACAGCAAGGCCATACTGAACCAAAGTTGTGTAAAAGCTGCTCTTGCTGAGTCTGCCCCCAGCACAGCCTCTTTGAACGCTTTCAATCCCAAGGCTGAAAGGAGTGTTCACACAGCTCCTGTAGCCAAACGGTGCCACCAAGCCTCTCTCCAGCTATACCTGAATTAGAAAGGCTGTATCATTTACCCGTTTCTGCATCCTCAGCATGGCACATGTGATCATTACAGGGAATATCCTGGACTGTGCTTTCCAGGGTAATCATCAGAAGCAATTAACCTTGACTATTCCTTGACTATTCCTGAAATGCTTGTAGCAGAGATGAGGAACCAGGGGAGGTTTTAGGCAAGGGGACATCACCAATGTAAGGGTATTGAGTTGGCTGAAGAGTTAAAGGTAGGAATAAAATTTACTCCCTTATACCTCTCATTAAAAGACTTAATTTGGTCTGCTCCTTACTTCCAAGGAGATAAACTTGTATCTTTTTGGCAGATTTCTTTCAGGCTTTAATATGTATTTATCTCCACAAATTAAACAGAAATTGCATTTGATTAGCAGTATGAATCTATGTCATTATATCTTGTCAGGGTAATAGTTTGCCTGCTGAAATCTGCCCAGATATCAGCAGATCTGTGTTCACATCCTGATTAAGTTGGAGATCTCTGATACAAACACTGTGCAAGGGTCTCTCTAAGACAAATGACACCCCTGAAACACTGCCCCGACACATCCAGCTCTTCCCTTTCCAGGTATGGCTATCTCTATGCCTATCCAAGTCAGACTGCAGAAATTCTGTGGACAGGAAAGGCTCTGTGTATACAAATGACATACTCCTTTCTGTATAACACAAGAGAGACGGTGCTACCACCGTCACCTCTGGAGTATGACATGTGTTTTCCTCTGGCTTTGAAAGATCCTATCTTTAATGTACTCCAGGTGCAGATAACACCAGCTTTACTCAATGTACACAGTCAGCTTCCACCCTTCTTTTGCATATTTCGCAGGCAACTGTCTGGGTTTCCAAAGCAGTACTATCAGCACAATGAGATAATTTTCAGGGAGATTCAGGTGTCTCCCTTTGCAGTCGCTGCTGCCCTTTAGGAAGTTCACAGCTGATGAGCTTCACAAAAAATAGGAAGAGTGACAAGATCAGACAGGGAAATTTCCAGTTGGGAAGCTCCAGAAATGGAGAGGATAAACAGACTTTTTTTTCAACTGTCAGTCTAAAATTTTGAGAGAGACATATTTCCCCCTCCTTTGAGAAGTGAGAAGAGAACAGAAGGATTAGCAGTACAGGTCAGGATTGCTCTGCTCCCCTTCCCACTTTCTCATGGGGCTGTCAAATTTCAGGCTCCAGGTGAGCAGCAGAAAACCTTGCCAGGCTCTGACCTTTGTGCTTACACAGGCAAGGGAGAACCCCTGATCCCAGCCAGCTTTTACTTCCAGGCATCCACATTATTAGTACAAATAGAGGTTTAAAGCTGATTTTTTAAATGTTAAAAAAAATATATTACAAATGGAGGTTTAAAGTTGATTTTTTCAATGCCAAAATATGTCTTTCTGGAGTCTATTTATGCCCACTCAGAACCCCTGAGGGCTCTGGCTCTTCAATGGGTTTCTAACAGCAATTGTATAAATACTACACAGAAATGAAGGAAGAAGCACACAGAATAAAGAGGGGAAAAAATCCCTATACATCAGCAAAAAGGGCAGCTTTGGCTAATGTAAATATTTTGATTCAGCAGGGGAAAGAATAGAAGGCTGTGTAAGATAGTGTAGTTGATAAAGGCAGTTGCCTCTCTCCAGCCTGTCACAATTAAAGCTAACCTAAGGCTCTGTGTGATCTCAGCTAATCCTGCAACAAAAGGGCCTTTCATGCTAAAATCATTATATCACACGCAGCTCCACACACCGCTGTTCATGGAAGGGATGTTCAGCCCTTTTCAAGGTTCTGCTTTGGCACAAGGGGGAGACTGCAGTGACTTAGGAGCCAACAACCTAATTTCAGCCTTCTGGTTCATCACTGCCTAGAGCACTTCTGAAAAGAAGACTTCCAATCCTGAATCCCTCTCATCACCTCAAATCATAGCACCCCAAAGTTTTGCCTATGAAGGGTGTCTTCTTTGTACCTTCTGTACATCCAAAAGTGGGCAAAAGGAGACAAAAATTTGGTCATTGTGTAAAGCCACTGAAAGGAGAAGAATAATTAACAAAAGACTGAAAGCTGAATCATAGAATCATGGAATGGTTTAGGTTGGAAGGGACCTTGAAGATCAAGTTCCAACCCCACTGCCATAGACAGGGACACCTCCCACTAGACCAGGTTGCCCAAGGCCACGTCCAGCCTGGCCTTGAACACCTCCAGGGATGGGGCCTCAACAACCTCTCTGGGCAACCTGTTCCAGTGCCTCACCACCTTTAAAGTGAAAAACTTCTTCCTAATGTTTAATCTAAACCTGCCCTCTTACAGTTTATAGGCATTCCCCCTCGTCCTGTCACTACATGACCTAGTAAAATGTCCTTCCCCAGCTCTCCTATAGGGCCCCTTTAGGTATTGGAAAGCCCCATTAAGATCTCCCCGGAGCCTCCTCTTCTCCAGGCTGAACAACCCCAACTCTCTCAGCCTCTCCTCACAGGAGAGTTGCTCCAGCCCTCAAATCATCCCTGTGGCCCTCCTCTGGACATGCTCCAGCAGGTCCATCTCCTTCTTATGTTGGGGACTCCAGAGCTGGATGCAGTACTGCAGGTGGGGTCTCACAAGAGTGGAGTAGAGGGGCAGAATCACCTCCTTTGACCTGCTGGCCACACTTCTTCTGATGCAGCCCAGGATACGGTTGGCCTTCTGGGCTGCTATCGCACGTTGCTGGCTCATGTTGAGCTTCTCGTCAATAAGCACACACATGTCCTTCTCCTCAGGGCTGCTCTCCAGGCATTCCCAGCCGAGCCTATATTTGTGCTTGGGATTGCCCCAACCCAGATGTAGGACCTTGCACTTGGCCTTGTTGACCTGCATGAAGTTGGCTTGGGCCCACCTCTCCAGCCAGTCCAGGTCCCTCTGGATGGTATCTCTCTCCTCGAGTGTGTCTACCTCACCAAATAGCTTGGTCTCATCGGTAAACTTTCTGAGGGTGCACTCGACCCCACTGTCCATGTCCTTGACAAAGATGTTGAACAGTACAGGTCCCAGTACCGACCCCTGAGGAACGCCACTTGTCACTGCTCTCCACTTGGATATCGAGCAGTTGTCCGCAACTCTTCGAGTGCGACTGTCCAGCCAGTGCTTTATCCACTGAGTGGTCCATTTGTCAAATCCATGTCTCTCCAATTTAGAGACCGGGACATCATGTGGAACACTGTCAAACGCTTTGCACAAGTCCAGGTAGATGACATCGGTTGCTCTTCCCTTGTCCACTGCTGCTGTAGCCACTTCGTGAAGCTAGACAAATAATTGGAAACCCAGCTCAAATTTTGTATGACTGCTCAAAATCTGGGGTAAAGGAAATGCCATAGTCTCCATGTCCTAACATTTTCAAGATGAAGACAAGATTTCTTTGAGAGAGCTGTAATCTAACAAACTTTAAGGCTTTGGGCTAAACAGACAGCTAACTTTAAGAGGAATCCTCAGGCTGAATTTTAATGGGTTGCTATATGCAGGTTAGTCTAAGTTCCTTATGGATTTAAGCTTTATAGATAAACACTTCTTCAGCAAAACTCAAGGAGCTGATCCTACAATTCAGCCAAAATAAAATGTATCAAGGCGAAACATGGAAAAAGCAGAGAGCTCCCTAAGATCAAATCCTCTCAGTTCTCACTGTTGATTGATGAAAAACAATTCTGATCAATGTTTCTTTATCTGCTCTGTGAAACCTTTGTAACCCATAAGATTAGATACAAAAGCCCAAGTATAAAATCCATATCCAGGTTCCCATGGAAGTAAACAAGCAAAACAGAGGAAGTAAGGTCATTTTTTCATTGATGATAAAGAAAAGCCACTGGGGCAATGCTGTAAAAGATAATCAATTAACATTTTTAAACCAGATACAGTGATGTTTTGATTCAGAAAAGGGGGGAAGTAACAGGTGACTTGGAGTGACTAAGTCTCATGGGGGGCACTACAAGGGAAAGATTCATTTATGACTGTCAGCACATAAATCTGTATGTCTCCAGGCATAACTTAGAAGGATATTCACACCCTCATCTAACTGGTCTCCTGAAACACCACGTGCTGTCAATGAATGGCACTGCTTTTTGAAAGCAGGAGAGAAATTGTGACAAAATCAGGGCTGTACACTTAATACTGCTTATGCAAAGACATAGGGACAACCTGGCAACTATGATAGTGCTCTAGGCTGCAACTCAGGAGAGACAGGTTCTAGTTTGCTATTGCACCCTAACTTGACGATCTTAATGCAACTCAAGATTTTCTGCCTCCTTAATGGGAGATAATAGTCCTTACCTCATTTTAAAATGCATCATATCAACTGACAGGAACTCAGCATAAGTGTAGGGCTCTTGTATGCGGTTAAAGGCTCAGCCTGCAACCTGACATGGCTCAGATGTGGAATTAAACTTTTCTAACTAGGAACACAAAAAATTATACATGCAAATCTTCCCATTATGAGGAATTATGTCTGTTAACATAGCCTTATTCCTATAACACCTTGGATTCCTTTTTTTAAACAAGGTGACAAATGTTTTTAAACCAGATGACAAAGTAACAGAATTGAGAAATAAATGAAGGTTAAACATGGGATGATCCAAAGTAACTGACTGGCATTGCCTGATTGAAGGCATAGCTGAGACATACTGCTGGGAGTATTCCTCCATTATGTATGTCGGACAGATAAAGAATTTTAACACAGAAGAAAGAAAAGAAAAAGAGAGTTGAGGCTTCAGTGACTAGTATTTATCTAGCAAGATTTGTAAAGAAATATATCGCCCACAAAGAACTTTGGCAAACAAACTGCCCTGTGGAATAGTTTAGAAGTCTTCTTTAAAGCTGCATTTTAGTGTTCACTCTTTTAATATCCACTAAAAACTATTTCGTTAACATTTAGTGGCAGATCTACGGTTCTAGGTGTTACTTGCAATTCGGAGGGCCTAATATGTAAGTATTTTCTGGTGCACATTTTTATAGTAGTATGGTTTAAAATGCCTCAACTCGGAGGATAAAGTAAGCAGAGAACTGGCCTTTCTGGCATTATTCCAGCACAGCTGAAATGAATTACAGCACTTCCAATGAAAGGCATAACAAAGAAATAACAAAACCCTTTTAAAACTAAGCACTTCTACCATGTGGGAAGGATTTGAGTGGGCATAGCTGAGGTGTATGAATTAGTAGCTCAGGTCCGATGGATAAGCATACAGGCAGTGCAGGGAAATAAAGTGAAGGACTGGAGAAACAAAAAGATTTTCTAACATGTATCACAAAACAACACCAGAGAAACAATTATTTAATAACATTGCCCTGACAGATTTCCCAGTGATGTAAAGCTGTGAGTATAAAACACCAAGCCACCAGACCTGCAATAGGAAGATGTTCCAGATATTGCATTTTTTGGTGGTTGTGTATTATCCTAATAAATGTGTGTGTGTGTGTTTATTAAATTGTATTTTAAAAATCTCATAAAGCATTTGAGATCATGGGATTGCATGTTATACCCTCTGAATATGTATCAGAAAGACTCAGGAGGCCTACATTAAACAAATCTGTCAATGGCCTGATGGTCTGCTGGACAGCAGGTCAGTCTTTTTTTCTAGAATGTTAGAGTTATAAATACTCTGTATTGTGATAGTTATTCATCAATACAACATTGTATCTCAGTAATATCTGGATAAATTCAGAATCTTGCTGAATTCTATGTCAAACAGATATACAATTTATAATGTCTTTTATTATCAGTCTTTTATAAAGTAGTCTATCATACAAGATACAGTGTTGCAGTTCAGAAAAGCTACACCATTTCTAGGGAATTATGTCAATTTACACAATTCAAGGTTTGGTCTGTATGGGATTACATAAATGCATGTAAATATGTATCTACAAAATCCTCTTTGGATAAAAAGAACTATAAAACTGTGTGAATGTGTATGCATACACAGATTTCTGTTTCCCTGATCTCATCAAGAGACTGTTCATTTGCTCCCAGTTCTGAACTTCTTCCCAGCTAGCACTGATCTCAGACCAGCCTCTGAGGAGCACAGTCTTCCTGTTTCATGTGTCTCTGTCACTGGCTTTTGGCTCATCTTGTACCTTTTTCCTTTCTTCAGGAGACACATAAACCCTTACAAAATGAAAATTGTGTCTTTACCTACATTTTGGGTACCTCAGCTTTGTCCCACTGTTGGCTGGACATTCCAGTTGGTATGCCTTTTTAACTATACTGTTCCCATCCCCTTAAGCATGATAAGTGCTATCCTAGTTTATATGTCATAGCAGAGATTTCAGCTATATTAAAATTTGTTAATACAGATTAATATGGAGTAGAAAACACAAGGGATGGAGAACGTAATTTACAGTATTTTAGAAAGTGTTTCTTTCCTACATAGTTTTACACTTATAGCAATAGTTGCTTGTACAGTGTCTTTGCTTTTCAATGTAAGGAACCCATTACAACTGAGAGCCAAAACCAAGTCATTCCACATTTGTATTTTGACTCCTAAAGTTCACTGCGTTTGCCAAATCCAGATTTCCCAGCAGCAATGCAAGTGGAAAGAGTTTCTCCATATTGAAGTATCCATAGAAACTGCAGGGTTTATGTATTATATAGGACTCTCTGCCCAACCTCTTCCATTACTTAAGAATGAAGTAACAGCCAATTCTCTCAAATGTATAGACTCAGTTAGAATAAGTTTTCCCATAACAAACTGACATAAAAGACCCAATCTTGAGCTTTATAAAACTGCTTGATAAACCGATTTACTGTCCCCACATGATCCTGCACACAGATACCGTATTCATGCTAATTACCAAATTAATATGTCTTTTCTGAGAGTTATAAATGTACAGCTTACCAGTTTGTACCAATATTTAAATTAATATGCAGTAAATAAAGAGGTAAATTTTGTACTTCGGTGCCATAGTAGTACGAGTGTATTCATGATCTGGAAGGCAACAATTCATATAACACAAAATATTTTTTTTCAAGTCCAAGTGGGTGCTTGGTTACGAAATTTTCATTCCGCATAAGTGAGACCCTAGGTCTTTAGGTGTGGAGTCTTCCAGCAGTGGCTTGGGAGGTAGACAAAAGATGCTATAGCTAGAGGTTTGGGGAGCACCATCACGTCTCTGACTGATGGAAGCATACTTAAGTCCTTCTCCTCTGGTAACATACTCCACACCCATGAGAGCACAGTCTTTATACTGCAGATTGCAATCAGGAGCATGTTACAACTGCACTGAAGGACATTAGGTAATGAATACTCACACGTAGCACTGGTTTTGATGTAACTTTTCATGGTGAATCTTAAAGAGTCCCATTGCTTCAACTGATCAAAAGAAATAGTATTAACCCAAATAACAAGAATCACACTCTGTCAGATTGACATGGAAAATATAAATAAATAAGGACTAGAAACTACTAATTCTGAGTATGCTGGTTCCCCAAGGGAGCCAGCACTTTTTTTCATTATACCACAGGGAAATGTTCTCATTTCAGTAATTCAAAACAGATCTAATTCTTTTTACTCATTATATTTTGGTGTATTGGTTGCTTTTTTTTAACGTGAGAAGTTGATCTGAAATAAACATGTTGTTTTCTACCAGGGAAATATCTTGATGATTCCCAAGAATGTCAGTTGTGTGAAGCATCCTGTCAGAAATGCATTGGACCTGAGCCAGACAACTGCATCAGCTGCCCACTCACAAGGTAATTGTCTCCCAGCACAGTGCAGCATAAAGACCTCACATCATCATCTGGAAGGGAAAAAAAAAAAAAAAACAGGGCAAGGGAGAAAACAAGTCTCGTGAACAAGATAGTGGTTGCACAGGCAGTTGATGTTTAGGCAGATGATTCCCACAGATAGAGAAAATTTTCTTTAAATTCATGAAATACTCTCCTTCTTGTTGTCGTTCTTTCAAAATCATTATTGCTAGAACCATAATGGTGACAAATTCAATAACAAGAGTCTAGGGCTTCTCTAGGTGCACACAACTATGGAGACTGGTACCAGGCATGAATATGGACATGGAGGCTAGCAATCAGCTAATTCGGGAGATATTCATAGCACCTAAACATCATGGAATCATAGAATGGTTTAAGTTGGAAAGGACCTTGAAGATCACTGAGTTCCAACCCCCCTGTCATAGACAGGGACACCTCCCACTAGACCAGGTTGCCCAAGTCTACATCCAGCCTGGCCTTGAACACCTCCAGGGATGGGGCCTCAACAACTTCTCTGGGCAACCTGTTCCAGTGCC
Organism: Charadrius vociferus; assembly: GCF_000708025.1. Taxonomy (NCBI): domain Eukaryota; kingdom Metazoa; phylum Chordata; class Aves; order Charadriiformes; family Charadriidae; genus Charadrius; species Charadrius vociferus. Next base: position 330,662 of record NW_009648967.1, on the reverse strand, counting down.
TTACCACCCTCAAAGTAAAAAATTTCTTCCTAATGTTTAATCTAAACCTGCCCTCTTACAGTTTAAAGCTATTGCCCCTCGTCCTATCACTATCACTAGTAAAAAGTCCTTCCCCAGCTCTCCTGTAGGCCCCCTTTAGGTACTGGAAGGCCCCATTAAGATCTCCCCGGAGCCTCCTCTTCTCCAGGCTGAACAACCCCAACTCTCTCAGCCTCTCCTCACAGGAGAGTTGCTCCAGCCCTCAAATCATCCCTGTGGCTCTCCTCTGGACACCCTTCAGCAGGTCCATGTCCTTGGGGACTCCAGAGCTGGATGCAGTACTGCAGGTGGGGTCTCATGAGAGTGGAGTAGAGGGGCAGAATCACCTCCTTTTACCTGCTGGCCACACTTCTTCTGATGCAGCCCAGGATATGGTTGGTCTTCTCGGCTGCGATCGCAGATTGCTAGCCCGTGTTGAGTTTCTTGTCAATCAGCACACGCATGTCCTTCTCCTCAGGGCTGCTCTCCAGCCATTCCCCTAATTGTCCCCTAATTAAGGCTTTTTAAGTTAGGCCGATTTTTCTAATTTGCCATGAGGAGTGAACAGAACCAGAAAGAAGCTTTTCCACAGGACATTGCAGATCAGAAGCTAATGTTGAAGTCACTTTGCACCTAATCCAGCAGTCTACAGGTTTTAAACTCATGTCCTACCAATAGCTTTATTCTCGCACCAATATCTCTGGTTCTGTTGCACTGGATTGCACTGTAGCCAGCTGATATTTACATTGGTATGACATCAGGATCAGATCTTGTAAGGCATAGAAAAAAAATCCCCAAGCAACCCTGCAATTTACCTTGCGAAGATCTATGATATGACTATGCCAATAAAGGACACACCAGGACCAATGGAGTCCAAAAGAAATCATAACTGAGGAAACAGTATTGAATTAAGATGTGTTATGTCAGAAATGGCATTACCACAGGAAGTCTGGGCAGAATTTTGGAATGCAGACTGGATTTTTCTGATTCACAGTGGCATTTAAATTAGATTGTGTTTCATTGCAGCCTATTTTGTGAGTTTTACACAGAGATATTTGCAAAACAAAGAAGGTACAGAACCGTACCATTAGGCAAAACCACCCAGGTGTTTTCAGTAATGAGGTCTCTGTGACCTCTGGAAAGGTGCTGCTGTCTCCACCATAAAAAATGCTCTAACAGTTTTCAATTTTGGTATCCAAGGTCTCCAAAAGCTTTCTGAGCTTCTGCACATTGTGAAAGCTGTTAGAAAAAGTCATATTAGGACAGTCAGCAGTAAAAGAAATAATAATAAAGAAAAATCTCTCTGCGAGGCTAAAGAGTAAATCCTTCCAATGGACATTATTCATTATGTACTTGAAATAGACCTGTTTAATTGAAACAGAATCCTAAATCCTGTAGCTCTTGAGAGCTTCAGAGGGTGTCTGTTGAAGACAGTAATGAGTGGCCATTAGATAATACAGACTAAAATTCAGCAGTACTGCTTTCCTACAGGGGAACACCTTTCCTCTTTGAAAAGGATGAAAAGACTTTGGGGGGATTACTGAAAATAATGTTAAAATGAAAACACTGAACAATCCCTGTTCTTTGTGAAAATTCAGCAGTAGATGTCACCTTATGTCATAATAAGATCACTGTCAGATCATTTTGTTTGACAATTCAAAATGCTGTTACCTCTTTTTTAAAAAAATATGGAATTGTAGGTTTTTTGTCCAACCAAACTGATTTTCACAAATTCTTCATCCCTCTCCTTACTGTTTGAGCTGCAAAGGTTAGCGACAAGATCTGACCTGCTGGTGTCTTCCATTAGGGGCAACATAACAAAAAGCAAGAAAAATGTACTTTACCACTGCATGAGCTGTTTGTAAGGACAGCTATCATTACAGCCAGCATACCTAGTAGAACACAGTAATACTTGCATGTCACATAAGCATAGCCCAGCTACCTCCAACACTTCTGTCACGTTGCCCCATTTGCACAGAAATCAACCAGAGGGGGCTGCAGTCCCCGTGAAGATGCTGAAAAATGGTCTTAAACATGCAGGTGTAGATATATAAGCTACAGTCTGCGGAGAACTATCTTACTCTCAGACTCCAGAGCAGAGATACATCTTTGCTGAATACTTCATATACCTACACAAGTCTCTCCCTGACTCCCTCCAGCAGCCTGCCTTCAGCCTCAGAAGTCTGTTTAATCAATTCCTAAGTTTGCTTTCTTGTGTGCACTTCAGGAAGGCTGTTTGCGCAATAGCCTACTCTTCCATCTTTACACTTCATAAGCCTAGACTTTTCCAATTATGATAAATTTTAAATGGTTTCAAAGACTATTTGACAAAATTGGTTTTAAACTTTGCAGATATTTTTATCCCCTGCTTTCAGAATAAATCTGACAATGACCATAGCAACTCAAGTTTATGAAGGCATATAGCAGACATTCTCTAATGCCATTGGCTGGCTCCACGGAGGCATGCTCTGTCTTAATGTTATGGAAAGCCTGCTGTTCCCGAGGTGTACAGACAAAGATGATTGTCTCAAAATCTGTATTAAGACACCGCATGGTGCTCAGCTTCTCTAGAAATTGCGTCCCAAGACCTCGGATACCAAACTGGTCAAAGCGGTTAAGTGTGGAAGATTACAGTCTCTTTTCTCTTCTTTTCTTAATATTGAAAACACTGACAAATTCTAACCAACTTGTTTTATATTCTTTTAATAGACATATCTGTATTGATGTTTTTCTACTTTTATTCCAAACAGATTAAATCCAGTAGAGATTAAATAGTGGTGAAAAATGGACGAGAAATTTTCATCATGTAAAAGAATTCTGTAGCAATTATTTCATTACCCAGCAAAGGAGAACATTTAGCAGAAAAACTCCTAAGTGTTTGCAGATATGCAAGTCTAAAAATACAGCTCCTAAAGGCCAAGATTCAGATTGATGTTTGACTTTATGTACAAAGTCATTTTACTGAAGCCATAATACTGTTAACAGGAAGCCTTTAAAGTAAAACTAACAAGAAACTTCAACAGAAGGGTTATTCCTTCACAGAGAAAGCCCAAGTCTTGCTTTCCTTCTAATAGACATAAGTGACCACCACAGGGATTGTGGTAGAAAGACGTCTACGTACAGGACCAAAAGGTGATTTTTCTTAGAAAAATGGCAGGAAAAAATAATCTCTGCAGTCCAAGATCCAGGTTCAAAACATGAGTGACTTTCCACTTAGTAAATACTATGAATAAAATCTGGAAAATACTGGAGTGAAGTGCAAAGACACTTGTAAACAGAGTGAAGGAAGACTATCTTGGGTTTCTTGTTAGTTTCTTTTGTATTTAAAGAAGAAGTAGTTGCTAGATTTGTAATTATGCCTCTCTCTGCCTCAAAAGAGTCTTTGATGATGGTCAGTGTGTTATGCAATGCCCCAGAGGAAAGTTTGAATTCAAAGGACAATGTCATTTGTGCCATCATACCTGTCTGGACTGCAGTGGAAGTGAACCTAACAAATGCACCACTTGTGGAAAAGGTAAGGAAGATTTCCTCTTACAGCTTTTTCTCCTTCCTTGGACTCCAAGTTCCCTTTTCCTTCTGCTATCAGGGCCAGTTATTAGAGCCAATAAAATAAGTAGTGCTTTTGCTAGTGATCTGCATCATAATCTTGTTTTAACCCTGAAGGGAGTTGGAACTCACTTTAACTATTTTTCAAAAAAGTACAAGAAAACACACCTCTGCATTGCCCTTGCATCTTTATGCATTTCCCTTGGTATATTTTGAATAGGAGCGATGTTAACAGAAACAGAAAGAGTAGCACAGGGAAAAAAGGACAGCAAATCTGCATCTCCTGTCTCTGGAAAAGAAAGTTCCATACATGCCTCCCCCAGCCTCTACACAGTATGTGCTGTACTGAAATGGAGCGAGCTCGCACAAGCAGGCAGGGAGCCAGGGTGCTTTCCAAAACATCTGCCTGGGGAAGGATGAGAAACAAGCATGGTAGGTTCCACCGCAGGCTGCTGTGTCCCTACAGCTGGACAAACAGAGCCTGCAAAGAGAAGCTTACCCCTAACACACATAGAAACTTGTCTTTTGGACACATTTTTATAGAGCTTAGGTTGAGAGAGAGTGTAATATAGTTTAAATAGTGGTTGTTCCAAAAAGCAACTCTTCCTCTTTTAAAGCTCCATTTTAAAAATTATTCCCGCTTGCCTCTGTAACACGTGGTGGGCAAAGAACTTGAGGCTGTTACATGCAAATGTATGTAACTGTCCTGAACTGCCCTTGGAAATAAGTATTTAAGGTTTAACTTTCAATTCACTTAATAAAGAGGAATTTTTTGTGAGCTTTTTCTGAGGGCTCACAATGGATTCACAGCCTTTTTCCTTTCAGCTGCTACTTACATTTCAGGCCTAGTCATTAATAGGCCAGGTTTTATTTAGTAATAAGTGTCCAGATTACAATAAAACACTGGTACGGCTGGCATTAATTTGTCATATTGATGATGAGATTGACTTTCTCACTTTGGGAAATGTGACTGAGTAGACAGTCAAATGGTGCTTCAGGTCAGATGTGATGGAGTTTCTATAACTGTCCCCCAAGTCCCTCCCTATGGTGGACAGCAATGTGAATTTCTGTATTTCTGTGTATCAACACACAGACACTGGTGAGAGTCACACCCTGAGGAGGCTGGGAAAGATCATTCTAAAGATTTGTACATGAAAAGTAAAAGAAACAAAGTCTGAATACTTCTGCCATGGTACAGCAATTATTCACTATTATAGCTGCTTTTTCTGCAGTTTTAAAAATAAATTATGGTAAGCAAATTCTAGCTCTATGCTTAAAGCAATCAAACACACTTAGCACCATAATGCATGCCATTTATACTGTAGGGCAACCCACTCGAAAACTCCCCTTGTTGCAGCACATGGCACATGGAGTTGTAGGTGTTTTCACAGGTTTCGTGCAGAAGGATTTGAAGCAGGGGACCTCCCAGTTACCCATGCACTAAAGAATGCTATTGCTCTGATAGCAAATATATGCACACTTGCTATTCAAATTCAAATCTAAATTATTCCAGAGTCTAGCTGTGTCTAGGATGAGGATTACAGTGTAATCCAGTACAGAAATGGACTGATCCTTTCCAAAGGTGAGGCAGGAAGCTTTGCTTTCCTAATGGCAACTCTATCCGCATGTACAATACCGTACAAATACTTGCGTGTTCACTACAAGGGAATTTGGTAATGGAAATCTCTTGATCCTTTCTTTATTAGATTGGTGGATGTAAACAGTAATTATTCACTATCATAACGTCTTTATATGTCATAAATCCCCAGTAATGTGGAAGGTTTGAGTTCATCTTGTGTAAAACTACAAATCTAGCAGTCAGTGAAAAATATTCTCATCAGCTGCAGCACCAGTGCTTCATAAAGCTGCTTTTTATGTACAGATGTCCTCTGTTGCTGACATTTTTTTTCTATTTTATTGCCACACAGACAGAAGAGGGATCGACCGTTTCCTGTATCATGGGGAGTGCAGAGAGAGCTGTCCTCCAGGTCACTACCATTCAGACCATACCTGCGTGGCTTGCTCTGGCCACTGTGAGGTGTGCCTGAACTCCAGTCACTGCAAAAGATGTTTCAGAGGCTACTACCTTACTCAAAATATATGTCAGAAGCATAGTTGTAGAGAAGGTAAGCATCCTTCAGTAGGAGTTAACAAATATTCTGTTTAATTTGTGTCTTGGTTTCAGCTGGGATAGAGGTAATTTCCTTTCTAGTGGCTGCTATGTTTCAGTTTTGGTATGACAGGAATATCAATAATGCATATTATTTTAGGTGTTGCTAGGTGATGTTTATAGTATTCAAGCACTTTTTTCAGCTTTCTATAGAAGCTGAGAAGGAGCATAGACAGAACTATGGAATGGCCAATGGAATATTCCATACCATAGACGTCATGCTCGGTATACCACTGAGGGTTGTTTGGGGGTCAGAAAACCATGACCACTGCATGGGTTGGGCTGGGCAACCAATTCCCTGAGCAATGAGGGTGACTTCTCTCGTATATTCTTTTACTATTATTATTGGTGGTAGTAGTAGTGGTGGTAGTAGTAGTAGCATTAATATTATTAGTATTATATTTTAGTATTATATTTCAGTATTATTTTCATTTTCCATTACTATTCTATTAAACTGTCTTTATCTCAACATGAGGAATGAAATTGCTGTGAGTCTTTCTCCTTTTTGGATTTGAATAAGTTTATTTCCAGGAACTTTGCTGGCATCCCATTATATGAAATTAACCCAAAACTGGTGATTTGCAAAACATAGGTGAAGTGGAAGATCCTGACTCTGAAGACTGCATACCTTGTTCAGATGGATGCCAGAAATGCAAACTGGGTAAATATTCCCTTTATGAACCTTTATCCTTATTCTTAAGGTAGGGAGAAATTATTCCTCCTCCCTCTCTTGTCACAAGCCTATGTGCATACTGCTGAGCAATTAGTCACAGCTTCATTCACTCAGTAAGTAAATGGTACTTTTCCCAGTGCGTTCATTTTTTAACACCATTTCTAAACTCTATCTCCAGCATAAATAAGAATAATTTTTGTATTAATTTAGCTATTAATCTCTGCAACACTTTTTTTTTTTTTCCCTGCTTGAATGCCAACCACAGGCTGCGAGATTTACTGACTTTTTGAAGCCATTATCAGTCACAGAACTTTATCATAAGTGTTCAAATTTTCTCAGCCTGAAAATAGATCATTAGCCTGTACTTTTCTTTAAGGAAATAGACCTAAAGACAGACCTTAAATTTCATTCAAGAGCAAGTCATTACAATAGCAATACTACTACCCTAAAAAACTACTAAAACATTTATTCATTTTTCGTGCTGGATTAAAAAAAAGAAGTTCCTTCTCAACACATTAAGGTGTTGGCAGAGAGTTTGTTGTCTTCAGGTCAACACCATTTAGCTTACTGATCTTGATCAGATCTGTATCTCAATAGTTCACCTTCACAGAGGATTAAAAATATTCAAAAGACAAATTCATTTTTTCCACTGTGTGGAAATTTCTTACATTAAGAAAATTTTATTTCCTGTGGCTATATGGACAGGAGTACAGTTAAACAGCAACTCGATACTGAGTCGAAACAGGGTGACCCATCAGAAAGGCAGTCTTCACTTACGAACCTGTTAGATAAATTTTTTCATAAGAAAGAACAGAATTTAGGTAAAGTAGTGCCCAAATGAGTACTGATAGGCCAAGATGCTTCAGTAAGAACATCTACATCACAGAAAGCAAGGATTTATCAAAAACACCTTGAAGGATTATACACAAGAAAAAAAACAGACCTAAGCTTTACTTTTTTTGGTGCAAATCTAGAGCAAGTCACTGCTTTGCAAGTAGTTCTCTGGAATAACTACTTGTTAAAAAAAAGGACAAAATTTGGCTTGTTATATTTCCAAAGAGCAATTTTGAAAGCACTAGAATTAGATACTACCAGGACTGTCCATCCTTTCCCCAAATTCAGACAGATTTCCACAGACAGAGCAGTTCATATTGGGTCCTCTGGTTTCTCCCACTTGCTCCCTCGTGTGTTTTTAGGCCTGGTGTAACATGCACTATCGTCAGTACCAGGAGCCTGAATGTTGCCATACAGAGGAGAGTGAATACCAGGAAAGAAAACTGTGAAAGCACCCCATAAGACAAAACAAATAAATAAACAAACAAACAAAAAAACCCGTAAATTAATTCCCACCACTAGTCACAACTGTTTTGATGTTCCTTCTGCTTTTGTGTCAATAACGTTTTTCCCTGAGAAACTAGACTATCATGAAAGCTCATGCCTACCAGACTTAGGTAAAGGTTTTCATCACATGCTACTTTCTTCTTTCTAACAGTCATCCAACCTAATACATCACACCATAAAGGTCCCTATAACTCTGGTGACCACCCATTCTGCATGAATGTAGTTAAGCTTTATGCTTTCCTCCGTGACTACACCTGTATCTTTCTATATTGCTGAACAAAGACCTGGAGGCACCAAGTTTTAATATGATTGCAACCGTGCTGTGGTCATCTTTGTATGGTGTGGTTTCCAGATTCATGTCAGCTGTCTGCTTGGCTGTGGAGAGAAAGCAGAAGAAAAGGTGTTAAGGGAGAGAATCTGTCTCAACACCAATCTTTATTGCGGCTATCAGATGTTACTTTCCTGTGCTCTTCACAGTTTTTTTCTTCACAATTTTCAGTGCTCTTCACAACACTTGTGACAAAAAAATCTTTACCTCTTTTCTGCAACTGTTTAGTGCCAATCCTTGCTTTGAATTAGGATAAAATACACTATGAATAGAAACTTCTCTTAAAAAATAGTCATTGCAAGTAACTCAGAGGCTGATTTTCTTGGTATGTGAGCTTAATAATCTTGCATTAGGAGGCTGCAAGACTGTTCAGGGGCGGCTGACATAGAGAAAAACGGGCTGTACTCATTTACCTTCATCCTCAGAAGATGTCTCATCTCCTAAATATTAATCATCCATAACATTCACTACATATTTACTCTTGGGTTCTTGCACTCAAAGTTCTGATTTAAAATAGGCTTTTCAAAACCTTAAAAGATCAACAGAATGGATGCAGGTAAATCAAAGACTAAATTAACTTTCACTGCTGAGTAAAGTCAGAAGTGTTAAGAAGCCAGAGTTTGGTAAGGGGCATACTATTAAGGAAAGTCTTTGGCTGTTATGATGCATATATTACTGATAGTCAAAGAGGATGGTTTAACGTTAGGTCTGTTTGGAACAGAAGCACAGCAGTGGGCTAAAAGCAAAATCCCAAGCAGCTTTTGCAAATTACCATGTGTCACTGAAATAAAGTATGACCTGTAAACTTCAAACTTAAAATGAATTAGGTAGAGATGCTGCTTGCTTGTGTTTCTGCTCTTAATATTCAATGAGTTTTCTGGCATAACAATAACTTAATTCATAGATAACACAAGCACAGTAATAGGTTTCTTATGTGTTATCAGAAAATTGGCATATTTAGAGACTTCAGAAAAAAAAAACCAACTGAACTGCGTGTCTCTTAGAAAACAGAAATGGATTATTATGAAAGCTGTAAAGAAGTTACACTGCCATAAAAATACCTTAAAACAGTAAAATTTCAAGGTGAGAAAATACGAAATGTGATACATTTAGTTTCACATCTTTATGGTCTTTCCACAAAGACTCTTTTGAAAATTAAACAAATGCTGCATGATTTTGCAGTCTCTTTTTGTCTTATCTTCCTTTCAACACCGCTGAGGAATTTAATCTGAGTAAGAACTGTAGAGCAGGAGTAGGAAAAGCATTCCAATGCTATAAGCATTTCTATTAGAATTGCAGCAGAAAGCTCTGGGGAATGCTCTATTAAAAAAAATAAAATATGGAGGAAGCAAAATGTAGTAATCATGGCAATTGGAATCAAAATTATGTAGTTCCCATACCGAAATATCACATACAAATGCAAATACATTTTGTGAATACTTATGGATCTGCAAAAGACTCAAGACCATTCTCTCACAAAAAAAAAAAAAAATCATCAGGCACCTGCTCTTTCTGAAGTGCTTTGAGATCCTTTGATATAGACTGTAAGAGATAAAAATAATTAACTTCTTCAGTTTATACTGAGTGCAGGGTCACTTATAGAAGCTGTATGAATTTAAAGGGGAATATCAGACCACGGTGATATTGCATTGTAAACTGGGAGCAATGAAATGCAAGTGATTCACTTTGAGGGTGGTGAGGCACTGGAACAGGTTGCCCAGAGAGGTTGTTGAGGCCCCATCCCTGGAGGTGTTCAAGGCCAGGCTGGACGTGGCCTTGGGCAACCTGGTCTAGTGGCAGGGGGGTTGGAACTCGATGATCTTCAAGGTCCTTTCCAGCTTAAACCATTCTATGATTCTATGATTCTCTTACTGTCTACAAATTACAAAGCTTAACTGATATTTTTTTCCTTTTTGTGGACACAGGTCTAGTTTTAAGGACGGTTATATATGCTAATTATGATAACTGAAGTGCCTGTTTTCCTACTAGCCAGAAGGACAGGTAGTTTTTGGCCAAAATATTTTTCACAAGGCACCAAAGAATAGATTAAACTGCTACCTGCAGTCTTGGGCAATGTTGTCCTGCCTTGTGCAGGCAAAAGAATGGATGAGATTTATTCTCTTCTGGCATGATGCCAGATGCCCACAGAGTAGAGCAAGTAATGTGGGCAGACTGCATAGGAAATCTCTCTTCTTCATCAGTAGTGACTCTACAGTCAGATTAAGACACAGATATCGTACTTTTATATTAGTTTGATACTTCACATTCCATGTCAGACATTTCAGAAAAGAATGTAAAACCCACCCAACAAGTAACCCTGCAGGTTAGTGTTCACCAGGTGTGATGACACTGAGATGGAAGATAGACAGCGTTTGTAATATTTTCTGGGATCCTCAGGGAATGAAGTAAAATCTGTCTGTTTCCCTTCAAATTTGGACCAGGTTTTGTTTTAGGGGTCCGGTGTGGTAATACTGTAGCTACATTGAAGTTCTAAAGCAAAGATAGGGACTGTCAGAGAAACTTAATCAAGGACAGATAAGTCTTTGTAGTTTAAATACAGATGATGCTTTCTTTTAAATTCAGGCAATACTTTTCTTTCTGATTCACTTCATAAATTCGGAGACTGCTTGTATTTTAAGGAGATAAAGAATCTTTAATGCTCACAGACACCATTCTGCCTGCAGACACTGTTAAGTCCTGGGATACGTAACAGGAAAATTGTCTTAGGCAGCACTAATCCCAAAAGGATCTATGGCTTTGTGTACACAGTGTCAAAACAATGGTCATGCACAGCAGATTTCACCTCCCTACCTTCTTCTGCCCGCATGCTCTCAAATGCATCTGACTCTGCTTGCTGCCATACTAGCCCAATTGGCATGCTCAAGCGCACGGCATCCCATGAGATCTGAAAGGCGGGCTCTTGCCCAGGCATTGAAAACTGAAGTGAGAGCCAAAGACAAGTCAAGTCTTAAGGGTGACATCAATACATATGCTTAATCCTAAATTCTTACAAGCTTTGAATATATTCCTACTGCTGTGCAAGCAAACACAAACACAAAATTGGGCAGACACAGTGTCTGAGAAAGTGTGCTGAATAAATTTCAAGTCCACGCTTCCAAGATTATGACTTTGGTACCTCAGGTTTGATAACCCAATATTGGACACTCTAGGCCTGCTTTCTAGAGCAGCAATGAGCTATTAATGCTCCCTCTGATGCAGATAGATCATGGGAACTGTAGGTCTTCATCACCTCTGACCATCAGGCCATGATTAAATTTTAACGACCTGTCTTCTGTTGGGCACCAGAAAACACCATGAAGCCTACAAAATTAAATCAAATTTTCTCAACAAATGCAGCTTTTGAAACCAAAAGTTCTGCTGAAGCAATGTCATTAAGGAGGAAGATATTCTTCGTGCCATTGCAGCATCTGGCTTCTACATCTCAATGCAAGTTGACTTACTCACAAATTTAGATCACTCCAGAATACTAGCCATTTATTCTCCAGAATTCTAAAATTTAAATGAGTTTCAGAAACTTTCTTCAGAGTAAAACTTACTTTTTTAGAATGCAGTCAGCTATAAGCCAATGCTCAGGACAAGAAAAGAACACTAAGGTAAAACTGCAGAATTTAAGCCACTTAAAGTAATTATTCTAAGAGAATTTCAGAGTCAATACAATGCAAGAACATAAAAATCCTAAATATCCATATTTGATATACCTAAAATACAACACATGGACCACGGTGTTTTCTCAAACACTTTCATCTCTTGCTCTCTTTCTAATACTACAATTTGCATTTGCCGTTTTGCACCTGCATAATGAACAGACACAAAATATGAGTACTTACGAAGGTGATAAGTGACAAACTTCTCTGATATGCAATATCTACTGACTTGCATATGTACACTTCACAAGCAGAAACTGACACAACAATAATGGTAAATATGAACACCTAGTTCATTGAGGAGCTAAATATTTGCAACACATGGAGCTCACGTGGATCATTGATAAATTCATAAGAATCAACAGAAGGATAGGTCTTCCTCTCAGAAGGGACTGTGAAAGTCAGGCATTGCCCTAATTTGTTTGCCTTCTTGCCAATGTCCTCCCATGGAGCCACACATTCCTGATCCAAGTCTTACTCACCAACTTGCCGATTCACTTCCACTCACCTCACCCAACTTGCAAAAGTACAACATGTTGTGATATTAATACTTCTCACAGCTTGGCAGAGATTACCTCATCTCCGTGTAGCAAAATACCATGTACATCGCCTTTTGACCCAACCAGGTTTCTGCAGAGAGCAGAACAACATGGCTTTTCCAACCTTTGCACCTCCTCCATGAGGGTGCAGAGTGAAGAATGTTCAGACCAGCCATTGCACTTTTCTCTTTCAAGGATACCTTACAAAAGAGACAATCACCCAGAAACCCCAAGGAGCAGTGCTCCTGAGAATAGAAGCCTCAAAAATAGGCATTTAGGTGCAAGCGTGACTCTTTGTTTTTGCAAGGCAAAGCCTGAGCAACTCTCAAAGGTTATCTAGAACCTGGCTATTTCATTTGGTCTGGGTTACAAGGTCTATGTACAAACATACAGCTATAGAAGCGGGAAGAGAGACTCAATAATCCAAATGCTCCATCAGATCCATTATACAGAGTGAGATGGGGGGGAATACAGTCTATAAGGCAGTGGGAGTGAGAAAAAAAGGTATTTGGAGAAGATTTAAGGAACCTGTGAGATAGCTAAAAGGGCAGCACTGTGAACAGGCTCAAGATCAGGTACAGATTGCAATTCTGGCAGTTGTGCTCATGATTAATGAGTAAAAAGTGATCTGGTTCCCATAGCAACCTAAGAAACACAAAGGAAAACTTCATTTCTTCAAACCTTCCCTGATGATGAATAGACCTTGGCTTTCAAAATACCAGAGAAAATTATGATAAGGATCCTTTTTTATCTCAGAGTAAATCTTCCTCAAGAGGTTAATCTTGCAGAATGGAGTTTAGATTTGCAGATAATAGGACTCGTTTCCACAGGCTTCTGGAATGAGAATATGCAATCTGTGCAAAAGAACGCCCAGGAAGATTTTGAACTGTTCTTTTCTGATTTTTAGTACTGACATTTCAGTGTAGACAGAACATTACATTAGACAATGTTGTCTTTCCTAGAGTACAGGTAAAAGAGAATTTTCTTGCACACTGAAGATACAAGATGTATATGTTAAAGAAAACATTCTGTCTTTCCAATTTTTATTTCTCTGAGAAAGAAAATTGCTTCCTGGGTAAAATCCAAACTTGGGGCAAGTCACTGGAAAAACTTAAGATATGAAATTGAACCATGAGTTCTGCAAACACAAAATATTCCAGACTTTAGTTTAAAGTTCTCTGTAGAAATAAGAGCACAGAAGAAAAATACTGCATCAGACCAAAAGTTCACCTAGCTCAGTAGCCACTGACCAAACAGTGAATATACTCCTAATATTACAAAGGAAAACAAAGCAAGTATTGGTACTTCTTCAACAATCTGCAGTTCAGGAGCTTCATGAATCAAAACAGTAAAGAAATGTTAGCTGCTGAGTTCTGCTGGAATTACTGAAGAACAAATATATTAAACCAAACATAATCTAAACCACCTGCAGACTGGACCCTCTTTTGGGGGAAGTTTGCTGGCTCCCTGGGGCACAGATCAGGGATGTCACCAGAAAACTGATGAAGTTAATACAGTCTTTGAATTAATACCTACTCCTGGTCTTTCACATGAGTACCAGTGATGTTTCAACAAGACCAAGATCAGTCAGAAGAGGTTTCAGGGCCCTGGGAAGAATGCTGAAGTATTCGGGAGCACAGGCAATGTTTTTCTCAATCCTCCCACTAATGGGGAAAGACACTGCAAGAAACAGGCAAAGATCAACACCTGGCACCAAGACTGGTCCCTCTGCCAGAACTTTGGGTTTTTTATAATCACCAACAAATGCCTAATTCTGCCCCTGGAATGGAGTAACGCTGAAAACAATTATAAACTAGGAGATAAATGGCTGGAGAGCGTCCCTGCAGAAAGGGATCTGGTGGTGCCAGTTGACATTAAGCTCAATGAGAGCCAGCAGTGCATCCTGGCAGCCAAGAGGGCAAACCGCATCCTGGGGTGCATCAAACACAGCATCAGCATCCAGTCAAAAGAGAGGTCAAAAGAGTATTTAGAGTTGTGTGGCCTCACCTTGAGTACTGTGTGCAGTTCCGGGCACCACAATTTAAAGAGGATGTGAAGGTCCTTGAATGTGTCCTAAAGAGGCTGACAAAGCTGGTGACAGGGCTCCTGTAAGGAGTGGATGAAGACTTGTCTAGTTTGGAGAAAAGGAGGCTGAAGGGTGACCTCATTGCTCTCTACAGCTTCCTGAGGAGGTGAAGTGGAGAGGGAGATGCTGATGTCTTCTCCTTGGGGTCCAGGAACAGGATGCATGGGAAAGGTTCAAAGCTGCACTAGTGGTGGTTTAGACTGGACATTAGGAACCATTTCTTCACCAAGAAGGTGATCAAACACTGGAAAAGGCTTCCTAGAGAGGTGGTCATTAACCCATGCCTGTCAGTGTTTAAGAGGCATTTGGACAATGCCCTTAATAACATGCTTTAACTTTTGGTCAGCCCTGAAGTGGTCAGGCAGTTGGACTAGATGATCGTTGTAGGTCCCTTCCAGCTGGGAGTACTCTATTCTGTTCTGTTCTGTTCTGTTCTATTCTATTCTATTCTACTCAAGCAACTCTACCTCAATATGCACTTGTTTCAATTCTTTGGGTTCGCACCAGCCTAAAGCTCAGGGTTTTGATATCTCAGTTAAGGAATTGAATTATGGGACCACTGTAGCAGTTCGCCTGTAGCAGTGTGAATCTTGGATTCTATCCATATAAAGATATTTCCCATGTGAGTTTTGCCTGCAGAAATTTATTTTGTTAATGAAAGACCAATGGAAACCAGCCGTTCAAATTAGTGGTAAAACCTGCATTGGTGTCTGTGGCTTAAACTTAGGACTTCTGGCCCACTGTCTGCACTTTTGCTTGTAGGAGAGCACTCTTTGGTAATGCTAATCACTTAGAGGAACTACCTGTATAGTAAGAAACTATTCAAACATAAGGAACCATCTCAGCGTAATAAGTGTGTTCAGAAAATGCACTTCAACACATAGAAAGTTTGGTTTTAGTAACATACAGCTTTATGCTTCTTAAAATGATCACATTGAGATTTTGACAGGTGGAAACAGTAGAGCAAGAACAAAACATAACATCTGAGCGATAGAATACAATCTAAGACAAATATTCGTAATTGTTACATAGTACTGCTGATGTCAATTTAATTTCTAGTGAAGTACTCTTACCTTTTATTTTACTCGGAGTACGAATGAACCACTAGTTCTTCTTTGTAACCCTATAAGCAGTAACTTCTCTGGTTGATATCACATTTTGGAGCTTCTTATGTGGTGTAAATCTCACTACAGCACTGGTCAGCTATGTCTGGTGAGAGACTAGAGCTTTCTAACCCAGTATTTACAATTTAAGCCAGTTTTTAAAATTTTCTATTCCTTAAAGTTTCCTGATCTCATTACTTTCCCTCAGTGAAATCTCATCTAAAATTTGGTGCATTTATCAACATACATACAAGTATGTAAGTATTTATGAATGTTTCACCTCAGTCATACAAACCATTGAACCATTTCAGGTAATGTATATTATAATACTAATTTTTGGTTTAATTTCATTTTATCTGCACTTCATTTCTACTCCTAACTACCACATATTAAAATTCTTATTTGATCAGGAAAATATGGCTCGTTCCCTTTATTTTGTCAATGAAATGCAATTAACAGCAAGTGACATTATTCCTCTTTTAGAGTAAGGTAATTGAGATTAAAGCTGTGTGGGTTTTTTTCAGGTAATCTGCTTTACAGCAAGAATAACACTCAGAAGATTTTTTATTTGTATTTGTCTCATCCTAATTGAAGGTAGCTTTATCTTAAATAAAAAATATTACTAAAAAATGAAATAGAGGTAATTTTACTAAAAGTATGTTTTTTGGAAGAGATGAAGTCTATTCAAAGTATTTTTTTTCTTTTTTGACTTAAAATACATATATTTTTAATTCACTAAATATCTTGACTGAACCAAAGTTGTATTCTTTGGACAGAGGAAATACGAATGCCATTTTTACCCTGTATAAATCTAACTGACAACAGAATCCAGTTTTTTACTTGATTAAAAGTCACAATCTTTTCTGGTTACTTCCTGGTAACATGACTTGTCAAAATAAATTATAATGGCAGAAATAAGAATAAAGATAAAGCTGATTTACTGACAAAACACTAAAAAAAAAAACCACGAGATGAAAAAAAACAACAAAAAAAGACACAGACAAACAAATACCTTCTCAAACAAACTGGAACCTTGGTTCCACAACAGAAATCTTCATTTTTAAGGCATAGTGAGAGTTGAGTTTTCAGTATGCTCTCAGTCAAAAATAATATTAAGTTTGGATTGTATTTTTCAGTTATTTTAGTTAAGATGCCATAAAAACTGCAAAAAAAAAAATGGTCTAAGATAGTTAAAATATATAATTACTCTTGTTGGTGATATAGTACAATTTATAGTACTTTTTTTAGATTATTGTAAATTATTGTTCAGGGGAATGTAAGAGGCAAATAAAATCTAGCAGTAACTGTTGAAATTAAACAATTACTGCAGGCTGGTTCTTAAAGGAAAACTGTAATGTAATATAAAATCATTTTCAGTCATTACATTTAATTAAACTGGAAAGGTAAACCAGGCATTAAGTACCAGGCAGTGAATATCCTGAACTTTTGAATGCAAAAAAAAGTTGAGTGCATTTAGCACATTATAGGCTCATGGCTGAGCCAATAAATAGTTCAGGAAATTTAATTTTTAAAAAAGTTCATAAACAAAACAGGAAGGTAAAATAAATGTTACAGTCTAAATACAGATCCTGCAAAATGTACCCTTGCACTTAACTTCAACTCCCAGCTTTATTGTATACAGTAGATAAAGTCAAGCATGCATACAAGTCATTGCAAGATCTGGGTCTAATTAGACGGGATACCTTGAGTAAGTGCTACTTAAACGTATAGCGGGGTAGCCATGTGAACTGTCTAGAATTAGGATCTAAGTACCATGAACACTCAAACATAGTGAAACAGTGACAGGGATTTCCAAAATGCTCTGAAGCTCATTTTTAATGTAGAAGAAATTATGTACCAAATATTTCATTAAGCTTCTACAGTAATACTACCAAAAAATCACTTACAGTGTTCATCTACATATTGGAACAAAAATACCCTTCCAGTACAACAATGCTATGCTTGTAGTGCTAATGCCCGTACTTCCCTCCCGGAGCAGAAAAAAACCCCACTAATTCATTTCAAATCAGAATGTTCCAACAGAATGCATGAATGTTTGGCTTTTGACCAATATTTAATCTTTGCGTGTACCTTTTCTGTATTATAACATAGCTGCACTCCAAATGTATTGTACTTTAGAAGGGTGGGGGGTGGAGGAGTGAACAGGAGTAGCAGTTTATTACAGACAAGGAAAGAAACCAAATGACTTTTTCTATGAACTCTAGATGATCCTTACTTATCTAAGAAAACTGCAGTAAAACCAGAAAGTCACAGAGGACTTGGTTTTTTTTCTGAGGCCCTATATTTTAAAATTGGTTGAATCCTGTTTCCAACACTATCAAGATCACTTTTGTTTCTGTCTTCAAAAGAGTAGCACAGGCTCAACATAGTGGAAATCAATGGAAATGGAAACTGTAAAATATAAATAAAATATTAGCAGTTCTCATGGCACGAAGACTTTTGGAACATGACACACTAACCAAGCCACTTTGCTCCACAGAGATTTCATCATTTTATAGGCAAGTGAAAGTCACAGTGAATACAAGAAGTTTGTTACTGCTGGTCCAAGAACTGATTGTGACAGATTTTCAAGAAGCCACTGTTGAAGAACTGCACATATATATCCATAAAATTCTCTAGGCTTAGTTCATTCTTAAAATTGATTTCCAAGATTTTGGAGACACAGTATGTGTTAAATATCAAATCTTCTATTGCAGGAATAGTTGCATATCTAGCCTTCTCTCTCCCTGCTATCAGACAGTTGCCCTCTTTGCATTCCTTTCTAAACTATCTTCATTATTCCTCAACAGTTTAAATTCAGAAACTATGACTCAGTATAGAAGGTGGTAGAGCTGCTACTTAGTGGGTATGTCTTTAAGAGAAAAAACAATGGTTCAGTAAGGTTGATAAATAATGTAATGTAGTAGACAAACTGGCAAATGAACTTAGGTTGCACTAGCCTAATGACTGCATGTTTTTATTTCACAAAATTGTCAATAAATTCTCCCCAGCCTCCAAAATCTTGGGTTTGGAGAATGACTCGGTGCATTCCCAAGTGGAATACAGCAAACCAGCTATTCCTATGAAATTTGTGGCCTTCTAATAACGTATTTACTACTACCAGTTCTGTCTATACTTTGTGTAAGCAGCAGGATGCAAGTGGTAGCTGTGAAACATTTTTTTGCCCTCTCTACAATATGTATCCCAATCTGCAATCTAAACAAACTATTTTACCCATACATTCCTAGATACTTTCTCTTAGATCCTAAACCAACTCAAAATACATGGTCTTTACTTAATGGTCACTTACTTAATTTTTTCTAATCTGTTTCCAAAGGACAAACAGACATCGTGTCTTTGTTTCAATTACTGCTGAGATCTGGCTCAAATTGAGCTATATAGATAGTCACCCATACAGGCAAAACCGAAAGGGCAGTTAGGAAAGAAAAATGTCGTCAGAACCTCCCACAGGAAAGAGAGGAAAAAGTCCTTTCTTCATAAAAGCCAGAAAGTACATGGAGAGTTAGTTACAAAACCCCCAAGCGACCCCAGCAATTTTAACAATGTCTCTTTGATGCATACCCTGTTCTTTCCATCAATGAAACATAAGGACTGTATGTGCCAATACCACAACAATTTTCAAAAGGTATACATACACTTATTTATTGTCATATCAGCCTGGCTCCTTAGAATGGTCTATAAACACTGTAAGGAAAGATGCCTGCAGAAATGAATTGGGGAAAAATTATCTCAGGAAGTGTCCTTCTGCAGAAACAGTATTTGTATTTCAGAAATCATTCAAAAAGAAGCCCTGGACAAACCAACTGTCTTTTATCTAGGAGTAAAGGAAGACTTCATAGAAAATGTTTTCATATTTTAAGAGTATTTTCTGTCTTAACATAAAATCTAATGCGAAGAACACTAGATCAGGTGATTGCTGTTTCTGTTTGGGCTCTAAACAGTAAAGAGAATATTTTCACAGATCTGCAACATTTCTGGGTAAAACTTTACACCTCATAAATAAATTGCTAGAACTACTTGCAAAACCAACTGCATGTTGCCTAATAAGTTTGCATGTGTAAAGTGTGATTTATTGTAGACACAGTTCAAACAGACTCAGTGAAAATTTTTCCTTATGAGTACTATTAATATCAAAAATAATTTATAGGCATTTCATAGTAGAACAGTTTATAAATACATTCAACCAGGTTGTTCTCTTTCCTTCCACTCTGCTCCCTTTGGGATATTTTAGTAAGACAAAAGAAATAGAAAGCTAACAGAAGATAATGGAAAGTTATAGAGAATATTCCTTACTTTGTGCAAGCATAAAGCCATATCAACCATTGTCACAGTTGTATAATAATTCTTCTGTTCATTCAACAAAATTTTTGAATGCAAAAATTAATTTTCTGGTGAGAAAGTTTACCCAAAAGCTGTGCCCTCCTCACCCCAATATAGAAAATATTTGTCTAGCTCAGGATTTTTAAGATTAAACTGATTACTTATGTGTTTTTGAAAAGTTTGCTTTGAAAAGGTGCCAAATGCTTTTAACTTATCTCTGCAACAAATAAAGAAATAGGATGAAACTACAGATTTGGACAACTTCGAGTTTCCTTTTAAGAGTTCATTTTGCCCAGCCTGAGCTCCTGGGAAGGTTCTGCTTTTCAGAACAGCTCTTCCTTAAGCACTCAACACCTTCTAGATACCTTATGTTGAGGACTCAGAAGTCGTAAGTCACTGCAAAAATACAGGCCAGGACCTGATTGTGGAAAAGTTTATCTCCAAAAAATGCAAAAAGAGACTCAGAGGTAATAATGTTCTAGTTATAGCTGTGGTGATTTTAACGTAGGAAATACTAACATAAAAATGGTGTAGCAACAGTTCATTTTAGCATTCTGGTTTTAACTCTGAATATTATTTACATAATTTCACACTTTTAATTTCAGATGACCAACAAATCTGTATAACATGCATTCAGAACTACTATATGTAAGTATAGCTATATAGCTCTTCATGCCTGTACATTTTTCTAAAGCAACAATATGGGTTTCACTATATAGATCCGTACGTTTTCACATTTCTTTTAAATATTGACTACCTGAGAACAGTAACTTTGGAAATTGGTAACTTTGGGTTTGGGAAATGCTGAAAAACTAGCCGGTCGCTCACCATCAAGGCCTTTTAAACCTTATGGACTGATGTCAACTTTGCATATATGAAGACAGGAGTATGGAACAGAAAGGGTCTAAAAGTTGACCAGTGCCTCTGGATTTGGAACTACTATGCTCTTAGTATATCATGTCCAGTTTTGTAAAAATACAAAGAAATTAAGCAAAGGAAAAAATACATAAATTAATTGGAAGTTTAACTTAAATGTAGGAAAAAGAACTCCTCTACTGCTTTTCAAAGAGACAGTTAAGAGATCTCTGTGAAAATTACCATGACAAAAGAAAATGTTGATAAAAAGGCTATTCAATCTAGCTATAAGCAATGACATTGGATTACATATTTTTACAAGCGATCAGCTCTTTACAACCACAATACAGTTATTCCTAATTAAGCATGCATTCTTTTTTGTGCCTACATTTAAAAAAGCAAATCAAACTACTTATACTTAAGAACTCTGAGATTAGGAAACATGACTTGTTAAAATTTGCCGGTTCAATAAGTAACAGAACCACAAATACACTTTGAATCCATTGTTAGAGGAATAATTTCTGTTCGTTAGGATGAGAACAGAGCTTTACCATTACCGTACCTAGAAACATATATGAAACAAGCTCAACTCAAAAGAAACTTGCTAATGATGTTCTTCTTTATCTTGCAGGTATAAGCAGCACTGCTATAAATACTGCCCAGAAAATACCTACAGAGATGAAAGTTCTCTGCAGTGTAGAGAGTGTCCTAGCAACTGTGACAGCTGTGACAAGGAGAAGTGTGACTCTTGTAAGGAAGGCTTTTATCTCTCAGGTAAGCAAAGTACCAAGCATGGCATATAAAGGAAAGTATTTTAGACTTGTTCTCTAGAGAAAGAGAGTGGACTCAACTTCTCAAATTCATACATCTTTTCTACAGCAGGCAGTGGAGGCTGAGAGGAGTTAGCACTTTGCAGAATCCGGTCATTTGCATTAGCATAAGATGGTTATGTTAGCCAATGGTGCTCTTTGGTTCAAAGGCTCCGTATATTTGACTACAAAATCCCAGGGTTTTTTTTCTACTTTCATTTTTAATGCATTTCCACTCTTTTTGGCAAGTACAAAATATACTGTATTTGATTCAGACTTTGTGAAAGAAGGGGGTTTTAATTCAAAGAAGGACATGGAAACGTTTCCTTACTATTTGCAAGTCCAGTTTTACTTTGACTTTCGGGTCCATGTAAAGTAACAAGCCTTAAACACCCTGAAATGAGCTCAGTTAAAACCACTAAATGCCACACCAGATTCACACAAGACTAGGAATCTCTTAGCTTTATTACAAAACCATAAATCAGGCAGGTCCGGTTCAGACATGGGGCCAAATATGAATCACGGGAAATCTTGGACATTGCCCAGAAGTGGAGTACAAAATCATCACACTCATGGATAACTCTGTGGTCACAACCTGAGGTCATCTGGTGGTCTACACTTTTTTAATTAAAACTTGAGGAAGCTCAAAAATCTATCAGTGTTAGACCTTCTGGGGGCTTTGCCGCCATATGCCAACCCTTAAACTGGATTAGATTTACCTAAGGTTAGCTTTACATACACCAGAAACTAGAGATTCATTCAGTCCTCAGAATTTGCATATATCTAACAATCTTAGAGAAATCTGGACTTAGAATTTATGTTGGGCCAGTACAAAAATTGGGACACAACCATAAAATGTTTATCCAGATTTGGACTTTGGAAAGATTTGTATGTAGCAGTATTTAGGGTATGGATGAAAACCCATCTAGATATAAATTTAAGTGCTGATCGGTTTGGTTTGTGAAGTTTACATAAGCAACTGACCTGAATTTAGGTTTCATGCTAAAAAATCGGTTTATATAGCTACAAAAAGTTTCACGTGTTCTTATATGCTGTTTTTTTCTTAAACTGTTTCTTGCTGGAGACAGAGAGATGCTACAGGTGGGGTACCTCCTTGTCAGGATTAAAAGGGGTCAGTAGAGACCAGGATGCCAGGCTCTGTTTCTGTTGCAGGTGGCACATGTGTGAGTGAGTGTGGAGATGGCTTCTTCACTGATGACGTTTCTAGGGAATGCGAACCTTGCCACAGGAGCTGTGCAACATGTGTTGGGTACAGCTATGAGAACTGTACTGGGTGTAAAAACAGTTTCCACCTATCTCATGGGAAGTGTCTGAATCCAAGAAATTATTCACCCGATGGGAAGTTCTGGAGTGGTAAGTTGCAATGGATTCCTTAATCTTTTCTGTTTCTCTGAAGACTACTAGAAGTTTTAGGAAGAGGATATCAAGATCTTGCAGATTGTGTGAAACTGCACTTTTGTCAAACTCATGATTTTAAAAATATACTGACCAAAAACATTGGTTTCACAGAGTGAAATTCATCTTCCTAAAAATAGCCTAACATTTTAATTCAACTTAGGTGTTCCTTATCTGGGAGTTATTTTACTTGGATAGATAAAAGATTAAAAAATAAAAGACAAAAAGATAACAAAAGATTAAAACGATAAAATATAGGTAATAGATTAAGGTACTGGGAGTTCTTTATCTAAAGTATTGGAAGCCTTATAGGCTATGTTTTAGACAAGCTTTGTGGCTATTGATTCCCCACACAGAAGTGAATGTAAGTTGTAGCAAATGGAAAATAATAACATGTGTGTGTGGTGTGTGTTTAAAAGCAAGATTTCTTCTTTTCTCTTCACCCCACATTGTAGGCATGCGCCGCTGCCTAAGCAATCAAACACAGAACACAAGATGTAGAACTACATTCTGCAGTTCTTGTGCTACCTTGGCCATTTCCACAGCCTTCACAAAATAATCAGTTCTTTCTTGCTTCCCTGATCTATAGCATGGGAAAAAAAATTATCTGTTAAAAAAAAAAAAAAAAAAGGAATTGGATGGAAAATGCTTTTAAAATTTGAAGTTGTTGAAGGGAATGATAATTAGTTATTTTCCTTCATAAACATCTTCAAATGCATCCCAGTAGTGTCACAAATTTCTTGTTAAGAAAGTGTTAAGTGAAAAGTGCATAACAATGTTTGTCATTCCCATTATGGCAGTTATATAAAGTACAATTGAATCCGTTATGCTACCGAATGAGCCAGTGCTAATAGTGAATTTATCACCCAGCACACAAATTAAAACTCATTTGTTATGAGTATTCATTCTTTTTAAGTGAAACCTGTGCAGCACATTGAATCTCAACAGTCAGGACTGCAAGTGGCACTTTTTAATTATATGTAAGCCATACCCTCCAAAGAGGGTAAAATTTCCTCTAGAGTTTCAATAGCTGCTTTGCTGACCACTGTAACCAAAGAGAAAAGTCACTGTCATATAATCCTTTCACTCTCTTTATAGTTGTAAAACATCAGCTGGAATAACACATTCAGTTTTGGGCACAGTGTTTAAAGAAAGAAGTGGGCCTGTTAGAGAGGAAACAGTGAGGATTACCAGAAATCTAGGGAAAAAATTATTCACAATGAAAGGTTCAGATAAATGAGGTGCTTGGGACTAAATGAGAAAGCTAAGAGGAACACAATCACAAAGAACAATGGAATAGATTGGGTCACTGTAAATGTGGTAAACAGGACTTAAAATCCAGAAAAGGCGTTTTAGATTTGGCATGAGAAAAAAAAAAAGGGGACTTTCAATTGGAATAATGGAATAATAGTAGAATATTTGAGGAGGTTTGGGGATTTCCGTCACTAGGGTACTCTAAGAACACATGAAAAGGATCTGACAGGGATGTTTACTGAGTGGAGCAAGAGACTAGATTACTTAAGGGCCCTTCCAGTTTTATTTTCTATCTAATACATATTTTCTTCTGAATCCTATGTCTTTATTTGACTCAAACACATCAAAGAATTACAATCCTTAGATCTATATGACCTTGCATTAAAAATTGAAATATAGTAACAAATATTTTCAGAAAAAATATTGACCATTTCTATTCATTACCTATCTGTGGAGAAATGTTGTATCAAAAGGAATAACATTTCTTCACTTCAGAAAAAAGATCAGAGAGACCTAAAAAGGAGAAATATTAATAGAAAGATGGTGTGCACCATGCATTTCCTTGTGTTTCATCCATATGAGTAAATATTTTTTCAATTTGAGATTGTCTACCTCAGCGCCGTGGAAAGATTGGTTGTCCATTTCTCGTGCTGTCAAACAAGGTGACTCATTGTCAGCTTTTTTCTTTTGAGGAGACAGCTGATGCAGTTCTGTATATATCAGCATTGCTGTGTTGAGAAACCTCTTTCTTGAATACAGTTTCTCTTTCCTTCTGGTGGTTAAAATACATCTTACTTAGGGGCATTTCAGACTGTAAGATACATCTGTCTCGTAGCTGTACTGGCTTGAACATTAATGACTGCTCCAAAGTCACAGGATTCTTGCTGCAGCTGGTGAGGGGAGCCCAGGGAACCTGGCTGGAGGCTCTTCACCTTCTCTTGGATAGACCTGCTGGGATTCCTGCAGTGCAGCAGCAGCTCTGCCATGTAACTGCTGAGAAAGCGATGTTGAACTTGGTGATATCTTGAGCCTTTTCTCACCAGGGTGGGCTTCCAACTAGTAGTAACCTTCAAGTCAAAATGTTAAGGAAGTTGTCACTGTCTTCACTGAAGTTACAGTCTGAATAACTACATTTATCAACAGTTTGTGAGGTTTCTTGCTGAGACACTGTGGGATCACCTGGTTCTCATAACAGTAATTTTCATTTGTTAATTAAAAACAAAATCTAAATTTTTTGGCTAGAATGTCACTCTTTCACTCATTTCTTTTGATGATGCATTCAAGAGGCAGATATCAGCTGAGTCCAGATTTCCAACTGTGCAATCTATATTAGAAGTTCTCGTTCCATGCTGAAGATCCTTAATAAAAAATAAAGGATTCAGGCATGACCAAACCACATTTAACTCTAGCAGTGCATCTCACCAATAGGGTGGTTCCTAGTTAGAGACTGCGGTACATTTCACACCTTGATAATGTTTAGAAATACATGGACAATTTTAAAAGAAAAAAAAAAAAAAAGAAAAAGAGTTTCATTATCTGTTATAACTGTTTTCTTTATTTTCAAAAGCTTTCTGAAAACCAATAAAATTTAGGAGAGGCAGTCACTGTCTTTTATTGATTTGTTCAACAATGCTGTGGGATTAGTACGAGAATGGACAAAACGAAAACTTGTCTGTGATGCTTGAAACTTACTGTCAGTGAGGATTCTGGCTGGCATACCTGTACAGAAAAGCTCCCCGGACCTGGAACAATGATCCTTCTCCAGATCTTCTTAAGCATTTCTGTAGAGCCTCCTCTTTTCCATTATATATTTTAAAGAAAGTGATGGAGACAGAGAAAATACTTTTTCTTTCATACACAAGTGCAAAGTCATGACACCTTTCCAAGTTTTTCACTGCTTCCTCTGGACATACCTCAAAATATTTTATCCCAGTTAACTTTTTTTGTTCTTTAGCTTGTTTACAGCTACTTTAATTTTCTCCATAGCAAAATATAAGGATCTTCAATCTCATGTGTTGTCAAACTCAGTTTCTAAGGGTAGAACACAGCATGGGCATGGTTCAAGAAGCTTGTCCGTTCTTCAGGGGATATTAGAATACTTTCATATTTGTTCACCAGCCCAGTGTGGGCAGAACTGTGGCTAACATTTGGCTTTTGGCTCTCATCCTCTCTGCCTGTTTATCAATATATGCTTCTTCCGCAGGGTGCTCGGTGTCCTCAATGCATTTACAGCACCATGGCAGAGCTGCCTCTGCCTGAATTAAAAAATCTAATTAAGGAATACAGGCCAGACAATTATTAGTCTTCCCACTTTGGGGGACTGAGCTGGGCGTGGGGGTCAAGTATGAAATAAATAACCTCGCCCCTGTCATGGGAGTGAAGATGAGGTCGCACCAAGCTCATTCTCAGCACATGCCCTGCCCCAGACAATGCAGGAAGACAACGCAACGAGGAAGATGATAGCCAAAATTTCCAAATGCGGCAGTTTACGTCAGCTTTTACCACATTAGTCTTCTATTTACTCTTTTTCTTTAGAAATGTTGCTAACAGAGAGTTGAGGTATTAGACCTTGAACTGTGTTTACAAATAATGAAGCCATTTCTTGTTGGCTCTTTCAGCCACATGGATTCAGTGGGCTCCACTGTGGTTTTAGTGACTGTGTTGGTGTATCATATGGGACAAAGTGAGTTTTGGGAAAATAAGACCATTATTTTGTTTGATTCCAAGGCTAACATAAATTAAAGGAGAGCACATCAGAGGCTGCCACAGAGAAACCAACATGCAGTCTGACTTTCTTTGCAGTTTGAGAGACTAGTCCATCTAGATGAAGATTAAAACCTTTGTGAATGTGGAATACACTTTTTTTTTCCATGTTTAAGTTTTCACTTCTATTTCTTATGCAAGGATAAATGACAGACCACTCATGAATTTTTATGAGCACACACTCCAACAACCAAAACATTATATAAAAAACAACTTTCTAAAATGATATTTACTTTTGGGGTATACTCTGCTGGGCAAATAGTTCAACTCATATCAGGAATCATTAATAAGTCATATCCAGGTCTGAAATATGAAACAGACCATGTCTGTTATCCAGGCTTTTAAAAGTGAGATCGAGCCCTGTATTTCTAGCGTGAAACATCTGTATTTTATCTCATGTACCAGATGATGAAATGACTTTGGAAGCCAGGAGACACACTAGTGTAAGCTTGATTCACCAAGTGAACACACACACCCTTTCAGCTGGATTAGACGTTTTGCAAGTTATGGTCAGGTCTTCTTTTTGCCTGTTCACTGTAAATACCGCACCCTACGAACTTGTGTTCCCCGGTTACACAGTTTAGTCTACCACATTCTTCTGAAAAGTTCAAAAGGAAAACAAAGGGTATGGAATGAGGTCTGTTTCTGATGCAAACTCAAAATGGAATATGTGCTTCTTTACATGCAGATAATATATGCTGTAGTAAATTACACAGCTAATAGCAGCTGGTTCTGTTTACTATTACATACCGCCCCCAATAATAATAACAGCAGCCTCCCCCAAGCAGCCATTGACCAACTGCATCCATCTTGCATATTTTTCTTTTCCTAAACACAGAGTAAAACAAAAACAGTAAAAATGTACTGTTTGAGAGAAAACAATAATTTAGTCTTTAAAAGGATTATTTAAAAGGACATTAATGCAGCTATGAAGATGCGCATATAAAGGTCTCAGAATATGGAAGGGAAAAAATAAAGGAATGGGGTGGGCAGAAGACAGCAGAGAAAGAAGCAGCAGGAGAGAATGGGTCATAGTCTTCCAAATGTGAAAATGTTATGACATTAAGGTGCAGGATTAGAGCGTCATGGGAAGAGTTAGGAGACCTTCTTAAGCATCATCCGTATGTGAAATTTCAGGTTGCTAGAGACAAGAAAAATGATTCATTATCCCATATGTTCTTAGGCATGGCAATTTTATATTCTAGCTATTTGTTTCTAAAGTAATACTATGGTTGTTACAAGATAACTAGATTGGGAATTAATAGTTATTGGGGATTGTGATTTACTTCTCAGTACTCCTATAGTTTCCTTAAATTTACAATTCACATAAGTCTACAAAATGGGATAGGTCTAGTATTTTATTACATGTGTATATTGTTTTCATTATGTTTTACCGTGTCTATGTAATTGTAATTACCTCATGGAGATACATAACCTGGATTTGTGTTTTTATTCATGACTGTATCAGTTTTGCAAGGCCAGTGCCACGTACAGAATAAAATCTAACAAAGCAGCATCTCAGCTGGATCGCATTCAAATCACATCTCACCACACAGTGTAAAAGCTAGGCAGGTCACCTTCTTAAAGGAATACATTTGCAGTTACAAACTGCCATGGCACTTCATTTCCTTCTGCATTCCTCACTGCAGCAATTGTGCCATGGTCTGATAATAAAATATACTGTAAAAAATACTCTCCTTGTATAAGTCAATGTCTAGAAGCTAAGGGTATTAAGAAATGTACAGAGGTAGCTACTTCCATAGCAACTTAAAGATACAAGTTTTTAAGTCCCCCTTTTACTCACAGAAGAGCATGAATAAATAAGATTTAAAATGAAGAAAACAAACCATCTTTTATCAGTTTGAACACTTACTGCTCGCACTACCTGGCGTAAAGATCCATTGTCAATAAGGATTGGGTAGAGAGAGCAAGATGGACAGCACAAAGAAGATGAGCATGTACTGGTAAGAACTCTTATAATGCAGTTGTGGGTTTAAACGAAATTAAGTACCATAAGGTACTTCAAACACTACTGTATTTAAGGTCATGTCTCTTTAGATATGGCCATACCTCTGCTCATATGTCCTCAGGTTTTGTAGAGGGTTTCACATTGGCTTTTTTTAATAAACTTTACATTTTCTGGAACAAGTGGTGAGCATTTGAAGAGGAACACACTTCTTTCCACATGGACCTATGTTTTTCACCCTGAATATTTTTGACGACTCATTTAGTCTTTCTCTAAAATCAGATTGAAAAACTCTGGGAGCTCAAAGTAAGATCACTTAAGCAAAAAGAAAGGAAATATGGGGACATTGTCTTAAATGGAGCTAAGATTTCACTAATTTTTTCCTTAATTCAGTTTGGGCTCACAGTTAAAATCTTACAGTATTAGGTTTCAAGAGATTCTGCCATTGTCTCATTCATGTTGCACAAGCCCAAATGAGACAAGAAAACAGAAAAAAATATATTTTTCTGTCTTTCCCTGCCCTTCCAGTTTGATAATCCCTTGAACAGACTGAATGGGCAAGAGCACTATTGTAGCTTTAGAGCTGCAGCAAACCTTAGCTCAAGAAATGTCACTGTGTGATTCAGTTTCTCAGTTTCTAGAAAGGAATAGGAAAGACTTTGCTGGGTGTATATTAAAGTTGTTACTCATTGTGATAAAGGTAGAAGGATCAATGTGGCATTGAGTCAGATTTTGGCCTGAATTGGGTTTAAATAAAACGTGGGTTTGTTTGGGGAAAAAATAAAATAAAATCCACCAGCCCTCCTCCCCGCCCTCCCCCCAAAAAACCCCCAAGAAATAATATAAGCTTAAGGATAAAAACAGCTCAGTAGGTCTGAAAAGGTCGTACATTTTGGCCTTTAACAAGAGAAGAGCAGAACAGTATAATAATAGAACACAGTGTTTTTTCAGAGTCAGCGTCCCATTTTTGGAATATGTGTGGTTTGCAACTCTACATATTAGACTTATTTCTTTCACATTTACAAGTTTCATTTGCAATCGTAAGAGCTACAGAATGAAATTATAAAGGAAAGATTGTTGGATCCTTATATCCAACAGAATGGCATGCTTTAGGGGAAATTAAAATACAACCCAAAAGCTAAAACCAGTCATTTCCAAGCTTTCCATTTATCATCAGTCCAAACACCAAGGAAATAACGTTTTGCATGACCATTTTTCAGCTTTGTAAGGTTATTCTTTGGAAAGTTCTGGTTACATTATTGCAAGTAGTGTCACCAGGTTTTCGTAAACACATCTCTTGTGTCACATTTGCCCACTTGAAGAACCTTTTGCTATGCTAGAAAACTTCACATCATTCTAAATGTGTGTTGGGTTTGGGTTTTTACTCGTAAACGAAAGCCTATTTCCAGTCAGTAGGAGCTCTGTCACAGGAAAAACTTGCTTTAACTTTCCAGAATTTAAAAAAAAAAAAAAAAAAAAAGTAAAAAACCCTGTAAGATTTCTTCTGTCAATACTAAAGTTGGGGCATTTAAGTGCTTATATTTCACTGGAAAGCTAAAGGTTGTCTCCTGTGCCAACTATCAGAAGCCCAACTGCTTGTGTACATTCCCCTCTGGTGGCGACTAGCAAATACTGCAGAAAACAACAAATGCTGCCAAAGGTGCAAGGATTAAATGGAAATTAAAAGTACTTCACTGAAAAAGATCTTTATTTTTAATTGTAAGGCTTGAAATGTTCTAGAAACAATTAGCTCATTTAAACATTCTTCAGCGGTAGGTAACAACTTCTCTGCTTAACCTCACCTTCCTGTTATTTATTTTTTATATTACATCAACTCTCTTGCCAGGATCAAGGTCCTTTTGCCCTGGCAACGCATACTTCAGCAATATTTCTGGCTTGCTTCTTCACACGCATAACCGATATTAAATTACAGCACTTAAAGCTACCCAGCAGGGATTTTTAAAAAAATAAAGCATAAGCCAGGGTAAAGTAGCTGGATGCAAAGCTGCTGAAAAGGGAAATGAAAATTTGCATTATTTACTGCATATTTAGAAAAAAGGGCAATCTTTTCAGTGGGAAAATGAGAACTTTGCCTTAACAAATTCTGAAGGTTTTTCAAAGCAACTGATGGAGGAAGTTCAAGGTGTTCAAGGCCAGGCTGGACGTGGCCTTGGGCAACCTGGTCTAGTGAGAGGTGTTGGAACTCTATGATCTTCAAGGTCCTTTCCAACCTAAACCATTCTGTGATTCTATGAATGGAGGATGTGCAACTGCAGGCAGACATCAGGAACAGATGGTCCTTTTTTTCAGCAAAGGTTTTAGAGGTAAAGTGAAAACCATTAATTAAAAACTGCATGACTATGCAATATATCATCAATTACTCGATATTCTTTTTCAGAGAGTGCCAAATGTCTAGTCTCTAAAAGGGAAAAATCTTAGGATTTGCAGGCCAGTGGGGATCTTCTCTCAAGAGCAGAAAAAGAGAGAAGGTCAGCATATTTCAGGATAGGAAAACAGAAAATCTTTAAACACCAAACATCCAGCTTTTCTGCAAAATTCCTTATATCCTTACAGATGACATCAGGAAGGACACTCTTTAAGGATTTGTTCAATAATGAAGAGTTAGGAAAATACAGAAGTAGTCTCTCGAAAAAATCTTGTGACAGTGAATTTCTGCATCACAAAGGAGTAAGGAATGGTCACCAGCAAGTTACTTTGAGGATTATTCAGATAAGCAAACTGAAAATGCTTGTGTGCTATATCGTTAGGTACATCTAGAGGCTTGAGAGAGACTCAAACTGCCCCACTGTCTATACTCAGGGTCACGTAAGTGGACTAGAATCCTCTTGGAACAGCATGTTGTAACCTGAAATGTAGAAACTAGGTCTTCAACAGGAAAAAAAAGCCCTAGAAAGTGTGTCATCAAGAGACAGAAAAGATCTAAACTCACAGGACCTGCTATTGCAGAAAGCCTTACAAGATATCTGTATCCGCACACTTAAAAAGGCTAAGAAAAGCAGAACAAAATGCTTGTTCTCCTCAAGAAGGGTGAAACTTACAGACAAGCAAAACCAGTATTTTAAAATTACTTTGTAACTCTAGCTCTTCAGTCCCTAAACTACACAACTATTGTCTATATTGAAATATGTAACTTATACATAGACAGTGCAAAGTACAGAGCCTAATCAAGACATCTCCTTTCACCCTAAATGTTCGATGTATCTGACAACTGCCTCCCCAGCAGCAGGAACCTCATTGCAAAGAGCCCCTGTGTTGAGGCCCCAGTTATACTGCTGATACCAGAAGATGGGGCATTTAATTGCTGCTTGAGGTAGCACTGAACTCACTTCACACACTGACGTCTCCTTGTGTCTCTCCAGTCCTTCGTCAATACCTACCCCTGTGCTATTCTCCCACCCCTACAACTTCAGAAATTACTTAATAGTAAATCCCTCCCCATCCACCTCTTGGGCTCCTGATGCTTATACATCACTTCCACCTTTTCTTTTTCCACAAGCTAGGACTCTATACCTTCCTCACTTGTTCTTGTCTTTCCAAAGAGCTTTTCCAGAGGTTTCCATTTTTCCGCGCTCATGATTACCTGATACTATACACCTTAGGGTCAGCTACGGTCAATATGAAGTCACGAAGGTGACACAGCCTGTTCTGTTTAGCTGTGCTTGAGGTTTCACACCTCAAAATTCATTTTCAAGCATTTTCTCTCTCCAGAAGTCCTCTGTACCTTTGGAGTTGAAAAGGGTCTTCAGGTGGTACTTACCGAAATACTGTCCTGGTGCCACCTGTCTTGGTCCTTGCTAGGTCTCTATCTCACCGTGGCCACCAACGCTTCTGTCTACAAAAGCCAACACTACAGCTATTTGCTCTCTTGTGAGGTATACACAAGCATCTAACACTTTGTCAGTCAGTCTCAGACTGGGCAGATCCAATGTCCAGTCTGGACTCTCACAACCCACATTTACCCTGGCAGTGTGCAGCTTTCTTCTGCTACGTACATCATCCTCTCGATCCTATGGACTGTGCCTGGACCCTGCAAACACTCTTGGGCTCTTGTTCAGGGAGGGCAGAGGTGCTGTAGCTGGAAGGGTGGTGACGAGGAGAACTCTCCTAATCTCCTGCTGTATCTGCAGCTGCTTTATATTATGCCAGTTACCAACAGAAGTTGCAACACTACAGGCTTTCACTACCCTGTGCAGGTAGCATTCACAAGTAAATAACAATTAACCATGTCCTTGCTGTGTGCCCTGCTGTTAAGCAGACAAGTTTTGGTCTGCTGTGCTGTCCCTGGACCCTCCTGAGTTGTTCTTGCTCTGGCCAGGGGCAGCATATGGAGAGACTTTTAAGCACAGAGAGTTTTTCAGATGTTCTGAGCTGCTGGCAGAGTCAGACATGGATGTGGCATATTGTTATGGACTGTCTCCTAGCCACAGTTAATGTGAACCTAACTGCTTTCACTGAGATAGCTGTGGTTCAGCTCACTTAGCAGTACAGTTATAAATAATAATTATTAATATTTTTATTATTATTTCTCCTTCTTCTGTCCCTGTGCCATGTTACGCACATGCCTACTTTCCTACTGAGTATGTCTCTTCTTAATAAAACATCCACCATTTCCCCTTGCGGGAAAGGGGTCTATATAAGTCTCGTTTTCTCCTCTCTCCTCCTTTTACTCACTTTCATGACTTTCATTCGAAATGTCAACAATTTAAACTACATTGCCATAACAGGCAGAACAAAAAAGTGTAGTGATATGCTGCATGTGGCTAAAGAATATTGTCAGGCAGTCCATTGACTTATAGAAATCTTACATGTTTAACTGGCAAGATGAGCTGGATGTGCTAACCAAGGTGCAAAGCTCAATCTGCAGCCAGCTCCTGATTCATTCTTTGTTTTTCTATTTTCAGCAAAATCAGAAGACTACTGTCTTCTGTCTGCTGGCCCACAATTACTTTTTCATCAGACATCCATTTAACCATTGTTATACTTGCTTGGATCAAAATACAGAACCGCATGTTGGGACCTATCACGTTGCACACCAAACTTTCGCCGTATTAAGTATGACCCTCAAATCCCCATGTCATTTTGGAGCTTAGTAACACATTGAATAAAGTCTATGCATAGCATAACCAGTCAGTTTTCCACAGGCATAAAAACTCCATTTGAAACACATCAGACTCTTCCTTTTGGAGAGAAATGGCAGAAAACAGCTTTGGGGAGAACTATTTAACAGATTTTCTTTCCAAACACTCATTTCTCTCTCCTTCCTCCTCAGAGTTTTCTCCCTTAGTTACAGGGTAATGGTATTCTTCAACCAGCTAGTACAAACTTTCCATGAAGATACCTCACTACACCAAGTCCTCCAAATATACGTACTTTCTAGCTCTTCCTGTTTGTAATCTATCAGGATTACAGGTCTGGATTTTGTTTTGGAGCACTACATTGCAACTAACATTGTTAAGCTAGGTTATTGTTCTCATGTGCAATGAGCAGTCCAGAACAGTGCCTCAGTGAATCTCAGGATAACATTTATGTTTTCCTTTATTACAACTCTTCACTTACCATTTAAGAGAGAGGAGTTGAACACAATCATCAAGTTCTTCAACTTTGTGAATTCCAAAGATTCACAAAGGTACATTTTCGAAACAGCTTAGAAAAAGCCATAGGCAATGACCCTGTTAAAGGGAGGGGAAATTAACAAAAACAGTCTGGAAGGCAGTAAAAAATTGAATGTTTTATCCTTTCATCCCAGCTGCAAAACAAATATTTCAGTCCTGTGACCCTTCATGTAGAACCTGTGAGAAATCTCCTGACATATGTACTTCATGCCCAGAAGGTAAGAGACTTCAGCTTCTTTAGGTAAGTTTTGCAAGAGTCTAGAATATTCTGTATCCTACACACTTCCATTTCCGTCAATAGTCACTAGAAAGTTCTTTGACAGCTTAAAGCATAGGCAGGTAATCAGATAATCACCAGACGAAGTCAGGTTATCAGCTAGGAATTAAGAACAAGCCCTTGGCAATACAGCTAAAAAAAAATTGTTAGGTGGATGTTGCTTTTCTGTCTTTTCAATCAAAAGTTGTAGACATGATGCAGGAATTACTGAATAGGGATTTATTCAGGAAGATGTACTAGATAATCCCAATGATTCCTTCTAACCTTAAATGTCAGTGAAGGTTAAGCAAACTACTTTGGGAAATGGATTAAAGGATGTTTTATTCATGTTTTTAAGCATCAAAAAGTCATATTTTGAGGAAGTTAGAAGCTTTTTTTATAGTCATCCAAGGCAGAAATCTTTTAAATCTATTTCTAATTAGTGCCTTTCTCCACCTGCGTTGCTCTTTTGCTAGGAAAATTTCTTATCCACGATACCTGCATTTTTCCGTGCCCTCAAAAAACTTTTGGAAATGTTGCAAGTGGAAAGTGTGAGATGTGCATGGACGGCTGTGAGGTGTGCTCTGACTACTGGCACTGTCAGAAGTGTCAGGCTGAACAGGACCAGCTGCTCTTCCTCCACAAAGGCAGATGTTTACAGGAATGTCCTGAGTAAGTAACTCCTGTTGGATGCCTGCTCCTTATTTTCTCTCTGTGCTCCTTCTCTTTATATAAACCTTTCAAGTGAGCCCTTAATGTCCCTTAAGGTAGCCCTTAAGGTAGCCCCTAAGCTGCCAGAAACTACCACAAGGGAAAAGCCATTTTCAGCCGGCCTGAACAAACGGCATTATCTTTTGCTTAGAGAAAACATGAAAAATGAAAAGTGAAACTAGCTCTGAAATCCTATGATGGATGGAACAGCTCCCATTGACTTCATAGGACCATGGTACCTCAGGAAAGTTCTTTATGGCAACTGTAAATCAGCCTCTAGTCATTTTCCTAACATGTTCCTTCCTCAAAGTAGTACAGAGCAGGGGTGTAAAACTAGAAAGTGGCTGATCAGAGTCCTGATATGAAAATATTTTTTTTGTAATAAGCAGAATTCAAAAAGAAAGATTCCAATTTGACTGCAATGGATATTAGAACAGGCACTTGAGTAGATCAGGCTCTCCTCTTTCCATGCTTTTTTCATCAGCATTCATCATACGTACATACACACATGAAATCTGTGCTATGCACTATGAAGATCTTGCTTGGTTAACCCTTTTCTTTAGAAAAATGTGCAGGTCCTGCTTTTCTTAAGATCAGTACAAATTCTCTGGCATTGCTTTTCTGCTAACTTTGTCAAATAAGTCAATAAAGGCCTGTGGAACAGATTCTGATCATCAAATGTCAGAGTAAATGCAAAGTAATTGCACTAAATCCTACCCTTTTCCAGAAAAAAACTTTAATATCAGAGGTTGTGGCATACAAGCAAAGATAATGTTTTGGCATTAACACATTCCTTCTCAGTAGTCATTCCCCACAGTTATCCCACACAGGGTTAGTATAAGAAAATTAAACCTCTTCATATATTACTAGTCTTTTCAGCTGTTACTATTTCCCTTTTTTCCGAACTCCAGACTATAAATAATGCCTCCGTAGATATCATTAGACAAAGTCCACCAGAGTTAAACTCTGGTTTCAGCCTCTGAGGCAAAGTTCTTGAGGCATAACTACTCTCCACTGGAGCAGACAATTATGTAAGATTTTTTTTTAGTTGGTTTTTCATTTGGTTTTTTTTTGAGTTTTGGGACATGCTGTAGGGGATGGAAAGCGTTGACTTTGTGCACTGATAATTTCTGACAGAGGATTTTCAGAGATTGGGCTAGCTGACTACTCAAGACTGGACAAAAGAAGAAGACAGAACTGTGAGAAATAGATGGAGGACCATGACAAAGGTTAGGAGAAAAAAAAGATGAGAATATATGGCAGGCACAGCTCTTCTTATCTTTTCTCTAACCTTGTTCCAAATCCATCTCCTCAGCCTTTCTTTGGAAAGACCATCTCCAAGAAGGAAAGAAAAAGCACCCTTCTAAGGAAAGAACTAGATTGTTAACATGAAGCACCTGTTCTGGGACTGCTTTCTATGTCAACTTCTTCCTTAGTTTTCATCAATGGCTGTACACATATGGATTAGCAACCACCTCAAAATCTGGACTTGCTTTTCCTTTAAACTTCTAACATCTTGGTCTTGAGAGTGTAGGCAGATTGGATTGCATCCAACCTCTCCTTTTATCCCTCTTCTCCTGAAATGTAGGTGCAATTTTTTGCTGTATTTTGTTTATGAGTAATAGTCCCAACTGTGGCTGTCTACCATTGCTCTCACACCACAGATACCAGTAAAACATGCTCCCTCTTCACTATCTCTACCTTGCTGTCACTAAACTACTTAAGCATCTGGTTTTGCTGGGTTTTTTAAATCCAAGCCCTCCTTATGCTTCCCTGCCTTCACAACTCCAGAGTTTCCTCTTCTCTTTCTACCCTCTAGGACCACTGAGGTTATATTTCTCTGTCTTTCCCTGATACCACCTGTGCAAGACTAGAGATTGCATCTTTCTTTTCCCAAATATTATAGATCTTCCTATCTATCCCCCTTCCTAAGGGGAAAATCAAGACATGAGCAAGAAAGGTCCAACATCCCTTAGAGACTAGGTACAAGATGAAAGGAAGGCCAGACTCCCTTCATAGCACTGACCATGCACATTTGTTGCTCACAGGCAGAGAGGATGTAAGTGGAGGATGGACAACAAATTGTGTGAGGAACCTGTTTGATTCATTGAAATGTGTATGCTGGGAAAGTCTCATATATTCTCATAATTCTTATAGCCTGGGCTGTTTGATAACTATACATTGACTGGCAGTTTGCTTTGTGTTTGTTTTCATTCAACAGGGGGTATTTTAATGATTCTGAGACTTGCAAGGAATGCAGTGAATCCTGTAAGACATGCATGGGAAGTGCATCCAAATGCCTGTCCTGTAAAAGTTCTTTGCTTCTGGAACACGGGGAATGTAAAACTACCTGTTCAGAGAAGCATTTTGCCTCTGAAGGAATCTGCAAACACTGCCCTGAAATGTGTCAGGAATGCATTCACAACGAAATATGCAAAGGTATTATAAAGAACTGGTCTTGACTTGGCTAAAATCCACCTGACTCTGTCTAGAGACAGACTGACAGAAACACAGATCTGAATTCTGTAATGAGCAAAAATAATAAAAAAAAAAAGATATGTATATATCATTGCTAAACTCTAAGATATTTTCATTGCTAACCTCTAAGATATTTTCACTGCTAACCTCTAAGATAGAGGCTAAGCAATCAGCGCTTTGTGATAAGACTCAGTTTAAACCATTAATCTGTAAAGATTTCACATTGCTTTGCCTGTTCCTGTTAACCTTTGGAGATTCCTACGGGTTTGATTCTATTTCTGACCTAGTGTATCCATGCCAGAACATTTGCATTCACCAATGTGAAATACAGAACGTTCCTTTCCTAGTCTGGTTGAACTTTACATGTGTTCACCATTTTTGCAAATGAATATTCATGGTAGAGAATGAAATCTCTGTAATGAAATGTATTAGGAAAGCCTTGGATATCCTGGTAAGTCTGAATGCCCCCATGAAGATTTCCAGGATAGTTAATGTTGAGCAAGCCATTCTAGAAACATAACCATGGATGAAAAAAAAAATCATGAACAAAACTATTGAAACAAATACTCATAGTAAAATTAGCAGCTGAATCCCAGCTTTATGCAAAGACAAACATTTAGGTCTATATATTCCAGCCAGACTCATATTTTAATAATAAACCAAACAAAACTTCAGATGTGGACATCCCTGATTTTGCAGAAAGTTCATAATGCAGATATAATATCTCAGCAGAAGTCTACTTTTATTCAATGGCAGCACAGTTTGGCAAAGCTGAACAGGTGACTTGGCCTCTCAGTCTCTTGGTGTAACACAGAAGATGCTATGGGAGCGTTGGGCCATTATGGGCAGTCTGGAGGGGCAAGAGTCGAAAAAGAAAGCATTACCTTCCCAAGCTGACCTCTTACATCCTGTTTTGACACGCACTGCAGGATTTATGGTTTCCTAGGATTTCTTCACTCACTCTTGACTCACAGAGGTCAGAATTCACTGCCCATTTGCTTACCTGTTGTTTGCTGTCCTCTCTAGAATGCATGGACGAGTTCTTCCTGCATGAGGGGAAGTGTGTGCAGGACTGCCCTTCTCACTTCTACGCTGAAGACAAGCACTGCTTTCCCTGCCATGCAGACTGCAAGGATTGTAATGGGCCGGACTCAGACGACTGCACTGCGTGCAGCATCTACTACTTTGTCCTCTACAGTGGTGTGTGTTTTGAGGAGTGCCCTGAAGGGACATACTATGAAAAAGCCACTGAAGACTGTCAAGGTTGGCAGCTGTTTTTTTTCCCCAGAACGGTATTGAGGTACAAGTGGGTCTCATTAAAATCTGCCCCAAAAGGGCCTGCATCTGCCAGCTAATGTCGCTATTAGCGTCCTGGAATCAGATGAGATAGCTAATGCAGAAAAGTAACAAGGCATAGCTTAGAACAGCAAAAATTGGAGAAAATCAGGAGGGAGGTAGCAAAGCTAGATGTGTTTAATATTATGGGCAACCACCCTGGTAAAGTGCTGAGCATTGCTGGAGACAGTAGCATTGAGAACCCATGCTCAGCAAAAGCAGTGCCCGTGCAAAAGGAAATCTAAGGATTATGCATTAACCTGCATTATGATTGAAAATAGCAAAATGTTTGACTACACAGAGGCAGAGCTATTGCTCTGTTTCCATCAGCCTCTCATCCTGAGATGATGGCTGCTCCTTGCAAAATTAAAGCTGAAATAATGATCTGAAATGCAATAAGAATGGTGACATTCCTACTGTTTGTCCATTTCAGCATGCAATAGGACATGCCAGACTTGTTCTTCTTCCACTGCCTGCCTTACTTGCAGAAATGGCCTGATGCTGAACCATGACGGGCTCTGTGTGGCATCTGGATACTGCTCTCACACTGAGTACTATGCTGAGAAAACTCAGACTTGCCAGTCTTGTCATAAGAAATGCCTCCACTGCTCAGGACCCACTGAACACCAGTGCCTTAGCTGCGCGAATAAACACTATCTTCTCAGTAAGTCTCTGGCTCCTGCCTCTATATTTTATTTTACACTGAAAGCATGAAATAGGCAAGTTTCCGTCACATTGATGAAACACCTAGGGCTGCTTCAGACAGTTTAAACATTGCAAAGTTGACCTGACAAGTCAATAACCTGTGCAGAGGTAATTACATCTGCAGGGCTACCTGGAAACTTTGTGAGACTGGGCTTGCCACTCCCTGGGCC
Organism: Charadrius vociferus; assembly: GCF_000708025.1. NCBI lineage: Eukaryota > Metazoa > Chordata > Aves > Charadriiformes > Charadriidae > Charadrius > Charadrius vociferus. Next base: position 290,501 of record NW_009648967.1, on the reverse strand, counting down.
AAAGCAGGACTTCTAAGTAGCAACAAACTCCATGGCTAAACAAAACTTGTATGTTTCATTTACTTGGTATGTACTGTTCCTGTTCTTTCCCACAAAGAACTTAAAGGGGCAAGAAGGACACCCCTAGCTTTTTAGCACAAAGAACTCTCATTTTCATGCTCGCTTGTTTAATTCCTGCAGAGATCTGATGAGCAAAGAAATACTTAAGCAGAGCTGTTAAAAAGTTGTTCATGGATCACTAGGTCAGTATCTAGTGGATGGCTGAGGTGCAAAACTACTGACTTTGGAGCAAAAGACTGTATTGTCTCAGAAAAAAGTTGGTAAAAAGTATAAAATCCCAGGACTTAAACTTTACTTCTTTGCATATTCTTTAAAAAGCAAACAAAATTTTTGACAATCATAGGGAGAAAAAAATTAGTACAATGATCTTTCATGCAGGAGAAATCTAGAGAGAGTTTGAATTAAAACTGAATGTGAGCTTTTTGATTCTAATTCTGATGCAGATTTTGCATTCTTACATTTCTGACGTCTTACATCAGACTTGTCTTTTTTATCAACGCACTCAGCTGCTTTGCACCATTACAATTGGTAAAGTTGATGGAAGTATATAAATAAACATCCTGGAGTGGAGAAAGAATTGCAAGACAAATAGGAATAAGAAGTGTCTTCCTTTGCCCAGTTGCAACCCAAGCAGCAAAACTATAAAGACAAGGTAGATAATGAGTAGCAGCTACTAATGAGTAATCAGTGCTCTCTTAGCTTGACGTGCTTGGGATTAGTTATACCAGCTGCACTTCTCATTCAATATTCCTATTCTAATGATCCTCTGAAACCTCAATGAAAAAGTGGGATGTACCTGGTACCTTTGGCAGCATTACAGGCATTTATTCCCATAACATAAGGCAGCAGCCACAGACAGGGGTAAAGACCAATGAACAAATGTCATTAAATCTGAACTTTACCGTCAGATTCATCATACATACAGAATGCAGTGAGGTTGATGCTTAGAGTAAAACCTAAGGAAAATGTTGATGCAGACAGAAAGTCTTGTGATTACTGTTTCATTTTTTTGTGTATTCTGAAAGAAAACACAGCTGCTGTTCATTATTATGTATTACACATTTATATTTCCCAAAGATAAAATACTATCTGTTCTGAAGAGCCTGCTAACGTACATAAAGTGCAGAAATAAGGACTAATGAACTGACAAGACTTAGAAGAAACAAAAAATAATTACTGTAACCCAACATTCTCTTTTCTTGCTCTGGTACATGCTCTAACAGCATCTCCTGTTAGAGAATTTGTTCTAGCACAGCTAGAAGAGGTATGAGATGTTTTATAGCAGCAAATACTGAATATGATGTATTATTTTGCATTGTCATCCATGCAGATGCAACCTGTGTTGAAACGTGCCCGGATGGGTATTATATTGACAGCGATGAGGGACAATGTTCCCCATGCCACAGCGCCTGTGCCACTTGCACTGGAAAACATAGCTCGCAGTGCCTTTCCTGCAAACCGGGCTGGTACAGACAAGGAAAAGGATGTGTAAACCAGTGTCCAGCAGGGTAAGGTGCAAGATATTTATCTGAGAGCTACACACAGAGAGAGCTTTAAGCAATTATATCACTCTGCCCTAGTCTACTTCAGAGTGAAATAGAACTCAGTTCTACATTCAGGTGAAAAATTCTCATGTTGTCCCAGTACAGAGGTGGTGGAAAACCTCTCCTCATAGTAGAAAACTGTAAAGTTGGTGCCCAAATTGGGACCAGCTTGATGTGGTGTCGCTATTCTCACACTCCGAGGATGCTTCAAGGTTATGTTTGTAGAGAACAGTGTGAAGCAGAATAAATGTACCAAGTTATTTGCTAGACAGCTTGAGCACGTGAAGTGGTGAAATGTCCTTCAAGCACCCTTCCAGCCTCCATTTAACCAGAAGTTTGGATGATGTTACTTTTGTTTTGCATTGAGTGAATGTTTATAATGGGTCACAATAAAACCAACCATTAAAACACCTTTCAACTGAGGACTCAGAATTCTGGACAGCAACTTCATTAACATGAGTCCATTTAATTTCAAAATGTGAATTCAGTGTGCTCCTGTGAATATGCCCCAGAAATTCAAGTTTGGGAAGTGGACCTACAATTTCTGGTTCAGGTCCATTTCATTTGGCAGTACTGTACAATCAAGCTGGCTGTTAAGCTGAATTATCATCCCTTAAATTGCAAGTCTGTAATGACCACATCTCAACAAAACCACAGTGCAACAATTCTTTTTCCCTGGCAGCACAACCTAGTTGAACACTGTTCCTCTGCTGGCATTCTTTGGCTAAGCCTGTTTGTGCACTGAAAGGAAAATTTCTGAATTTTCATTTGACAGCAGGTCATCAGGAGCAGTGAGGAATTCAGTGCTTACCCAACATCTCCAGGATATCTCTGCAGGGCCAAAACAGAGTTGAGCTTTTCTGAGCCCTGCCTATTTATATACTTACTTTATGTCTGAATTCAACCTAGATTTTTAGAAAGCCTTGCTTTATACACCCTTAATTTACAGAGTCTTGCTTTATAGCTGAACTCCAATGGCCATGGGGAATTAAAGGAAATTAATTCTATTTCCACCGAGATTGCAAATGCTTACTGTGATCACATCAATATAACTTTTATACATTTATGCAATCAAAGTAAAAACTAACGATGAAGGATGTTTGAGGTTTCCTCTAACTGCAGGGCTTTATGCAAAGCCATGACTATCTGATCTGTTTCAGGTATTTTGCACAAAACTCCACTGGCTCATGTGAGAGGTGCCACAAGGGCTGTAAGGAGTGCATGGGGCCCCAACCCACAGACTGCCTTTTCTGTGACACGTATTTCTACCTGTTGCGCTCCAAGAACCAATGCGTTAGCTCTTGTCCTGAATATTACTACGAAAGCAAGGACAACAATGTCTGTGAAAGATGCCACCCTTCCTGCCGAACTTGTGAAGGTAAAAGCTCTGCTTTGACCAAAAAAAGGGTCATGAAAACACCTGCCAACTCTTTGATTTCTTTTTACTCTCTGCTCCAAGACTTGGAAACACTTCACAAAGACACGTACCACATAGAGTGCTACCAACCTGCTCATGACCTAAGGGGTCGCAGTGGGTGATGCAGATTTCGCCCAGGGCAGCAGCGCTTTCCCTGGCCCTGCGTGAGGTGCTGTGCTGGTTGCTCCATGCCACCACCTTACTTTCAGAGTATTGACTGATCAAGATCAAAGCAAGGATATGAATTCCTGCCAAGCTCCCCACAGGGCTGCCTCCAGCCACAGAGCGCAAGCGTGAAGGCAGCCGCTCACGGGGAGGGCTGGGAGCGAGTCCCACTGCCACATCAGTGAAGGGAAACAAACTGACAACGGTAATGAAGTTTCCATCAGTCAGCCAGGCCTCTCACAAAGATGCTCACCAACTTCAAAAAAAAAAGAAAAGGGGCTCTGGCGGTTAGAGCTAGGCCTCATTTCTCACACAACCACTGAAAAATGACTGAATAATATCTGCCTCTTTGAGCTGTCCTACCATGTGTTACTCTGTGAAAGCCATGGAACCTAAATTCAACCACACATTTTTACAGGGAAGAAGAGAAAATCAACAGCTAACAACACTTAATATAACAACAAGGCCATAAAGCATATCTGTAGGGTGAAAAGTAAAACAAAACAAAAGAGCAGTGATGTCTGCTGCTTTTAATATAGTTAAGTATTTTTCAAAGTTAACTTTGAGAGACCATCTGTTTTGTTCTGTGACACACTTATGTACTCAGTTTCTTCTTTTTCCTAATTCATCCAGTTCTGAAGCAAGCAACATTAATCCCCTTGGACCCATTTGGTGTCCTATTCTATCTGAAGAGCATCACATGATAGCTAACAGGTGTTACTGCAGCTTAGACCACACCACATCGTAACACAAAATTTTTTGGGGGTAGTGGATAAATTGGGTAGCACAGATGGTTAATTGCAACATAACAACATTTAAAGTTTTGGAAACAACTCTTAGAGTGAAGGCACCTTCAAGAACTATTAAAATGTAATTGTATAACAACATTATAAGAAGTAACAGAAATATTTTGGCTTGGATTTGGGACAGAAAGATAGCCATTTTAATTTACAGACTATTTCCATTGATTTTTCCTTTATTTGGGATCAATACTACAGGACAGATTTTCTGTCATAATTACATAGACACTAAGATAAAACACAAGCCAGTCCTGAACAGCAAACCTGTAGGTGTTCTGAAATGCATCTGCATTGCTGATATACGAGCAAAGAAGTATTGTGGTGTCTTGTTTCTTAAGAGCAGGAAGGCAAACCCTACACTGCTCAGAAAAATCACATCGTAAATTCAATTTCTTTGGTGGCAGTGGTCAGTATAATTTTTAAAGAAAGCTAGATAACAATTTTCCTGTTGTAATATTGTTGTTTTATTTGCCTTTCTAGGGAAGGGAGCATTCAGCTGCACATCTTGTGTATGGAGCTACAGTTTGTCAGGTGGAATGTGCAACTCAGACTGTTTTGTAGGTGAATACAAAGTCCAAGAGACACCAGGACAAGAGGTACCTATTTGTAGGCATTTTCTCCTGTGATTTGTACGCTGAACTTTAACTTCTGAACACAATACAAACAACACAGAATGCTCTTCTCTGAGTTTTCAAGGCCACTTATCTTTAAATAAGCTTACTTTTTTCTTCTCTTGGCAGAGGAAACGTTGTTTCTCTTTCTGGGGCTGTCTACTTATAGACTAGTCCTCTACCAGTAATTATAAAGGCACAACTTTGTCAACGATGATACCAAAGCCATGTGAACAAAATCAGCTGTATTAGTTATAGAGCTTTTTTTTCTTTTCTTCCAGTATAACTGAAATTTCCCCACGGATTTCTGCTGCTTTGTCTGTAAGAAATCACATTGCATTCCTGATTGACAGCTCTGCTGGCAGAAACCTCTAGTGGAGAGACAGGCTGAAGTTAACAGAGCTGTATATTTAGTAGAGTAGCACCACAATTAGGTTTGGGCCTGTGCCACAAGTCTGGGCACTCCAGCTTCCAGATTTCCACACCAATTGCCTTCCAAAGATGTTTATTCAAGAATCTAGCAGCAAGGCAAGCCAGCTGGCCTGAGGTGCTGCATACCCCGGAGTCTCTGGCCTGGAATATCCCCTCAGAAGTGCTGCTCTGTAACTCTGAGCCTGAGAAAACAGCCTAAGAGCTGGGGACCACAGAGAGGTCTGCAGTTCTTTGCAAGAGCTTTGACTCTAAGAAACTGGACCTCCCGCCATGACCCTCCCATCTTGCCCAGGTTCTTCAATTCAGGACAAGCAGCCTCGCAGGTCTGACAAGCAGGTTTGATAAAAGGTTATTGGAGTTTCCAGATCCTCACAGTGGGTATGGGGTCCTAGTCCCATAGCAGAAAAATAGTAATTTTTTCCAATAGACCAGGAACTGCGAACACTGGAAGCCCTGAATTACCTGATCTCAAAGCATTCTGCAAGGCAGGTGTGACAATGATGATCTCTGGTAGTCTTTGTACACAGAGGGTCCCAGGAACCAATCTGGAATTTGAGAAGTATATTTGAATCTAAGCTGTTTCTGTAAAGCAGAACTAACAGGATCTAATAAAAATCTGGCTTGCTAGAAAATTTCCAGCCAGCTTTATTCTTTATTTCTGCTCCTTCCCAAGTTAGAAAGGAAATTCATTCTCTCAGCTGCCTTTTCTTTTTTCCAGAATATTTCATGTTGCTCCTCCCATGCCAGTTACTTTTAATCATTCTCTTGAGTACACTTCTCAAAGGCCACTTTACCATCATTACTGCCAAAAAACCATAGATCTGCCAGTGTGGGACTAGCAAAACAAAAACACACTTTCTGGCCAAAGAGATTCAGATTCTAAATCTGAATGAATTTTAGCTTGCTGTCTAGCTAGGTGAGATCTCTAACTAAGCTCCCTCAACAGTTTCTCCCCTCTCCTTACAAGAAGATCACTGAGAACCCGGGAAATATGAACAAAATTTTAGTTTTCCTATTCCCCATGGTATTTTGCCACTGATACCTGCGGTGCCCAGAGGTGACCACCCAGAGAGTGAATGACAGGACAGAACTGCTGGATCAGGTCCAAAGAAACCCAAATGAAAGGTGCATTGCTTGTGTTCTGTGTTTGAAGGGGGACAAGTCCAAGTGTGACAAATGTGACAGCTCATGCACTGAGTGCAAAGGACCTGGTCCTCTCAACTGCACCGTCTGTCCAGCCAGCATGCAGCTCTACCTGGAGGAGAGCCGCTGCCTGCCCTGCTGCCATGGCTCTGATCTGGCAGGCACCCCGGAGTGCTGCGACTGCAGTGAAACCCAAGGTAGGAGCCTGCTGAAGGGCTTTATGTCTGACATTTGAAAATTAAAAAGGGGAATGGAGCAAAAACACGCTGCCAAGCTGCAGGCACACGGTGTGTTTCTACTGCTCCATCACCGGAGCAGGAAGGGCTTTACGCAAACAGCAGTGATCGCAACTGCTGCGGGACATGGCACCTTCTTTCACTCACAGCTGTTGTGTTAAATGGACAGGTATTTCATGAACCAGGTGGCTGGGAAGTGTTTGTTTCAATGGGCAGCCAGCTGAATCACTGTATTTTAAGCTCATCATGTCAAAATGCGTTTGCATGCCTGTTAGCTTTTCTGTTTCTTTCTGATTATTGCTAATCTCATAAAGAAGCACAGCTATCCCAGCAACCTCGCTTACATCTTTATACCATCACAGCTACAAAAACACACTTGTGGTACTTAAGAGTACTGTATTTAGTCAAACGCATGTGAAAATGTCAGTAGGCCTAAATGTTGTTCTGGTGGGTTTTTTTACAACAAATACCCCACCACCATATACACGTGCATGCGCTCATTTAGTGTTTTTTTTAACTGTTGCTGTAGATGACTGTGTATTACGGACCACTCTACCACCTGAGAGCAAAAGCAAAACTACTTTCTTTGTTATTACCTGCATTTTGCTTCTCCTTGTCATTGGAGCCATTGTATTCATCTGGAGAAAATCACGAGCCAAAACCCAGGCTGTCAGCAAAGGTGGGTATGAGAAGCTGGCAAACCACTCCAAAAGCCTTCCTTCCTACTTGAGCAACTACCACGACAGTCCCAGTTATCAGGAAGATCAAGTGATTGAGTATAGAGATCGAGATAATGATGATGATGATGAAGAAGATGACATTGTATATATGGGCCAGGATGGCACAGTCTATCGCAAATTTAGATACGGACTTTTGGAGGATGATGAGGAAGATGAGCTTGAATATGATGATGAAAGTTATTCATTTAGATAACTCTCTATTAATTTATGAATTTCCTGTTCTGTGGTTTTTCCTATTAAATTACAGCAATTTAGTAAAGTATGTTTAGTTACTTCTTAGCATGCTGAGCTCAAGATTTTAGCTAACAATTATTATGAGAGCAGAATGGTTTCTAAAAACATTTTTCCTAAAGCTTTACATAAATCCTCGCTAGGCTTTTAAATAGCACTCCAGATGTAGGCTGGCTAAGAGATTATGTTTGTGTGGAGAGTAAATCCTTTCCCAATATGTATTTGTGTGCATTATAACTAATACAAACTCTGCTTCAAACCATGCACGCACACTTACTGAGAACCTTGCCAATCACTAGTAGAAATATGCAGATACAGGCAAAGGGGGTGTATTTATCTACCTGACGAATGCCACTGGTATAGAGTGCCAGTAGTTTACTATTTTGTGATTATAGTTACTCAACAGTTCATAATAGAATAGGCAAGTTTGCTGACTTTACCCAGACTTTCTTCATTGCTATCATCTGGCACATCCATGTTCCTGGAAGCCAACACATTCCTCCCCTATAATCTTATAGCATACTTCCCAGTAAAATTGTGCATCTATGACATGATGTTTTACGATTTCTGATTGTGACTCTGCTCTAGGTAACTATATGATATTCACAGTTTGTATGAAACATAACTAAAATATTTCATATATCAACCTGTGATTAATCTTTATGTGGTGTTTGTCAAATAATCTTCCATTGTACACACTAACTTCTGGGTTTACTGCAAAGGGAAACACAGTCTACAAGCACACCTACAAAAAAAGGACTCCTTTCGTCTTTCTAACTACCTTCTCAGTGATTTAAACACAGAACATTTACTCAAGCAGCTTTTCAATTTCTGTTGTGAATGCCTGGGGATGTTCAGACAATGGCAAAGGGGATAATTGGCACTCACTTGGAAACGTAACTTAAAGGAACACAGCAATGTAATTTTTTTTATTATTATTACACAAATATAATTTATGATACTAAAGAAAAGGATGCTCTTCATGGCCTTTTGTTGTGAAAGAATAAATTCTTTGCACAAAACTGTCTTGAAAATGCTGTTATTTGTCAAGTTTCATTCATTCTCATAGTTCCTTTAGATTTCCAGCAAGAATCCACTTTAGAACTATAAATCAATTGATTAGGTTTAGTCTCTACAAAGGAATTGTGTGAAAATACCTAATTTTTATGGCTCAATACCTTAGTGGATTTTTCATATTAAGTACTCACACCATTTCAGCCACGTTTTGAGTTATCAGCTGCATATTCTTTCACTTCTGATTATTCCTGCTCTGCAGCCTGACACTTCCCTTCTGGCTTTCTGAGCTTGTCACGTGCAGTCAGGGATCCTCGATGTCAAAAGCACAAGGGGACTTCCTTGTAGTGCTAAAGCTGAACAGGCAGAGCGGAGACAACATTTGACAGAGGAGAAGCAGTACTGTTAAATTCCCTCCACCCAAATAAGCAGTGCTTTTTGGGAGGGATTCAAATGACTGCTCAAATGATAAGGCTGTGCTTAAGAGGTGGCAGCACACATGCAGCAGCACGCACAATTTTACGCTGCATGGGTATGGTGACAAGGCGCATGTCTTACACAACGGCAGATAATTGCCTTGGAGGTGAACCAGTCTTAGGAGAGCAGTAAATAATTGATGAATGAAGTTAGAAGGGTATGATATGAGGGAAGAGAATCACATTCAAGGTTATTACATTTTTAAAGGAGAAGTTTCAAAACAGTGGCGTAGGACACCAAAACTTAGTGACCCGCCGAGCCATATCACTTTTACAGTGTTCACAGTTAAAACTCCCTGCTAAGAGTCCACAGGGAGACCAAGAAAAAAAAAAAAGTTTAACAGTTAACTGGCACAAGAGAAAATCATTCATGAGTCACTCCCATTTCTAAAGAAACTTTGTGGAAAACCAAGTGCAATTAAGGAAGCCAGTAACAAACATACCAAGAACACAGCACACAACGGAAATACTGCTTTTCTGGATTATTTTATGGACTCTAGTGTCTAAGCCCTTTACACTCTGTCCTGAAAAAAAGCTAGAAAAATTCAAATCCACAATTATTCAATTCCACAAATCATTCATTGCCACAAAGCCAATTCTTCTCCTTTCTCCTGCCTTCTCCTCCACTCACCATAATAGGAAAGAAGTGCCAAAACAAAAACAAAGCTGCTATGGGATCTCTTCCATTCAACTGTTCTGTAGTTAGTTTTCTTTTAATTAGCCTTAAATTCTTGTTATCTTTGGCAAATTTCTCTCACCCTCTCACTTCTCAAGCTTTTTTCCTTCTCAAGGCCCTTCCTTTCCCCTGCATCTCTTTCTTTGCTACACTCATTCATCCATGGAGTTTCCAAAGTCCTTCCGTCTTCACCAATTACTTTCATTTTCTCTACCCTTCTCCTAGGGAAATCTCTCTCATTACCCTTTCGGTAGGAAAGCTGTTTCAAAAAGATCTCATAGAAGTCACATCTACATAGTTTTACCACCCACTTACCTCCCACGTAATCCAGTAATTTGATTTCAAAGGAAAGTGTAGGTTACCAGTGTTCTTTACCCCCTCTTTCCACAGAGTGTATGTAAATAGAGAAAAAAATTCTCTTCCGTAACTCTACCCTGAAGCTTTGCTAGAAAGGAGGAGAAAGTAGATTGTAGGAGTTACATTTCAAGTGTCTTGAAGCCCAAGACTCCTTCCTCTACAGGCTATTCCCCAATCAGACTACATTTTCACAGTATACCATGTATTTGCCTCTGGGTCTTGTGTAACTGCAGGACTTCTTTCTGGCTGAGGACTCGGACTGAAATTTCAAACCAAAGATAGGAATGAAAATACAATAAACTTAATTGCAGAAGTTACCACGGAAGCCAAGCCTTTCAAATGGGTATTTTGAGGCAATTGGTTTTCTCATGAGACATAATGCATGTTTCAAGAGAAATATATATTTTTGCATTAAAAATATTTTCTTAGCAATCAAATTTCCCACTTTAAGAGTTACTTATAGAAAAATTCGGAATATTCTTAGTAAGCCACTATTTTACCTAGGTCACCTATGTTAGTTTGAGTCCCTGTTGTGGTGGGGGCAGGAAGGAGGCAGAAGAATATCTTTCAGAGTAGACCACAACTATTGATTTTCCATCTCCCCTCAACCTCTTATGTGTTCAGGTTTCAAGCCTGAACTTTAAGGAGTAACCAGCTATTCATCCTGATGAGGAACAGAAAGATATTCTGACTAAGGGTTAAAAAGCACTTTTGAACAGAAAGACTTTAAGAAGATTTTCCACTTTTTTTTTTTTTTTTCTAATGAGTACATATATACAACAATAATAAGCTACCATAACAAACAATGATTAAAGATTCTGACTGTATACCAACATACTTGCAATGAACTAGATACATTTATAGGTGTTAAGATGCAAAATTAATAGGAGACATATGCACACATAACTTCTATTCTCCTTTCAAGGTAGGTACCATATGTTCCTACTTAATTGGTTGCTTCCTACTGCTCAGAAACATCTAGGAAGTTGCCTAACTCATGTTGGCTGATTTTAACATCTCTCTTGTGATTTTATTAATTGTTAACAAGATAAAAGACAATTTTCCTGTTGGAAAAGATATATTACAATGTAGTCAGTAATTATGACTTTTTACCCCTCCATCATCCGTTTTCAGATTTAGGTTTACTCTGGAGTAAAGGACCTTAACAAACAAAACAGATGCACTAATCATCTCATTGCATGATTTCACAGGTTTATATTACCCATTTAATTGAATAGTAAAAATGGAAATTAGTATTCTTTTATTCTTACTCATTTATATTGTCTATGTAGCATCTAGATAAGCACATTTTTAGGAAGAGTTTAGGTGCTACAGTTACCTAATAACCATTACACTAAATAGTTCTTGCTCCCCTTTTTTTTTTCTTGTGTTCCTCCATCCTTGCTCAATGTACATCACATCTAAAATCCTCATCCAATTATTTTTCTGTATTTTCTCCTCCTTCTTGTCACCTAGCATTATCTTCATTTCCCAGTTCTTTTTTTTTCTGATGCAAAAACCTAATATTGTCACTTACGTATCTCATTAGTAAAAAAGAAAGCCAAATATAAACCTTAATGTATTCATTGCACTGAATTCTACATTCTTTCACTGACAAATCTTGGCATTATGGAAAAGCAAGCTAATCATAACCTCAGAACAAACTGAAAAAAGATGCTAAGCACTTTGCTACTCTGAGCCACAAAAAAGAAAGCCAAATTAAGTTCTCAGTCATTAGAGAAGATCATTATATAAAGTCCTAAGTTATGTAGTTAATTATCTATTAACTGTCATTGTCTGCAATGTTTATAACATTCAGCATGCTTAAAAACATAAATAAGCCACAAGTCTATTCAAATACTCCCCTGGAGAAACAGATAATGCAAGTTCTCTAACCATCACACTAGCAAGTAGGGCCTTCCATTTATAATTTCTCTTACATCTTTCTTCTCCCTTCAGAAAAATACAGGAAAATTAGGGGAAAATATTATAGCCCTATATAGACTGTATTTATTACAAAATAAATTTGAAGGCAATTTGGTGTAATTTTTTTTTTAATATCATGTCATTTCCAGAATGGAAACTAGTAAAATATCTGAATTCTTGGAAATTAGAGCACTTGAGTGTTAAACAGAAACCTGAAGAACATAGGTGCTTGAGGATTTAACTTAAATCCATGGACGCTGTGCTGTTAGAACAGCATGATCTGTGACAAATATCAAAGTACACTGAAGACCCCACTGCATTTAACACAAAAAGCAATCCCTACGGCATACCCACACCACCACATTATGTTACACTCTTCCCTGATGCAACATTAGGGATACCACATTGGGGTTACATAAAGGTCTACATACAAACAGTGTGAAAGTATGAGAGGAACTTTTCCCCAAGACGCCTGAGCCAGATTAATGTGTTTCAAGATACGGGTTTGATTCATTTTCAGCTGCAGCAGATGGACCTTTGCCCCGACCCTGACAAATGTTTAAACAATTGAACCAGAACAGAAGAACGGGGTGCAAATCTATCCACCCAACTTGTAAAAAAAACAAGCAGTTTTAAATTTTAAAAGAAAGGGTACAGACAAATCTGCTTTCAGGTTGTAGAATTCTGAAGACCTGGCTCCCCTAAGTCCTAAATAAAGCACAAAAATCACCAGAGTGGGACTGTTTTTCAGATACAGTTTAATTTGAGGTAATTTAAACAATCTCTGAACACTTTTTTCCATCAGTCTAAGTTTTTAGCCAATTATCCTTACAAAGCTTTGCACAACACTGAGACACGTAACTGTGCTAGGCACAGCAAAGGAAAGCACCCTAGGAACCAAATCATTGCCAGAAGCCTCCTTAGACACAAGGACTCACTGCACAGCAACACTGGTTATAACCCTTGCTATTATTTAACAAAGCAGCGATTCTCACAGATTACAAACTGAATAAAATATTCCTAAGAATTTCTAGAAGTCTAAGGCAGAGTAAGAATTAAAAAGGATACCAGCTGTTAGCTCTACACAGCAATTTAGAAACAGCTTTCTAAGAAGGATACTAAACTTATTAAAGCATTAAGGTATCAAAGATATCAAAACAGTACAAAGTCTTTCAAAGCAAACTTTCAAAGTTCACCTGCTGCAGCTTTGTGATTATTGTATTTAGCCACAGTTGTAAGATACACATCTGCAACTAGTCAAAGCAGTAAGTATCTCCTTTGGCTCAGTACCACCTCTGAACAAAGATGTGGCAAATGTGGTTGCAAAAATCTCAGTGAACTAGTTACCTTTGGCAAATTTTTCTCACCCTCTTGCTTCTCAAGCTTTTTTCCATCCCAAGGTCCTTCTGGTTTTTGCTTCCTTCCCCTTGCACCTCTTTCTTTACTATTTCCACTCATCCAGTTTCCAGTAAACTAGACCTCACACTAGTGCCACTCTTTAGTAGAAATGCTACTGACACTTTCCAGCATTTTAATTCACTGTATTCATTTGGAAAAATATGTTTTACAGTGTCCATGTCCACAATATGTAAGTTATTGAAAATAAATGAAAATATATTCACATCAGTAATGATTTTAACATGATAACTAATTAATTTTATAGATATGTAAGTATATTTAAAAAAAAAATCAGTATTTTTTAATTCATTTTCAAATTTTAGTGGGCTAGATTACTTTTTCAGGTACATTTCAAGAACATTACCTAGGGAATCTGTCCTAAAGTAAAAAGGATACCAACTGAATACAGGTTCCATATTGGTTTCTAGGAAGGCTCCAAATTCAAAACACAGCTAGCCATACAGGGAGCCTGTTGCTATTGTCTGTACTATTGTCTGTACACACTGGGCCTTTAGATTTTCTTAACGTGAAAGCATGCTGCACTTTAATATCTGCTAAGCACAAGTTCTATAGGCTACTAGAATATTAGATAGTTTCATGCCACAGCTACCCAAAAAAGACATATAAGCATTTGAAAAAAAAAAAATTCTTATACTGTTATTCTCACATTGTCAGCAAATTCCATTTCAGAACAGTAATAGACTTAGAGACAGTCAATTAAAATGCACCACAGCGTTATTTAGAAAGTATTTGATACTGCGGAAACACCTACATAGCTTGAACTCCAACAATTTCAATGACCTTTATGCCTCACGTGCTGTTGACATATTGCCTTACAAATAAAGAACTGCAAACATTTGGAACATAATGTAACACGAAGTTTGTAAGCAAGAACAGCAATTCTCCTTCCCCCCACCCCCCAAAACTGAAAGAAGTTTATGCACCATAAGGAAAGAACTGTGCAGCACCTGTTTCAGTTTATGGTAGGGAATATCCACAGATGATCTGCATCGCATCTAATACTATCAGAATACAATCAGAAAAAAAATGTGATAAGCAGCATCATTACTTTCTCAACTACATTCTTTTATTAATGGTACAGTGTCACAACATAAATTACAATATTTATTTGCACATAACACAAAAATATAATCCTTCATAAAGTTTATACTCTGCTAGGAATCATGTATTGAACTTAAAAATCAGTACACAATAATTTATCTTAAATAATGCACAGAGATAGGTACACTTAGCCAAACTAATGCAATTACATTTTCTCTAACTGGAAGGCAAATGTGCAAAGAGCAGTTTATTACTTTACTGTATACATACTTCACACTCCAGGTGACAGTTGTGAGCAGACTAAGTTTCTGAAGTTTTCCTTTTGCTACTGTTCTCTATCCTCAAGCACAGTGGTTTTAAAACCAAACAATGAAATTAATTTTGGATAGTAGTATTCATTACCAGTTACAGCATAGCGTTACCCAGGCAACCAGTTTAAGGCACTATGACTTCCCCAACAAACACATGAAATCACTGGCAAAAAAATAATTTTAAAAGGTAGCTATGAGCTTAGTTGTAATACCACAACAGAGATTTATTTTAAAATATATTCTTGACAATATATTGCATTGACTCGCATGGCTATTGTTTGTTCTTCCAGAAAAAGTAAAATATAAAACAAGACACCTTGACATTGTTGTTTACTCAGGAACACCTCCCTGAAAAAATTTGAAAAAAATTCTCCTATCATCCCTCAATTTTGAAGTGGAAAAAAAACCAAATCACTTTCAAGAAAATTCTTGTAGAGATTTCCAACATGCATACAGTAAAAGCCCATTAAACTGGTTTTGGTCTGGGGTATATTTTTTTGTTTTTTAAAGAAAGTACTTCTGACGGCAGGTAAGTTCATTTTCTTTTATTATTTTCCTACTAGGAAGGCCAAAGTGTGCTGAAAACATCCAGGCAAGTTACAACAAAACTGTCGGTGTCTTTGGAGAGTTACATTTATAAATAACATTAGTAACATAGGTCAAAGGGCTTGTTCTAATATGTGCTTCTATAGAAATAATTTTTTTCCTCCCTTGAGAGATGTATATCCCATCTATCTTTGCCATCAACAGGACTGATGAGCAATTCATCTGAATAATCGAGTTTTGGCTGAAGTCCTGCACAGCTACAAGGACTTCTTGACAGCCTTTTACCAAATAGCCCATGAGACTGGCTGCAAGTTAAAACATTATGAACTAGAACCCTGGCCAGCTGAGAGCACACACCACAGAGAATTCCCATAAGGGTACCTCGACGGAGCTCTCTGAAACACTAGAGTGAAATGTAGGATCAGAATGGGATGGGACAAGAAGGAAATTAATAAAATTTATTCAGGTGGGGGGAGTAGATTTGGAAGCACACACACTACCTATACATACATACTATACAATTTTAACAAATATTTTCAAAATTACTATCAATTTTGACAATACACCCTCCATTTATCTGTGCAAATATTTCAGAGTGGGAAAGGCCTCAATAACTTGTAATAAATACTCAATATCTACTAAAATGCTGACACATTATTCCAAGATTCCCCAAAGACACTCACTCACTCATCTGCAGCCAGAAGTTTTGATCTTACCTGCACTTAGTGCAGAGGGTTGAAAGGATTTTCCTGTGTCTCACATTCTAACTTCAACCTTTAAGTCATTCATTCTGCTGTCAGTATAGCGAACAACCCAGAAGTTTTCCTCATCTAAGGCCACTGCCAGCAGCAAACAAAATACAGCTGCCTTTAGTTACCTCCTCTGCCTTACAGCCCAAAGAGCAGAAATACAGTTACACTAGTCCTGCACCCTTTAAGCCTGAACTTTTGCAGTGTACCAACTTTCCCCCGACAGTCACTTCCTGAACTTTAGTGAAACACTTCCTCAGAAGGCAACCACAGACTATGAGCTGTCATATGCACAGTCAACCAGAAGTATCAATCCCACATTTCAGTAACTCCATGAGTAACAGTCATTTCCTCTATTTCAATTAAAATTACAATAATTTCAGTTAAAATGACACCTACAACCACAACAGCTGTACAGCGTATCAAAAATAGGAACTATAGTGAATTATTGTTGTTACTGTTATCTAATCATTGGTTTCTTGCACCATAGGCAAATTTTTGACTCAATCGGTATCAAAATTTACTAAGCTACTCCCTACAATCCAAATGCAAGAATGACATAAAATCGGGAAAACTGTTTGGAATAACATTCTTTGCCCGAAAACCTGACAGTCTTCACTGAAGTATTTAACTGCTGACACCTTAGGGGTAGAAGAGGTCCCAACTAACTTTGGTCTTGTTCCACACATGCTAAGATCTCTAATAACTGGCAACATTTGGATTCACAGCTTGTCTGTAAAGACCTAAAATAGCTTTCTACTTCTTTTGCATGACTGGTTAAATGATCAAGTAATACAAACAAACTTAAATCATCTTGTGTGGCTTTAGTGTTTAGTTCCAATCGCAATTACCTAAATGTGTTGTTGCAGGATAACCCTGCTAGGCACCATACAGCCACTTCCCCCACACCCCTCCAGTGGGACACAGAAAGAAGAACGGAAGAATAAAAGCAAGAAAATTTGTGGGTCAAGACAAAAATAGATCACCAACCAAAGAAGAAATGAAAGAATTAAAAAAGCAAACAAAACAAGTGATGCAAAGGCAATCACTCACCACCTCCCATGGGTGGACCAATGCCCAGACAGTTCCCAAACAAAAGAGGGCCGATCTCCCTAAACCCCCTCCTCTCCATTTTATTGCTCAGCACGACCATTATATGGCATGTAATATCTCGTTAGTTCAGCTCATCTGTGTGGCTGTGTTCCCTCCCAACCCCTCGCGCAGCCCCAGTCTATTCACTGGCAGAGCAGAGCAAGAAACAGAGAAGGCCTTGTTGCTGCACAAGCACTGTTCAGGAATAGCTAAAACATTAGTGTGTTATGTTCATTGTTTTTGTCACAAATCTAAAACACAGCACCATATGAGCTGCTATGAAGAAAATTAACTCCATCCCAGCCAGACACACGCATACGTCATATATCAAGTGATGCATGATACATGGTAGTGCAAAGAAAAGAGCTCCATGACATGAAAAAATGCACATGGTTTTGCTTAGTGGTTTACTGTTTTGCTTTCTGCAGATGAAAGAAGTTGTCTTCTTTGAGTCTAAGATGTTCTGGTAAATCCAGCTGTCTTTTTGCCTCTTCAATGTCTTCTTGAATTGCAGAAATGAGTGCCTCTGCAAAAGCAAAGAAAAGCAGTATTTAAAAGTTTGTCTGAACACACAAGAAGTGAAAAAGTGTATTACAGAACACCAGAAAACAATCACAAAGGCAGAATATATTTATAATGATGAAACTGGAAAGGCAACATTCTGTTTCTAAAATTACATGATTTGACATGCATTGCACTTTCATTGCTGTAATCACTACTTTTTCCTTGTTCCAAGACATTTTCTCAAAAAAGTCAACAGAATTTCATTAACTGTTTCAGTTTTAACACAGATGCATTTTAAAAGAAATGGACAGACTAGACCAATGGTTCTACAACAAGCTTGTGATTTTCAAGCCACTCCTCAGACAACTGGCATGACAATACAATTTTTAAACTGAAACAAATAAGTACTGAGTGTGGATGTGGTGGGGTTTTGATTTTCGTTAATATGACTAACTTATGTATTAGTAGATTCAGCTTAAAAAAAACACATTTTACCAAGAAGTCAAAGGTAAGACATAGAATCATAGACTATCTTGAGTTGGAAGGGACTCATAAGGATCATCAAGTCCAACTTCCTGCTTCTCGCAGGAGCATATGACTAAGAGCGTTGTTCAGATGCTCCTTGAATGCTGAGAGGCTTGATGCCATCACCACTTCCCTGGAAAGCCTGTTCCAGTAAACAACCGCCTTCTCAGTGAAGAACCTTTTCCTGATGTCCAATCCGAACTTCCCCTGATGCAGCTTCATTCTGCTGCCTTATGTCCTATCACTGGTCACCAGAGAGAGGAGATCAACACCTACCCCCTCCGCTGCCCGCCTTGAGGAAGCTGTAGACTGCAATAAGGGCACCCCTCAGCCCTCTCTTCTCCAAGCTGAACAGACCAAGTGACCTCAGCTGTGCCTTTTAAGTCTTGCCCTCGAAGCCTTGGTCACACTCCTCTGGACACACTCTAATAGCCCTTGTTATACTGAGGTGCCCAAAACTACACAGAGTTGTTGAGGTGGGGCCACACCAGTGCAGTGTAGAGTGGGACTGTCACCCTCCTCCACCAGCTAGCAACGCCATGCTGGATGTACCCCAGGACACGGTTGGCCCTTTTGGCTGCCAGGACACACTGTTTACTCATATTGAAGTTGCCACCAACCCAACCCCCCAGATCTCTTTCTGCAGGGTTGCTTTCCAGCCCCTCATCCCCCAATTTGTATATACAATCAAGATTATGCCATCTCAGGTGGAGAATCCATCACTTGCGCTTGTTAAATTTCATATGGTTGGCGATTACCCAGCTCTCTGGAAGGCCTCTCTACCCTTGAGAAACGGCTACATGAAACAGCTGATTATGAGAAACAGCTACCCTACATGAAACAACTGATTATGAAGACAGAAAGAGAACAATGACACAATACTTTCAATATACGAGAACATGACAAATAAAACATTAGTTTAAGAGACCTGCAATACTGACCTAAAGAACTGAAGCTTTTTTCTGACCGAATATATCCAATAATGACTATGCTAAGAATCTCTCCATAAAAGTCATCTTTGAAAGAGTGAATTATGTGCGTTTCCTAAAACAAAACAAAAAAAGAAAAAGAAAAAAAGAGAAATACATTGACAATTATCATGACGCATTTTGAGTTTATTTCCCTTGTTGCCAGGATGTTTAGATAATACCTTTAATTAACTCTCTCCCACACATATCAGGAAAATGGAGACGCTTAGTCGAACATGCATAATGCAAGATTAAGAGGCTACAGCTTCTGATTACTTTAATAGGGGGAATTGTACTTTGCATGGCATTTAAGAATATTGTGATATTTATTTCACAGGTAAGATTTTCAAGGCAGCAAATCACAAATAATGTCTAGATTTCTTTGATCGTTAAATTGCTGAGTCCAAATAACTGTAATGAATTTGACTGAAACAGTTGTTTTAAAGGGAGCTTTTACAAGTAACTCGCAGGAATTGAATTATAAAATTCTAAGAAGAATGAAGGCAGCTACCTTCAAAGCAGGGATTCATGTCAAAATAAAACTGCTTCCAAGTATTAGCAATTAAAACCAGGTTCTGCAAGTGTCAGGAATAAGCATCAGCACCTGACAGCAAGAAAAACATAGATGCCACAGTTGAGGATTTTAACTCTGTCCTGTTATTATTTATTTTTTGATCTTGATTCTGTATGTTAAGCCACAGCCCCACATGAATGGATTCCACCATTTAAGAGAAGAATTACTGAAAAACCATTACAAATTAAGATGCCCCAGAATCTCATGCTTTAAATGTGAACGGATTACAAAAGATGAGAGATGAGTATGTTCCAGCTCATTTTAGAGGTCTCATAAGATTAACAGATGTATTCAGTTTAGCGGTTATGTTTATCTAGCTATAAGCACAATAAGCAACAACCACTTTGGAAATATGAATTTTGATTTTAGAAGTATTTAAGTAATGGTGGAAGAGGAAAATGAAAATAAATTTTATTTATCTACAGCTGCATGTTCGATGGCTACTGGGGGGTGTTTTGGGGTTATTTTTTTTTTCCTCCCCAGAATACAAACATATGGGATGGATACCAAACACATTTCTAACAGCAAATGGAATTTCTAATCTCATTTATGGATCAAATTCTGCTTATCTTATTCAAATTCAATGTCTGGCTCATTTACTATAATTAAAGTACCACACAAAGCAAAATTCTTACCACTGATTTCTTAATATTCTTATAGAAAGGATTCCATCCTATGCTCAAAACCATTTTATGCACATCTCCATTTCCAACACAGGCCCATCCATAGTATATACCAGTAGAGATATCAGATGGAAAGCTTTCCACTACTTGCTCAGAAAAGTTAGCTGCAAAAATTTTAGAAAGTGTACATTTGTGTAAGTAAAGCGCACCACAGAATTTTCAAACAGCTAAAAGCCAGTCTCTGCCTACATGTTATTTACAAGCAGAACACTGATGATGATAGTGACACAACATGCCACTCGCAAAGTATACACCAGAAGATGTCGTCTCTGTGGTAATACCAGAGTTACCACATCTCCTGCACATACTACCTATTTCACAGTTACATACGTTTTATTCTACTCTATAGTTAAAATTCATAAACTAAAATAAGCAGTCTGAATGCTTTTTTTTATTAGGACTATCACTGGTTTTGTATGGTCAAAGAACATAAAAATCAAGTTTCTTTTGCACCATAAAGTAGCATCTTAGAATTACTTAAGTATCAGTAAATTATTTTTTTAATAAGTAAAATATGTAAAAAAATAAATGAAGTTGTAACTTTTAGACACCTGCCAATTTTTTTTCATGTTGCCTTTTATGTTATTTATATTTGGGAGGATTTTCTTAGAAAACTACAAATCTGAAATAAAATAGGTTCCTTTCTGACTGAGGGAATAAATCTAAGCCTTTAGCCAAACAACTGTCCTGCTTTAACTTCACGCATGGGTAGAGCTCTTCATGCAAGGTTTCGATCTGATTTCAAAGGATTTACAGTTAGTGGACTTCTATCCTAGTTCATAAGCAGAAAAATCTTCCCTCCCACATTCCCCGATACTAATAAGCCATGTAAAAACAATCAAGAGGGAAAAAAAGTTCATAATAACAGGTGTTGTCACATGTCCAGTACATCAAGATTTGTTATAGGAGGCTTTCTTGCCTGCTGGGATTTGTGCAAAATGCCCACTGACTTCAGCCTCATCTTTAGAAAAGTCTGAAATCCACTTGAATTACATCTCTATCTGTATTCAGACAAGTCAGACAGGGAATGGGAAAATACCCCTCTCTTAGGGACAACCGCACTTGCTTTGCTTTTTCATCTGTGCGTTATTCACTTGACATTTCCTTCCTTAGAGCTACTCGCCATCCCTGCCCGCTCCCTTCCTTGTCCTCATCTGACATCAAAAAAGTTTGTAAGAAGGGACGTTCATGCAAACTGCCATCTCACAACCACCACTACCACGCGCAGCGCCTATAATTAAGTGCTTCTCATCATCTTCCAAACCATCACCACCACCACCACCAGACGAGCTAACCACCAACACCACAAACAGAAAGAAATCGTTTGACATTAAGTTGGGAAATAACACATTGAAGAAGAGTGCAAGCAATATGAGAGAAAAAAGCATGGATGGAAGGAAGGAAGGGAAAGGGGGAAAGGGGGGAGGAAGGGGAGGGGAGGAAGGAAGGAGAAGGAAGGGGAGGGGAGGGAGGAAGGAGAAGGAAGGGGAAGGGAGGGAGGAAGGGGAAGGAAGGAAGGGAAATAAAAACCCAGCATAAATACTACGACGGAACAAGCCAAGCCTGTTCACAGGAAGAGCAAGTCATGGCAATGGCGCGGCTGTGTTACAGCTCAAAGGGGCTCAGCCACCGGCTGAGCTCCCG
>NW_009648967.1:228974-268116 GCF_000708025.1 Charadrius vociferus | reverse complement strand
GGGAGATGCTGGATGTGGCCGGGGCAGCGGCCTTCGTGACACAAAATGGAGGCCGTGAGCAATGTGCGAGCTGAGGGCGGTGGGCAGTGGCCAGGGCTGGGGCTGTCAGCCCTCTTCGCCCAGCAGTCACACCGCGCGCTCAGCACCCATGAAATGGCCAACGTTGCTTCCCCATCGACTCTTATTTTTGCTTTTTCTTTCAGGAAAGCTCAAGTGCTTCAGAATATGGCAGACATCTGGGGAAAACGGTGAAAATAGATATTATTTTTTTTTATATCCTGGTTTGAGGTAAAACAGAACCAATTTTCTGTTCAGTAACTTCACTTCTTAGCTGGGCCTCTTCTAACTACTGAAATTAACAGCATATTGTGCAGACACTGTTTGCTCTCTCAGAGTGGCAAGACCTATGTTTATAGCTGATGCCCAGGCATGGTATGCAGAGAGGCTCTCGCTTATACTTATTGCTATAACACCCAAGGGAAGATAACTTGGTCTTTTGACCTGTTGGAGCGTCAGAAGTGGAAAAGCGTAGAGGGGTCCCACCTGTGGGGAGGAGCGGACAGGACAGGTGACCCAAAACTGACCAACGGGGTATTCTATCCCTTCTGCCTCATGCTCCGTATGAAAGCTGAGGGATCAAAGGCTCAGCCCTCTTTCTTCAACGGACACTGTCTGAGGAGGACTCTGTGTTCATCTGCCTGTGATCCCGATCCTGAATGCAGATCCGGAATCCAGTTCCTGTCCGTCACTGAGTCCAGCCTGGGACTGCCCCAGTGCCAGCCGGTGTCATGATGGTCATCCTAGGAGCCTGATAGGGTTTTTTACATATGTCATTATTTCTTTTTATTTTAATATTTCATTAGTTTAGTTCCTTCTAAACTCAGAAGTCTCTCTCTCCTGCCTCTCTTTGAAGAGCAGCAGGGGAGAGCATCTGTCGTTCCACGCAGTGGATGGTTGGGCCCAAACCATGATGTTTTGTTATTATTTTATTTTTTATTACATAATTATGACAAACTGGAGTTGCTTGCTAAAGAAAAATAATTTGTACTCTCCCATGGCTTGTCAGGCCAGCACTGCAGGGATTTCTTTCAGGAAGAGACATCCGGACAGAAACACTCATCCTGTATTCACTGTATTAGAAAGTAAAACCCCCTACAATACTTCTTTCTTTAATGTCCTGTTTCCAGTCACTTTTCATGTTGTAGGTGTGTCACTATGCTGCTTTAATATACCCAGCTGATTGATGCTTTCTTTTCTGACCTGATCCAGCTCAAATAAATTGAATTTGCATATGTGC
Source organism: Charadrius vociferus (assembly GCF_000708025.1). Classification (NCBI taxonomy): domain Eukaryota; kingdom Metazoa; phylum Chordata; class Aves; order Charadriiformes; family Charadriidae; genus Charadrius; species Charadrius vociferus. The sequence goes on along the minus strand of NW_009648967.1, from coordinate 266,819 downwards.
CATTCAAGATAGCAGATAACAGGTGTGTATATACAGTCTCCACTACACAGCAGACAGCCTCTGCTGGTCTGTTTATGTCAGTGGTATAGATGCCAAATAAGTCTTGGGGGTCTTACTCAGGACTCCTGCAGTGTACTAACGCATATTGATATAAAAGCGCATATCAATATCTTGAAAAATCATCAAAGTCCTTGAAGTGAATTCCCAGTCGTTTCCCGTTATTCCTGTAAGGCACAGTTGCTAGCTTTACCAGTTTGATATAACAAGTTACAAAAGTGCTGCTGGAGTTACCTCTAACGCTATTGGCTATTTTTTTTCTAAAGAAAAGCAGCCTAAGGACCTATGACATGCTCATACCGAATTGCAGGCAAAGCCAACGGTAACCAGCTCATTCTAATAATGGGAAAGTGTTTTGAGAGACTGATTATGTTGCACCACAAAATACTGAATGCTACCAATTCACAGATCTCTGGGCACTAGTTATTTTATAGAATAAGGCCAAAATTGTTTTTAAAATGATTGCACCTCAAATTTACCTCTTACTAATTCTTTTTTCTCTCATACTGCTCCCCACCATCTGTTTAATGCTAACATTTTAATTCCTTGCTTCAGTTTGAGTAACTTTGGCTGACTTACAGATCATAGTTTACATAACTTCAGCTGAACAAAAAAGAATAGTGGTAATTTATGTAAAAGAAGGAAAAGTAGATTAAAAAAAAGTCCCATGCCACTACTGCATACATTCTGTTCTGCTGTCAGACAGCATGTGGAGAGATGCTACAAAAAGTTTTGTTTAATGATATTTAGTAATGGCAGCATCTTGAATATTAAGACCAAATATCAAAGTTGTTACCTAGTTGCCTAACTTAATGACAAGCCATAACAGTAAACAATGTGTCCACTCATCTGTGACCACTCGCCCCTGGAATTTTCAGTTTATTTCGGTTGTAGAGCAAAAAAGAAATAAATTGTGAGGCAGGTACGTTTATATTGCGCATAATATGCTTCTTCCTGTTAATAATAAGCTACCCCTTTGGTTATAATGTCTATATAAACAGATGTATGCTTGCATACTTCCATTCTTTTTTTAAGGAATACGTGTTTCTGGAACAAATTTTTATGTTCCTGTAGCATCCACAAGATGGCACTCTGTCTCTTTTTCAATATCTGCAGGTTTGGGCACAGGGTTTACAATCTTATCTCAGTAACAACAGCTCTTGAGAAACAGTGAGATAAATATTTGTGTAAGAACTACATGATCAGAAATTTCAAAGAAGTCTCACTGACGACTTATATCTCATTCTGTCAAATAGTTGTTAATCTTTTTTCTCAGTCATGATGGGTTGCTATGATCCATGGTAAAAATTATTCACCCTTGACACCGGACGTGTTTTTCTTTTGTAATAAACTGTACTTAGTTCAGCCCGGAGGGAGGATTTTACATAGGTAGAATTTAAGTACCTGTATTAAAATTTAGTCAACGTGTTTCTTCAAAAAGTGTAGTTTAATTTTAGTAACAAACTTGTATGCCAAAAAACGCAGTTTGGTAGCTCATACCTGCAGTTAGAAAACTCAGGGACTATGTCACACAGCTGTTAAAGAATTTCCGCTCTGTGCTGATGCTACATTTTTTACAGCTATTGTTGTTAGTGAAAAGTCTTTAAGTATTTTTTATTCGGTACATAATAGCCATATAAACCTAAAGAAAAGAGAGCAGGTGCCATGTGTCACCTGCATAGGCTTTCTTTTGTCCAGGAATAGCCTGCATCAGCCCTCATCTCTATACCATTTATAGAAAACTGAAAAGGCCTTGTTACTTTTCAAGCTGCAAGGGAGAATGGTTTTTTACCTATGCAACAGCATCAGAAAGAGAAGATGAAAATGGTGGCCCTGGTGACCCATGCTGCAGGGAAGATGTAGCAAAGGAAATGGCTGCAATGTTTTTTACTGCTTGGACATTACTATTCGTTAATCTCATTCTCTTCCTACCTTCCCAGGCCTGTACCTCAATATGACAAGGAGGCCTTGAGCAACAGAGGTTGCCATTACAGCCTCGTCCCTACACTAAGCGATGACTGAGTGAAGAAGAAAGAATCTGGTGAAAATTTTCTCACTGTTAAAAGGAACCAGATGTTCATAATACTCCTGCCATCACCAATATGTGATGCTGTCTCCCAGGCAAATGGAGGGAATGTCTGCAGTTGTTACAGGACTACCATCTGCTTATACAACAGTATTGGAAGCCATGTCTATTGGTCCTTGTACTTACGGTTGGTGTGTTTACATTAATAGATGCCGTAAGGGAACCTGTGTGAGTGACCTGTGCTGGCCTGTGCTGCGCGCAGGTAATGTTATGACAGAAATAATATTGCAACTTGTGAGGAGAAGATATATGTTCCTGTTTGTTACTCAAAAGAAAAGTCACTGCAGCATGGGAGGGAGGACAGAATCCCACAGCATGCTGTTGGGGAAGTCCATCCAGGCTCCCTCTGATGCTACACAAAAGCAAGGTACCCTGCATCTGAAGGGACATAAGATTTACTCACTATCTATATTCCTCTTTTTATTCTATTTTATTAAAACCACTGTTTTATTAAGCGATTTGTTGTTGGTCCCTCTCCTGCAGAGATCCAGAAACAGCCCTGTACCATTTCTCTCTGACCTTCTCACTCACCCAAGTGCAGAAGAGCAGCCACTCTTTCACTTAGGGCAGGACTGGAAAATATCAGTCCATGTATGTTACGTAAATTTGACGTAATACATCTAATCTCCCACAGGAGTGCCTGAAAAGTCATGTGTACCATATTTCTGTCGTTTCTAGGGAATAACATATAGAGTACTTTTATGAACGTGGTGTACAGAAAGACTGCCCAGAGATAAATTTTGTAAAAAATAGGTTACTTGCTGAAAAATGTTCTGCTGATCCTAGTAACCCTGCTATAAAAAAAAGAAACCCACAAAGATAAATAATGTACAGCAAAAACATTGCTAAATGAAAATTCAGAAATAACAGAAGTACTACCCATTTCACAGAAAGTTGACAAAATGGCACCATATCACCAAAAAGAGATATGGTGAAATCTGAGTAGATTTTGAAAGCTTGATGACAAAGAAGGAGCAAAGTAAAGACAAGGCTCTAATGCTGTGCATGTTAATAATATTGAAAGGAGCTTTAGCTCTGTGGTCCTACACTGGCATTAATTTTTTTGGATATGCTGGAAGAAAAGTGTTGATACTGTTGCAGAAATAGCCGAGATACCATTTAGATCAGGTCAGAACAGAAGCAGTTTATTACTATCGCTATAGGAGAGAACTCAGAGCAGCAGAGTTGCTGTCCCTACTGATACGAACTCTGCCCAAATGGGGTAGTTAATGCGTTGATATACCTGCAGATTATACAACTCCTTCACCAAAACTGTGTCAAATAAGCAGTGTATGGTAGATAGCAACAGCGTTTTAAATCCTGCAGATAGGGAGGCTCTATACAGTACATCCTTTTACAAATAATCCACTCCTATGAATAATCTACTTCTTTGTAATTAGATCTTGCTGACTGGCAAGACCATTAGCTGCAAATGTGTGGAATTTAAATTTAAAAAAAAAATCAGCTGTGAAACAGTAATAGATCATAGAAAATCAAAGGAAAGGCTTGAGCAGAGCACTGCACAGGCAGTCTGCAGTCTTTCAGAAGGACCCTGCAATTAGATCACCTTAAAGCAATTGTGAGCCCAACCTCTGAAACTCATGAAATCCAAGAAAGCAAACCAGCTCAGATATTAACTCACAACTCCTGATGAATTCATGCAAACATACATATTTTTTTTCCACTTTTTTCTTTTCTAATGGTTCTACACATAATAGTGTCATTTGTTTATTTTTACTTTGGGAAGGGGGACTTTGTAGGACAATTGGCACTGTTAGTAAATAAAATTTGGAAAATTTTGAAAGGTTGAATTTCATATGATTCTTTAGTTTCTCAGGTTACTGTCTCAGGAGGACCTTGACTGATTGTTCTCATGGTTTAGGTTTCCTGTGGTTAAAATACAAGCTTTTTGTAGTGTCCTAGTTTCAGCTGGGATAGAGTTAATTTTCTTTCTAGTAGCTGCTGTGTTTTGAATTTAGTATGAGAATAATGTTGATAACATATTGTTTTAGTTGTTGCTAAGTGGTGTTTACATTACTCAAGGACTTTTTCATCTTCCCATAGAAGCTGAGAGGGACCGTAAACAGAACAATCTGGCCAAGGGAATATTCTGTACCATAGGTGTCATGCTCAGTATAAAAATGGGGGTTGGCAAGGGAGCGGAAATCCACAATCACAGCTCAGGATGGGATGGGCAACCAATCATCAGATGGTGAGAGTGACTGGTGGTGTATCACTTTATCCTGTGTATTCTTCTTCTTCTTCTTCTTCTTCTTCTTCTTCTTCTTCTTCTTCTACTACTACTACTATTATCCTCTTCTGTTACTGTTCTATTAAACTGTCCTTATCTCAACCCAGGAGGGTTTTTTCCCCCCTCCTTTTCTCCCTCTTCTCCCTACCATACTGCGGGGGTGGGAGGGGAGTGAGCAAGCAGCTGCATGGTCCTAGTGGCTGGCTGGGGTTAAAACAAAGCATCCAGCTTTACCAGAATCATCTTTTATCCCTCCTGCCAGAGGAGCCAGCAAGAGAAGGAGTAATTAATTTATCCAGCAGTCATATTATGCCAGACCTGCTTCTCACTTTTACAGTGTAATCAGCAAGTCATGCCTTTTAGCTGGATCAGAGTAGCAAAAAGCCATCTAGAAGCACAATGAGAGGCTCCTAATTTACCTAATTTAATTTTTGTAGTTAATTTCAGCAACTCAAGGCTGCAATCCATTTCTATTTCTATTTTCTAAATCCATTTCCATTTTTGATTTTGTAATTGGGGCTAACTGTTAACCAGTCTCTTGGAAGCAACTTGTTCCAGAATGGCTGTGATCTGACATGGTTTGTTCATATTAAAGTAATTTTAAACTCACCTGGAAAAAATGCCTATCAAAAATATGACAGTTTGTGTGAACTCACAATGGGTAAAGTGAAAAACTATTTCTGATGCATACTACAGATATTCATTTGTACAGAAAAAGCAAATGTGACCCTCCCTTATTAACTCTTACCGTGACTCATGCTCATCTCTGCAACTGAGCACTCAAACGTGGTAAGTTTGCTTGTCTGCTTCAAAGTCTGTTTCCCAATCCTCAGTTTAATTGACCAGACTCTTCCACCTGGAAAGAGATGGGAGGAGAAAGCTGCTTCTGACAGACTGTGGAGTCAGTCCCTCCTTTCCAAGCAGGAAGTTGACCTGCAGCTTCTTCCTGCCCCAGTGCCTGGAGGTCAGTGCTGCAGCCCAGCCTCCTCAGCAGCTTCTGGGGCTTCTAGCTGCTCACTGCCTGCATCCAGCTAAATGCATTGAACCCTTTCTCAAACACTGTTTGCATCCAGGCAGAAACACAAAGAGGCACTGTGAAAAAGCATGGCCAAAAAGTATTAATTCAAGATGGCGTTACTTGTTGTTGATCTCTTAAACCCTTCTGATGGAGTGCAGGATGAAATGCAATGCTTGCAGTCAAGGGACCAGCACCCAAAGCTGAGAACCAATCCCTGTCACTACCTAGCCCCAGTCATTTGACCTAGCCCCAGTCAAATGAGTTACTTAAATGGAGAGCAGTGAGTCAAAGTGGCCTAGCTGGATTATGGTGTTTGGCTCTTCTCCCTGCTCTCCTGCAGGTCCCTCAGTCAGGGACAAGGGCTAGCCATGGGGACCAGAGGCACACAGCATGATGCTCTTGGCAACAGGAAACACTGGCACCATCCATCCTCCAAAATATTTTCTGCAGGGTGCATTATTTGTGAGGCCGCTTTAAGACCAATAGTGAGGATGGAGAGGCTTACTAGAGACAACAGGACACAACAGAGCTGTGAAAAAGAAGCTCCACTGGCAATTCCCGGGTTGACTTTTGCACACTGGGGGAGGGAGGAAGAACACAGGCTCCTCCAATTGCAGTGCTTTCACTCAGAGGTGCAGAAAAATCCATCCATTAGTTAGTTTCTATATTCACATGCATTAAAAATATCCTCTAAGGTATGTTGCCTATGTGGGTGAGGTGTGACCCAGGGAGGGTGGAATAGGAGCAGCAAACTGAGGAGAGGTCAGCAGGATTTGACAAATGCTGTAGCTACTCAGTGCCTCTTGGGAATTATCCTTCCCTCATCCTTTCATTTAGGATGAATGTCCTAATCTGCAGCTGAGGAATCTTATAAGAAGGGAGTTTAAAGCCTTTCATTAGCTACATGTGACTGCAGCCACAGTGGATTTTTTTGTTTTGCACACAGGCACAGGTTCCATCAGAAAAGGGCTGAGCAGTGTTGGTTGTACAATACATGAGGCATACAGGTAATTAACAGGGAAAATAATTAGCAATCTTTAAACATTTCACTGCTTCTGAGTGCATCCAAGGCCCTGAGAGCAGCCCATCTCAGAAGCAATATGAAGCCAGTGGAGAGGGCAGGGTATCATGCCTCACACTTGTATTATTTCAGCTCAACATCAACTTCCTACATAGATGGAATGGCAAATTTCCAACATTAAAGTGGTTTTAAATAAGTAAAATGTTTTAAAAGGCCCAGAAAACTTTGGGCCCTTGATGTTCTGGTTAGAATGGCACCAGTTGCCTTAGTCCACCTAACTGTGGCATCTGATCTTACTGGAGGAAAACAACTGTGAACCAGTTGTACTGGTGCCATACTTCCTCAGATGCAGGATTTTGCATTTTCCTTTGCTGAATGTCATGAGGTTAATTTCTGACCATTTCTCCAGCCTGTCCAGGTTCCTCTGAATGGCAGTGCAACCATCTGGTCTAGCTACTCCTCCAAGTTCTGTATCATTTGCAATCATGACAAGGGCACACTCTGTCCCATCATACAGGGCTCTCATGAAGATGTTAAACAGTATTTGCCCCAGTATTGACCCTGGGCTACACCACTAGTCACTTGTCCCCAGCTGAACTTTGTGCCACTGATCACAACTTTCTGGGCCCAGTCATTCAGCTGGTTTTCAGACCAGTTCACTGTCTAATTGTCTAGCCCATAATTTATCAGTTTGCCTACAAGGATGTTTTGGGAGACACTGTCAAAAGCCTTACTAAAGTCAATTTAAACAACATCCACTGCTGGATCTACTCTCCCCTCAGACACCAAGCAAGTTATCTCACTGTAGAAGGCCATCACAATGGTTAAGCATGATTTTCCCCTTCATAAATCATAGTGACTACTCCTGATCACCTTGTGATTCATGCGTTTGAAACTCATTTGCAGGATTAGTTGCTCTGTCACCTTTTTAGGAATTGAGATGAGGCTAACCAGCCTGCAATTCCTCACATCTTTTTTCTTGGCTTCTCAAGGATGGGAGTGTCATTTGTTCTCTTCCAGCCTTCAGGAACCTCTCACTGTCATCAAGACCATTCAAAGAGTGCTCTTGCAATGACATAACCCAGCTCCCTCAGCACTCGTCCCCATGGACTTATGTATGTCCAGTTTGTTTAAGTGGTTCCTAACCTGGTCGTTGTTCACTGAGGGTAAGTCTTCCTTGCTCCAGACTTTCCCTAGGGTCCCAGGGACCAGGGATTCCTGAACACTGATCTTACCAGTGAACATGGAGGAGGGAAGGCATTGAGTACCTTGGCCTTTTCCATGTCATTTGTTACCAGGTGCCGTACACCATTCAGCAGCAGGCCCCATGTTTTCCCTAGTCTTCCTTTGACCCTTGATCAGGTGCTTGACCACACAGCGTCCCTGGAGCATGACTGCTCCAAAGACTCCTGCCCTGTCTTGCAGAACTGAAGCTCTCTGCAAAGTGCGGCAGGAAGGGACCAGGCTGCTCTGATGGCATCCTCTGCCTCTGGGCTCTGTGGCCAAGCATGCAGTTACTGACTGTGGTGCTAGGAGCAGGGATACAGCCCTGAAGTTTGCTGCTCTGTCCACCACAAATTTTTCTAAGCCCGAATCACAGCGTTTTGGCTTCACTGCAGCTTTGGCCAGGAGTCCCAGACAGGTCAAACCCAGTCACTGAAGTGGGCTCCTGCAGGATCGCAAGGAGCTGATTCAATACACATGTAATACCACAATGCAACATACGGATAACAAGTAAAGGGAAGCAAGTAAATAAGAGTAAAGTAGTATTAACATACAGGAAATCAACATGAGTTACAGTATTTTAAATGCTGGGCTAAAACAGGAATCCCATGTTGATAAACATTTGACTGAGTACATTTCTGAAACTGAAGATATTGCTAAATATATGTCGTAGTCCTGCTGGTTTTCAGCAGACGTAAGAGATTTCTGATACAATCTGACGCACATATCAATACTGATTTATGTGAGGAGCAAATGCAGGTGCTGGTAAATGATCTGAGCTGAGCAGTTTTCTATTGGAAAACAGTGAATTCTGGCTAAATGAATGAGCATATACTGATCTGTTCAACACATGGATAAAACTGGTGGGCAGCAAAGCAGCCAACGAGCTTGGGCTGTGATTTGCCCTACAAATATTTACTTGATTTCAAAGAGTTAAAACTGATAATGCTATTAGGATTTTTGCTATTAGGATTTTTAAACACAATTTGCACCCAGTAAACACTTTCTACTCTTGCATCAAGAGTGGATGTAACCCTGACAACCAGACAGACCTCTTGTATGCAGCAGACTCAAAACTAGCTTCTCCCACTTGGCAGCTTACAAGAGATGCTTCGGCAAAGTTCCCCTCCCTTCATCTGCTTTCAGGCTTTTCAGGTCCAACAGAAACCTACAAGCCCCATCGCAGGCACCTTCCAGCAATGCTAAGACTTCTTCTCTAGGATTGCAGCACCCCTGGCCTGCAAGATGATCACAGGGTGGCCTCTTCTGTTTTGTCTTCAGCTGGGTGTTGCACTAGACCAATGAGTCTCATCACACAGCCCATGGCAGCAGCAGATGAGTGAGGGTGCCAAGAAGAGCCCTTTTTTTTTTTTTAATATTTAATCTTGTAACTATTTAAAGACATACAAGTTCCTCATTCCTTTAAAACTCATGTTGCCATTAAAAACTCTGATTACACCCAGTCAGTTATGATAATTTTTTTCCTAAGCGTACAATAAAGTGGTAGGTGTTCTTTTCAGTCACACTAGCTCCTGTACATATGGAGCTCTCATGCATGCAATATAGTATGCTGTACAGGACGCTGAGTGAAATAAGCTGATTTCTCAACTGGCAGCTGTAGAGATGCATCAGTACTATGTTGTGCATTATCATCACCAGGAGCATCTTCAGTTTGAAACACAGCACCTAAAAAGTTAGAATTAATTTGAGTACTTCATTCCCTGAAGCCTCATTTCAGTTTTCTTCCATTTTTCCAATTCTATTTTAGAAAACCTTAAAACTGTGTTTGAAGGTTTTTCAAGTTAATCCATATTTTAAAAATGTCAAAGGCCTTTAGTTTGGTTTGGCACTGCAGAAAAAATACATTATAGCATGGCCAAAAACTTGTACAGGGTAGTTAATATGTTTCTGAACAGCTTCTCCTTTAGCAAAGCCTACATGCAGTGCCTACACTCCAGCACTTGGTGGTGTCTTCTGCCAAAATAGTATGTCTCGGGCTTGTTACAGCACGGTTAAACTGTATGGTGCCAGCAGCAGCTCTCATTACAGTGAAGATCATCGATGTTGTAAGGGAACCCCCTCTGTTTCTATCAAGTAAGCAGTCCGTGAAGTCAGCTACATCTGGCCTCTAGTCTCCACACTGTATTGCCAGTGATAAATCTTTTCTCTTCAGTGCGTGTGCTGAGGACATACCTCTCTGTGATCATCAGGGGAAGGCGCAGGCCTTCTCATCATGCTGTTCTTTCCTCCAGAAAGCACTGACAGCAATACTTCTGCTTGGCATGTGGTAGTTTCCCCCAAGACTAATGATTTGAGGGAACCTTGCTTTGCGTGTGTCTCCTGTAAAAGAGCTCAGCAGATATTTGGCACATTTTTCTTCATGGATCATCTCACTCTTGATGAGTTCTTGGAGTTCTTGCGGTTCCCCTGTTCTTGATCAGTTCTTGCAGTTCTTGCAGTTCTTGCAGTTCCCCTGTTCTGCACCTTCCTTTGCTGTAGAACAGGCCATCTAGTGCAGACTGCAGCGATACACATCCAAATGGAAATCCATCTGCTACAGCAGCATGCTCACAGCTGCACACTAATGTTGTGCCACAAGTCATGCCTCTCTCTAGGTATGAAGTACAAGCTCTGCAGGAGATTAAATTCCGGCACATTGTCTTTTAGATGGCCAGAAGCTCAATGCAGGGGTTTTCTGTTTGTGCAGTGTCTGCACAACTAAGGCATGGGTACTGTGCTGAACACATATGCACTGAGTAGCATTTACATCAATCTGGTAGCTTAAAACCACTTTAAGATTACTGTAAGCTATCTTTTGAAGGTCCTGCCTACTGCCAATGAGTGGCTGTAGTGCAAACAAGAATGGGATCTCATGTATGCGCCTTTTCATGTGTCCTTACACTTTGCAAACTCTTACAAAGTTTGTTGAACCTGTGAAATATGGAAAGGGCATGGTATTGCAAAGAAAACTGATTTGCTCAGAAAGAGGAAAATATGCCCTGCCTGCAATAGAGTGTCACAGAGGACAGAGAAAGTAAGATTTACCATTAGTGCACAGTCCCACGTAGCACACAGGCTGGGGCATGTATCACATATGCTCACTGCTATATAAAATGTAAGTTTCTCTCTCTCCTTGTGCTCAGAGAGAAACAGGGGCAGTAAAAATAACTCTGCACCCTAGTGTACAAAGGAAGTCATCCGATCTAGATGTACATGGGGAAAATAAACTCTGTAGAACCATCACTGTGGACACTGGTGTTTAGTGCTTCTGTTTCCCAGGAGTTCTCCTCAGTGCAGCCCACAGCTCCAGGACAGCTGGCATGACTGTACTAGCTGAACTTCTGTCCCCATTAAGTGCTGCATCCCACAATGACTACATAGGCAAACAAGTATTTTTGCAAAGCAATTCCTAAATTACTGAGCTCCAAGTTGAAGGTTTTCTCCCACCCCCTGGCTCTTTCTGTTGCTCCTTCCCAGAGTTTCACGGTAAATTTATTGTTATTAGCCAGCTCTATGACCCAAGCTTCTACCCCCCCACTTTGCTCAGTGCTTCTTTTAAGATTGATAGTGAGGTACTTGTTCAAGAGAAGCAGAATGTAAAGAAAGAGTTAGATAATTAGGCAGAGGTGGAACTTCCTTCCAACCACAAATCAACTGAAAACAAATAACTTCAATATCTGCCTTCATCTACACTAGTAATTTAAACAAGCTAGGAAACATTCCTTCTCTTTATCTGAAAAGGCAAATTCCTTTTCATTTCTGCTTTACTTCAAATTAATGGTCCCTCTACTTCACACATACCAGATGCACTTTCTTTAAGAGGGGATCATTTTGTAGCTGCCTGCTTAAACTCTGGGCAATTTTCTCAGTTTGTATTTTGTTCTGGTGTAATAAAAGGTGTTACCTCTGTCCCGTATCTTTGTCTCTATCCTTAGACATCATGCCCACAACAAAGCTTTTATGCTGCTAAAAATAGGCTCATATTTATATTCCAATTAAAGTTTTAATTCCTTTAAATGCTACCCTGAACATTATTTTGAATCTATGTTCTTCCTATGCACTCAAATTTTTGAAAGTCAGAGCGATATCTCGGCTTACCAATCTATTGAAAAAGCCTGTGTTTTCAAACTTGTAAAAGATCGAAGTCATCACTGTCAGCAAGGAAAGGTCTGGAAAAAAAAAAAAAAAAGAGTCCGTTGCTATTAGATAGCAAGATAAAACCATAAATACACAGAAATTGTTTGTTGTTTCAGGTTTAAGATCAGAAAACCAGTTCTACCATCAAGGCAATAGCCCTGGTCTGAAGTCCACTGATAATGGCAAAAATCTTCCCATTACTTTGGTTGATGCGTAGTAAAGCAGAAACTAGAAGGAATTCGCCTTTTCAGAGAAAGAGAAGGAATGTGCTTCTTCAGCACTTCCTAGAAATCTGATTACTTTCCCAATTAGGGGCTAGAGAGTTACATAACCTAATCTGAAAAGGTAAACAACTCAAGGTTTTGTTTCAAGTAATGGAGTCCAGTGCATTAAAAAAACTGACAATTTTTTTTTTTTTTTGAGCAACAAACCCTTCAGTAAATTACTGAGAAGCTTTCTCAGGTGAGCAGTGTCCTTCTCAGGGTTTCACTTACACTGAAAAACTCATCAGGATGATGAAACTGTCAGGTTTGTGCTACTCAGCACAGGACAGCTTGTGATCCAGAGCTCACAAATATGTTAGTTTAACTGCACATACATTTCCCAGAGTCACCAACCTGATTAAAAACTGGCATTCATAGCAGACTTTAATATGTGAATGATAGAAAAGAAAAACCTTTTTGTTTTTTATAACCACCTCATGCCTCCATGGCCTCCCAGCATGGCTCAGCCTGCACTGTAACAGCTCCCAATGCATTTCCAGGTGTCTCATTGGTGAACTCAATAGAGCCGTACTCGGTGAGGGGTTTTGTCATATATGTGATGAAATAGAGACCCATGAAACTTGGTTTGAAGGATATAAAACACCCATGCCATGGAAATAACTTTCAGCCTTTAGCAAAACTGGCTGAATTCCGTATAACAATTGCCAGGCAAAAGACACTGCAATACATTTAATGGTAAAATGAGAGACAGGAACATTACACACCCATTTGTTTGGAAAGAACAGGTCTAAGTGGATCATCTTACTGTTCTTCTGCATAGTTTTCTTTTTCATTATATGAGTATATCACAGGGTCTGCTATGGCTGAGAAAGGGTCAGGAGCAAGGTCCGATGCCCAGACTTTCCCATATAAAAGAAGATCTTTTATAGTTTGAGGTATAGGAGTAATTATTGATAGAAGTATTTGAACTGGTCTTTTGAAGTAAGTATGTCATCTGCATGGTAGTGTAACTCTTCATGAGATAATACCAAAACACAGACTTTCGTGAGCAAAGGAACATGTCTTTGGAGAAAAAAAAAATCTCAGGCCCTTTTAGGAGGTCAGAAAAGTCATGAAAACCAGCTGTGAAAGGCAGGATGGTCACAGGATGGTCACAACAAGGCCTCAAAGGGACTTGCCTAAAACCAAGCTGAAAACCTGATCCCCTCAGCTACATGTGTTTGTGTAGCAGAAGCTTTCCCAAGTCTCTCTTGGCTTGGAGGCTGGCCAGTTCACTGAGGCCACCAGGCACCCACACTGCCAAGATGCTTCCTGTGCAGGACCAAAGGACAGGGAGTGCAGCACTGTGCTGTGTCTGTTGTGGTTTTCTGGAACCAAGAATTCAGCAGATGGGAAATGGGAGAGTTTAGCAATTTGTTCATAAGGAAAAAAAGCAACTGCTTGTACACTGGGACAAGTGATAATTTGCTGAGTGAGAGATTGGGAAGCTGTGGAGAGGCCAGAGTATCTGTCCTGCACAGGGCTTAACTTGTTGCCCCAAATTATTGGAGATGATTATCTACTTCCCTTTAAAAAGGCTGTAGATTTTTATGACAAAACTCTTGAGAAAAATGTGGAAGCTTAATCAGAGAAGGGACTGAGCCCTTTCTTAGTCAACCTGCATAAAAAGAAAGGTGAATTACTGTGGCACATGCCCAGCTTTGCAGGAAGACAGAATTGTTCTGGCCAAGCTTTCCCACAGAGTGCTACCTGTGCAGTGAGGGATGTCTCTTGATGTAACCAAGAAGAGGCAGAGGCAGGACCTGCTCCCAGCTGAAAATCCAAGCTCTCAGGAGCTATGAAGAACTCTACCACGTTAAAAAAAAAAAAAAAATTAAAATGTCATTTGCATCCTGATTGTATAGTCCTATTAGAAAGGTGCCTACAAATAATTTGAGAGCTGTGGATTGTTTGGCAATGGCAAGGAAACACGAAAAATCTTGAAGGCACTGCATCCCAGAGCAGAGGAAGAATTTCCCAGGAATACTTGATGAGTATTCCTGCTCAGTCCTTTCCCTCAAGGGAGACAAATGTGACACACTGGAAAATGTTTATAAGCATGTTGCATGCCCCTGTGTGTCAGATCTGGGTTGTTAGGAAAAAAAATAATCAAAAAAAGGCAAACAAAACCCACATTCTGTTTAAATCAGCAAGAACAGATGAGTCTTTACTGCCTTAGATGGCTGCCAATACTGGGGGGAGAGAGAGAGAGAGAAAGAAAGGAAGCAAAGAAAGAAGGAAAGAAAGAAGGAAGGAAGGCAGGAAGGAAGGCAGGAAGGAAGGCAGGAAGGAAGGCAGGAAGGAAGGCAGGAAGGAAGGCAGGAAGGAAGGCAGGAAGGAAGGCAGGAAGGAAGGCAGGAAGGAAGGCAGGAAGGAAGGCAGGAAGGAAGGCAGGAAGGAAGGCAGGAAGGAAGGGAAGAAAGCAAACATTGAAAAAAGCTTGGATTAAGAAAAGACAGATCTTGTATGACAAAAAGAGAGTGATCCGTGCATGTAGGCAATTTGACAGACTTGAAAGCTACACAGGAAAAGGGCAATGTATTCATGCTGGTTCCACCCTTAGATAGGATGAAGCCCTATCCTGACAGAGAATTAGACATCCTCTAGCTAACACAGTGCTTAAACAACAGTTGTCATCAACGGGACTACAGAAACACCCCATGCTGGAAAGCTGTAACCTGGGGCTTCATTCTGGGCCAGGGAATTGCTTTTTCTCTAACATGTGCGGGCAGGAAAATGTTTCTAGTGACATAAGCTAGAGATCTGCTCTGACACAGAAAAATTGACTTTACTAACACTTATCTTTTGCAGATTGTAGCCAGAGGAAAATATACTCAGCTGACAAATAAACAGTTGATTCTCTTTCTTGTCGTAAGTATTTAGCAGAGAGAGACAGCATTGTGTATACGCAACACTATCAGTCAGTCTTGAGAAATGCTATTGTTCTCACAAGCCCGAGAGTGTTTAGATAACTGTGTTTGTATTCTTACACCCTTTGTACACACGTGACATTTCCTGCTTTTGCAACGTAACAGCAGAATGAGGAAGTATTGAGAAGACTGCAAGCAAAGTTGTCTCCTCACTTTACCTCAAAACTCATGAGAATTTCTATGCTAAAATGGCGAGAGGTCAAAAAGTAGATAAACTTGAAAATTGTGATGACAGAACAAGTTATTTTTCCACAGAAAAAGTTATGAGTAACTTAGAAAGAGAATGTATTGAAATGAAAGATACGTGGCTACCCTCCTCCTTCTCACTCCCTGCTCCCTCCCCATCCAGCAAACAGCTAGGGCAGCGTCCCAGGACTCAACCAGGAACTCAGAAGAAGGGTCATGCACAGCACCATACTGCACAGAGGTATTTCTTTAGTATCCTTGTCTCCAGATGCTCTTATTCCCCTACTATTCAGCAATGCAGGAAGTGGGAAAGAAGTCAGTATTGCAACAATCAAAATACCTCAAGCACCAACTAACCACTGATCATGGTAGAAAGCTGGTAACAGGAGAGGTACTTGAAGCAAAAGACCGGCAAGGACCATGCTAGGTGTCTGAGAAGGAAGCTACAGCTGCTGAAGATCTGTTTGATGTCATGCGTGGAAGGCAGCAGGACAGCGCACCCAGCCTGGGGAGCCGCTGCTCCGGGACACGGGAGAATTGTACGAGCACCACCTAAAGGGCAGTTCGCATGAACACAACAACACCGGCAAAAGGAGATTTCTGTGCATTTTTTCCTCGTGTTATTTTGATGTGCAGCCACAGACACAACTACTCGCTTTAAAACTAAAGTAGATGATCTCATTTATATTAGCCATGCAAGCTTTAAGAGCGTGAGTTCTCCCTTGTGCTTGCTTGTAAAACTGTCACCCTTGCATTTCCAAGGTTTGTTTCCTCTACCAGCCTGGTGCCTTTTCTTCAAGTTAAAGAGAATCACTGGGCCCTGCAAAATCTTTCCTCCCTTAGGAGAAAGAAAATCTTTACACAAAACACAGTTTTACATATTTCCAATCTTAACAAAGGTAGTCTCTGAAAGCTAATTTTTAAATCAGCTATTTTTTTGCTGCCTCCAGATATCTCAGAAAACCTTGTGTGCTGGAAACAGAAGCACGTGCTCCAAGAGTATGAGGGCCCTGCCTCTTCTTCAGCTGGCCTGTGGGGAGAACAAGGAGCAAAGCCATCTACGTACCAGTTCAACACTGAAGAAACAGAAGGAACACAGGTTTTCTCTTCTTCATGCAGTAACTCCTATACTGCTTGAAAACAGTGAATCAACATAAATTACCTGATAATTTTATAACGTTCTCTCTCGAAATATGGATTTTAATATGTCATTGACCTATGGTGTGCACGGCAGTACTCAGCACTTACATGTCAAAGTCATTCACTACCGAATGGGCACCGCCAGCTGCATACAGAATACAGTAGAAACACCACTAATGCTGCTACTTCTCATTAGTATCAGTAATGTGCTTTTACCTGGAACTACTGTAACCATTTCCAGACACCCTTATCTCTAACAAGATGTAGCAGGAATAGGAGACATCCTAAAACATTCCTTACAAATCATCACAGGGTTTGGAAAGCTCTTAGTTTCAGGTCAGGTAGGAAACACAGGGATAAACAAAGACAACAAGAACGGCTTCTATAAGTACATAGGTGACAAAAAAAAGACTAGGGAAAATGTGGGCCCATGGGACAGGGGACCTGGATATGCAGGACATGGAAAAGGCTGAAGTACTGAATCCCTTCTTTGCCTTAGTCTTTACTAGCAAGGCCTTAGTCTTTACTTAGTCTTTACTTCAGGAATCCCTGGCCCTAGAGGCCAAGGGGGAAGTCTGGAGCAAGGAAGATGTACCCTTGCGGAAGAGGATCAGGTCAGGAAATATTTAAGCAAAGTGAACTTGTGTAAGTCTATGTACCCTGGTGGGATACACTCACAAACACTGAGGAAGCTGGCAGATGTCATTGTGAGGCCACTTTCAACAATCTTTGACTGATCATAGCAACTGGGAGAAGTGTCTGAAGACTGAAGGCTAAAAGAGACGGGACTTTTCAGCCTGGAGAAGAGAAAGCTGCATGGGAATCTCATCAATATATATAAATACCTGAAGGGAGGAGGGTGCAAAGAAGATGGAGCCAGGCTCTTTTCAGTGATGCCCAGTGACAGGCCAACGGGCAAGAACAAACTGAAACAGAGAAGGGTCCTTCTGAACATCAGGAGACAGTTTTTCACTGTAAGGGTGACTGAGCACTGGCACAGGTTGCCCAGAAAGGCTACAGAGTTTATATTCTTGGAGATGTTTAAAAACCATCTGGACATGGTCCTGGGCAGCCATCTCTAGGTGGCCCTGCTTGGGCAGGGGGGGTGGATAAGATGACCTCCAGAGATCCCTTCCAGCGTCAACCAGTCTGTGATTCTCTGATTCTGTGACATACAATGTATAGGTTTGAATGTGCTCCCAACCTATTAAAATGTTTTGGGTTACAACACCAAAATAGGACTCAGCTCTCTCATGAGACTGTGCTTCCCACCCGGCCTGGAAAGGCAGAAAGGACTTTTCTCAGGCTGTGCTGGTACTTTTACTTCTCAGCTAAAACAAGAAAGTACAGTGACATAACTGATAATAAAAAGTCAAAATAAAAAATAAAGAGAAATATTAGCAGATCGATGCAGACCTAAATAATGCTAGGCTGCAAATTTGTATGGATTTGTGTCTTAGCCAAAGCAGCTCTTTCTTCCTTCTTCCCAATTCTGAACTGCCTGAGCCTTGAAGACACAGTGCTTTCCTTGAGAAAGGCGATGAAGCAGATGGCTTTATGTGTAGGTTTTTGAGGGTGTTATGAGGTCCTCTGTGGTTTACACTCTATATTCTATATTTCTATATTACCAGGGGATTTGTAATTGCAAGCTGCACAAAGGAATAAAAAATCAAATAAGAAATACTGTTAAGCTAATGAGGGTCAATGACAGAATAAAATCTCTTATGTTAATTTCATGGCAATTGTAAACCTTAAGAGTGGTTTGAACATTTTACAGTGTAAAAGCTGATTACTTTAGCACATGAATATTTTAAAAATAGTGCCAAACTGCGGGGAATTTAATTGATGAGCAGTAAATAGGATGACCGGCTTTTCATGTACAGATTTGTTTAGGAAAAAGCAACTCATTTTCCTCACTCTATACATACAGCTTTCATGAGAGAAAATTTTAATTGGAACCTATGACCTACTATATTTCCTTATTTTTCCTTATTTTGCTTATTCAGATTTTAATGTGAGCAAGTATGAAATTCTTCCCTAGATAAGATATCACAGAAGTCATTAAGATCACCAAGTTCCTTAGGCAGATATTTTCTGGCTCCGCTAACATTCTAGCGTGAAGTGACGTCAATTAAATTCCATTTTTGTTTGGTCTTTGTGATAAGCTATGAGATAAGGTCTCAGTAGGAAATGTGGAAAAACTTTGTATTCACCTCCATGTACAGAGTTCTACTCTTTGGTTAACCGGTCAGCACTGGTTGCTGTTTCTATAAAACTCAGTTGCAGCATGAATGTTGTTTAAACATATTGCATTTTGATATAATGGCTGAGATCTTCAGTCACAGCTTTTTTTAAATAGTTCACATTTGTGATGAACAACTGTCTTTATAAAAAAGGCAATGCAAAATCTTCCACAAACTAAACAGAAAAAATAATTCCCCTTCTCCTATGCCTTCTCTATGTCCTCCCCTCCCCAGATATAAACTACAGGTTAAATACAGAAGCAACATCACGTTAAGCAGGGAATTGTTTCCTAGGGAACTCCTTCTTTTCATAGGTAGTAAGGGTACCTACAAAAGTAACATATTAGGAAAGTGCTGTATTTTAAATTACAGAGTTTGTAGCATTTTCATAGATACTAGTGATATGTTCAGCTTGCTTCACACTAGCAATCTTTTAGGTGCAACATCTAAGAAAAAGAAATACTTATCATGCTTCCTAAACCATGTATCGTGCTCTTTGCTCACAGATTTCAAGCTGTGAAGAAGCAGAAGGGCATGCAGGCAGCAGATGGACTATTTCCTGAAATTGCCACAATTCCCAAAGAAAGAAGGGCATGGGCCATTCCTCCTGAACCACCCGTCCCACAGGCACAACCACACTGCAGCCCCCTTTGGGGGACAGACATGCAGGCAACTGCCCCAGCTCATATTCAGTATTCCTCGGATACCTCTGGCTATCCAGCCCAGCTAAATGCTGCATTGGGTGTGAACCCCCACAGTCCCCCTTTACTCTGAGAAATGATTTTCTCATTATGACTGATCTGAATGTGTTGTTCTCACAACTCTGCAAAAGATTCACTATTTGTCTGACAGGAGGAAGTAACAATCTTTTCTGACCCATTGGTGGTTAGAAGCACCCCTGAACCTTAATCAGTGATTGTTAGGGAAGCTGATCTACAGGGAGCCCAAACAGTTTTGGTTTTGTTCATTCTAAAGCCAGTGAAATAATTTGTTTTTCCCATCAATTTCAGAATTTGAGAGCAATCTAGGAGACTGCTAAATAAACTGGCAAGCGTGGGAACCAGAGACACTGCTGAAGTTTAATCACATTCACATGAGAATACACTGGAACCTGGCAACTTGCCACCATACATCTGCTTGTTTATTTTATTCATCTTTTTCCATATTCACACGTTTGTCAGAGATTAACAAAAGTTACCCAGTTTCTACTTTGTACTCTATCTCTGTTCATAAAAGTACTGTATATGCCAATTAAAAAGAAACTGTGAAAAAAAGCCTATGCCAACTTCCTCTCCTTCCTTGAGACGGTCCTGTTCCCATCTGTTCTGGGAAGTACTCCACCTGTGAGCAGATGCCTCCCTGGCTTGTGCTTTATTTGCTTGTGTGCCTTAAATTGGAAGTTCTTTGGACAGCAGGTCTGCTAACCACTTAGTATGCTTCCTTTATTGGAGACGGCTGTGTTAACACTAATAGCACTACTAGTGCTGTCTTGTTCTGCGTCAGAGAGAAGATAGCAACACGCTGTAAAACTGCCATTTAGCCTATTTCTTGTGATGTGACTTTTCAGCAATCAAATCGCAGCAATCATGCCCCAGTAATGACAGCGGTGAACAGCAGTCATGACACCAGTGATGGTAATGGCAGTATCTGAGATTATTATTTTTTTTTCTGTAATAGAAAGCAGTAGCAATTAATTTGGCAGTTTCTTACTAGCACTTTCTGTTTAAGTTATCCCCACAGCTTACTTACGCAGGGTAATGGTGTAACTGTGTTGCTTTGCTCAACACATGAGGTAGCTTCGTAATTGGAAAACAGGGAAAAAAGTCACACGGGACTATCCCGTGCTTATTGAAGTGAAAAAAAAACCCAACTGGTTTTAATGGAGGATAAAGCCTGTGGAATGCAACCTGTAACTTTGAAACACATTCATTAATAATAGGCATTCAGCTGTTTCTCCTCAGACCTGCATGCTTTTTATACACCAGAACTATTTTCAGCAATGTGACAGGGGAAAATGTCAAGCCTTTTACTTTGATTGTAATGTTGGAAACTTTTGGACATTTGTAGCACTTGTTACCAAAATCTGTATGATTTTCTAGTGGTTTGGTTATGGCTTTGATCATGGCATCATCTAATGAAACATTATACTTTCTTCGACCGTGTTTGCTGTGGCACATAGGAAAAGGAATAGCCAACCAACAGCAAGAGAGTCTTAACGGAGAAAATACCCAATGTTTAAATCAAATGATTGATTAAATTTAACATTTTAAACAATGGAGCAATACTGTATC
Source organism: Charadrius vociferus (assembly GCF_000708025.1). Classification (NCBI taxonomy): domain Eukaryota; kingdom Metazoa; phylum Chordata; class Aves; order Charadriiformes; family Charadriidae; genus Charadrius; species Charadrius vociferus. Next base: position 245,972 of record NW_009648967.1, on the reverse strand, counting down.
AAAGTGTGAAGCAGACTCCTGTGGGACATACTCAAAGCGTATATTCCATGTATGGAAGTAGGTAAAGAACATAGCTGTTTACAAGACAGATCAGAAGTATTACTCCAGTCATGTAATCAGATTTCCCATTAGATAAGGCAAACAATTTTACTCGGTAATAACATTAAATCCTTAATTAAAGAGTGATACTGTAGACAGTTCAATGTAATTGCAAAACACCTTGCAGCAGCAAGACATCTCTCTGTTGACAGCAACTAAGGAAACTGTAACAGTCAATTACTGTTGTATAAACCTGCTAAGTATAGTACTTAATGATTCTCAACAAGCTCTTTAACCTTTGGATGATGACTATCTGCTTCAGACAACAGGACGTTTCCTCTGGAAGTTGTGCATCATGTTCCTGGAATGTGTTGTAAACTGGAAGGGTTATAACTGCTTTACAGATTGCAGGCCAAATGGATAATTTTTTGATAAATCCTGGCATGTTCCATCCATTTCCATCACGCCACGAAGGCTCTTGGTTACCACCAGTTGCTCATAGTATAGTGGTACTACTTGAGAAACACTTTGCTACAACAATACACATCCCCTTCTGTACTGGTCAAGGCTTGCCTGCAGAAGGCACAACATTTTCTGCTTACCTTTTAACCATGAAAGCCTCATGGCTTCAGAAGCAGTAACAGCTTGGTCTCAGCATCATGCTGATCTGTCCCTTTTAGGCTTTGCCGGAGTCCCGCCCACTCAGACAGGGGTTTGTGCTGTTAAGCAGCCCTTCTTGCAGCCTCCAGCCCAAGCTACAGCCTGTGTTCCCCAGCAGGTAGCTGCTGTTCTAGAAATACTGCATACATGCAGACACAACTTCACACACTTCCCTGTCAGCCTTCTTGATCCCAGCAAGAACAATCTTTTGAGCATGCACAGTGTGTGGCATCCTAATTTCTCCCACACCTCATTTCTCCTGCACGCTTCTCCCCTACCTCCTTGTGCATTGCCACATGAGACAGAAGTGCTGTGGGGAGCTTGCATAGGCTATGCATCCCAGGGGAACACCCACTGTTCTGGTTGTGGAGCTTCAGTGCACACCATAGAGATTTCCTGTGCAGTTTATTCCTATGATTTATGGGGGAATAAATCTCACCTCAGGCACCCAAGCACTGCAAAATGAAATGAATCACTGCTCTGAAAATTTCCATCCTTCTCTCTTGTAAACAGTTGCACCACCAATGTGACTAAAAGATTCACTCCCAATAACACATCGAGCGGTTTCAGTGAGACAGAGGAAGAGCTGTGCACAAGAGCAGTGCCATGGCAGCTAGAAGTTTGCCACCTCCTATAAAGACAGGAGGTGGGATAGAGAAGGAGGCAGCAATGCCAGGGCTCTGCAGAGGACCAGGAAGACCAGCAGCACCTGGGAACATCTGTGCAGGGCCATGGCACTTGCAGCCACCCATCTAGTGGTCTTGCTGTCCAGGGGACTCTGCATTAGATAATACAACAGAATCAACTCCTTCATAGCCCAGCTGTTGTTCCAGGGACTGTGGTAGCTAATTATGATGTGTTTTGACTTTGAACTGGATTTTTAAGGAGCGCATTTACAAACGTAGAAGTTCATACCTTCCCACACAGACTTTAGTTCGATGGCCTCATCAGAAGTCCCTCTGTGTTCAGGTAACCAGACTACATGAGTATTGTTCCAGAAATGTTGTCTCAAAACAGATTAATACTGTCAAATTATCTAAAACTACATCACTCTACCAGTAGTGCTGCCTCAGTTGATATGTTGCACCTGATTACTGGGATAATAGTCTGTTGCTTTTCCAGAGGACATTAAATTATCATAGAATCATAGAATGGTTTAGGTTGGAAGCGACCTCAAAGATCATCTAGTTCCAACCTCCCTGCCATGGGTAGGGACACCTTCCACTAGACCACATTGCTCAAAGCCCCATCGAATCTGGCCTTAAACACCTATATTACGCTAATATTGAGAGTAAAAGTGGATTTTTCCTGTGCTCATTTCCCAGCTATGTTTACTTTCTGTGTTAGGAAAATGATGCTCTGCTCTCTGCCAAAGCTTTGCTCTGCCAGCAAAGCTGCTACTCTCCTTTGTGACATTCAGTACCCTGCTTATTAATACTTGACAATTGTGAGATTTATTGGAAAATGTGTTAGACAAAATATTTCAGGAACACTACACCCTGTATCAACTAGCAAATTTACTCTATGCCAATTATACTTGCTGAGCATTTGGGAAATGTAATACGGCATTGGATACTTTTGAAATGTTTATCCTAGACTGGGGGAGTGAAGAAATATAAGCTCTGAGCATCTCAAAGTTGCCTTTATTTTCATAAATATTTTTTGTTTTTCCAAGGCAGGTAAGTTTGTTTTGATAGGCTGGTGTCATGGTTTAACTCCAGCTGGCAACTAGGACCATGCAGCCGCTCGCTCACTCCCTTTGGTTGCGACAGGGAAGAGAATTGGAAGAGTAAAAGTGAGAAAAAACGTGTGGTTTGAGATAAAGACAGTTTAATAGGTGGAGCAAAAGCCACACATGCTAGCAAAGCAAAACAAGGAATTCATTCATTCATTCATTCATTCAGCCATCTCCACGAAAGCAGGGCTCCACCACACATAATGGGAAGACAAATCCCATCACTCCAAATGTCCCCCCTTTCCTTCTTCTTCCCCCAGCTTTATATACGGAGCATGACATTATATGGCATGGAATATTCCTTTGGTCTGTTGGGGTCAGCTGTCCTGGCTGTGTATCCTCACAACTTTTTGTACACTCCCAGCCTACTCACTGGTGTGACAGCGTGAGGATCAGAAAAGGCCTTGAGGGTTTAGCAACAGCCAAAATCACCAGTGTGCTATCAACACTACTCATCACAAATCGAAAACATAGCACTACACCAGCTGCTAACAACAAAGTTAACTCCATCCCAGCTGCAACCATGACAGCTAGATTGCCTTCTAGGTCCTCCCATGCACCTGTGCAAAGAAGGGTGTAAAGGCCACCACATTTGGACATGTACTCTTAATAGTCATCTTGCGTGAAGCTTATGACCCCGCAAGAAGCAATGGAGAAGAAAATCAGACACAAGTTATAGCCCACAGTTGTTTCCCTGGATACCAAAATGCTGTGATTTATAATCTGTATCATTAAAATTATGATAATTTTAGCCTCTTTTCACCCCTTTCACATGCTTCTCCAAACTACAAATAGGAGATTAATTGTTTATCTCAATGTCTGTCAGTGAAATACCACTCTGATTAAAAGGACATCAGTTTTATTTGAGTTCATTTTGGTTTTACTGGTAAGCAGAGGGTAAAAGACATTTTCTGAGGTTCAGTCCTCTGATGTAACATATAACTTCCCTTTACTTCACTGGAAGCACCATGAGTATAACAAAATGTGACCCTTGCTTTTCTGAAGAATCTATCTCAAAATTCTCTGTTTTGCCTTGTATATATGTCATTCCCTGGAGAGTCTGTATGATACCATAAAATGATAGGGTTTAACACATCTGAAAACAGGACTTAGGGCTGCACATGCACACCATTATTAGCACCTGCCACCTAGTAACAAGCAGTTGTGTACCTCAAAATAAAAAAGACATGAAAGTATGGAGAAACATTTCCCACATCCTTCAAACAGTTCACCAGAGAAATAGGTTCTTACACTTGATTTGAATTTTGTCCAGGTTTTGACAAGAGCAGCTCTTTGCCTGCAAGATCTGAGTGGGGATTCTGGGAGAGCTCCCTTGCTGTCAAAATGTAGCTGGAATGAAACTCTCTCTGTACTGGGGAGGACACAGCATCACTACCATTAAGATTCTGGGTAATTATATAATCATATAGCTCTTAAATGTAGACAAGTCTCATACTGAGTCAAGGTACAGGTTTACATGTACAAGATTAGTGGGTTCAAGCCTTTAATCAGATTACTGGCAGCAATCATTCCAGCCTTTCTAGTTCCTTTTCAATTTTCTTAATTTATTTGCATCTGTCTAGCTACTATATTTGTCGTATATGAAGCCTAGGCACTCAGAAATAAATGTTTTTTTCCTTTGTCATGTAAATTTGAACTTAATAATACCTGCCAAGTGGTGGAGGTATGAAACAGTAGGCTGAAATGATCCCAGCTTCTCTGCAGTTGAGAAGTTCTGGGATGGATGCACTATGCTATAGATAGCAAGGGCAAAGATACACTGCTTCTGCTTTTATTTTTCCCTATCAAGGTACCTATACTTCTTCTTCTTTCTGTCTCCCAGTCTCTTCAACTACTTCCATTTTCACTTTTCCTAATACTATTTTTTCTGTTATTTAATTGCCTAACCTCCCCTGTCTATTTCCCCTTTGTTTATAACACAGTTCTGTCTAGTATTTATGGCCAGTACTATAAAATGTGGGTTAATAATGCAATAGGATAGAACTGACATGCAGACAAATGGCTACTTTCATTCTATTTTAAAAAACAACTCATGAAAAGCTCTTAAATTTCCACATTGTTTCCATAAGAAGATAAAGCAGCAATAAAAGTTGTAAAAAAACCCATTTTATTTTAAAGATGCCTAAGGGAGATACTTGTCAAAAGATTTGTCGTATGTTGAGTGAACTTTTAAGATGGTTCTTGGGCCAGATTTCCTTGACTTTTTCACGTATGACTAGAAGATAGGTGATGGAAGCATATGACAGAGAACTGGGCTTGTTATGGAACAGAAGGGTGGCCTGAGCTGACTTCTTGAGGCACTTTGAAGGGTTAGAAGACTTGAATGGCTGCCTTAAGTTAGACACTTCATGAAGTGAGGATGTAGCCCATCTTTCTTCCCAAAAGATTATTTAGACAATTTGTGCAGATGAGGACTTGGCAAAAGTAAGCTTGTTAGGAAGCATACTGTCAAGGAGGTTCAACAGAGAGTCCTTTTTCGTGTTTGTGACACTGCATGTGGCTACATTGCAAAAGTGCTGACTTGTTCTTCAGCATTTCCTTTAAAAAGTGACAGTGCGTTTTAGCTTGAAAAGAAACTGAAGTTCTGCAAGAACAGCTGCTGCATCTAGTAAGTTCTTGACATGTTTCCTGCTTGCCGTGTGTGTTCTGTCAGTTCTGCACTCTGATGAAGACAATATGGGAATGATGCTGTTTCTGACCTTTCTAACTATAGTGATAGGATATTTGTATACTCGGAGTGCTCACATGAAGGCTGCTTCTTGAAAACTTGGCTGCTGATGTAAAATTGTTTAGAAAAAACAGTTGCAAGCATTATTTTGCTTCTTCAGTTGTGCAGCCTATGACTTGGTAGCTATGATTTAATGAAAAATAGTTTTGCCCAAAACTAAAGACTACAGCACTGTTTGCATACTTTCTCAGGGCTCTCTCAATGCTATGTATGTATACATCGCTTCACATTTATGTATATGGTCTTTTCTTAACCTAATTGTAAAAGGAGTCTCTCCTCAACATACGCACCCCCTTTCTCATGTGGAATTCCCTTGACCTCCTGCCTTTTAATTCCAATGACCAGAAATCTTGGGAATTAATAAGGTCATGGGTTTAGTAATGGGATATAATTTCTTTCTAGCTTAGTAGTTCAAATCCATTCCTAAATAAATAGTAGCTTTTGATTACTATGTGAATGGACACTAGTCATACTTATTCTGCTTCGTCCCATAAATACACTGTATGAAAAACTCCTAGTCCTTTGTTCAGTTTAAATGATCAATTCATTACTCACAATAATTAAATCCTCCAGGGTGATACCACTAAGGCAGAGGCATACGGGTACAGTGCTCTGACTCCCTCTTTAACACGTCATTTTTGACTGAATAAATAAAAAGTTCTGCTTCTGGCAGTTTGTGCAAAGCCAGAAGGTACCTTCCGTTCTAAACATCAAATAATAACAATTTTGGTCCACCATTTTTCTGAAATTATATCAAATGGAAACTTACTGAGTACTTAAATTGCAATCTTGTAAATTTAGCCTTCAAAGACTTATTTGATGACTAATATCTCTCACAGAAGAGGACTGGGGAATGGAAGAAAGTGCATTTATAGATTATAGTAATCAGTGCCCTTATTTCTGTGTTCAAGACTTCCAGCTGTGACAAATTCTGTAATAAGGCTATAGGTTGGATTTTGCATTTCAGTCTCTGGTTTCTCTTACAGATACAAAAAAAAAACCTTATTAAAGGTGGTCAGCTACAAACAAAAAAAGTTCAGATCAAATTGATCATAGCTTATATTTGCTACATTTATATTATGGTTTTGGTAGCTTCACAGAAGTCCATTTGCTTTTGGGTTTGATCCTACCAAAATAATTAAGGATTTTGCTACCAATTTCAACAGCAGAAGGACCAAATCCTTACTGGCCTGAAAATATCCACCAGGAGAATAATAAACTTTTCAATCCTCCCAAATCTTTCTTTCTTTTTTTTTTTTTTTTTAAATAAGATTGTGTTCTGCAATAAATGCTGTGGCACATAACATTGCTCCAGTCCCACTCCCTTAGACATTTGCTGAAAAACTTGGAAGATGCTGATTTTGTTGAGCCAGATTCTCCAAGAATTTGTCAGTGTGACAAATATGAACTGTCACCAAAACCATTCTATCCACCAAATTGCTGACTCAAAACATGTCAAATTGCACTGTAAGTATGACAAAGTAATGTTTTTATTTAACACGGTGATGCAATTCCAACACAGTTAAGAAGGGGAGTTTACAAATGAGAATAGTAATTTCAAAATCACTATGAAAGTGAAATAGCTAATAACAAGGTCAAAGAAACAACCCAAAGCATTTAAACCATTGATTACTTCAGCAATTGCTTTTGAAACATAAAATGCTCATAAATAAAAGTTTATGACAATGCTCTGACTCCAGGTATTTTTTTTTACCTTCAGTTGAGTGTTTACAGTAAGGTTTTATTAACTTCCTGTACTAAAGGACTATCGTAAAAATACTTAAGGAAGGCCTATATTTAATAAAATAAACTTCCTTGGGGGGGGATACTAACAGATGAAATATTTACTACCTAGATTCACAGTGGGAAGAATTGCAGGTACTTCATGATAAAAAATATGGTTTATATAGCTTCTTTTTGACCTTTTCATTTGTCATGGGAATGTATGTCATCTTCATCATAGCAACAGGGGCAGTGCTATCTTAAGAAACATAAATTGAAATGATGATTTGGAATAGTCTGAAAATATATTAAAAGAAACTGATGCTCCGAAATACACTGTAGTAAATTTGCAGATGACAAACAAGACTAAATTTCTCTTGCCTTCATCACTACAGAACTGAAAGTAAAGTACCTCATACCTTCCCTGAAAAGATCAGGCTTAGTATTAAATGGCTAGTAACTTAAAGGTAAGTAAATGTGGAATTTCAGGCTATGGTAACACTGACTTACAAACTTGTAAACTAACTTACAACTTCAGGAAAAAAACACCAACTCCACACCCTGTTTTCATTGCCTGGCAAGCATCTTTCAGCTATCACACTGATTTTCATTTATAGACTTAAAGATTGAATTTAAAATAATCAGTTTTCCTAGGGATTTCACATGGGGCACTTGGGTATATAAGTTATTGATTAGATCCCCACAATAGGAAAACATCTGTTGTTAAACATGTTCACTGCTTTGTCTAATGATTTTAATTATTTCAAGGTTAAGCAAGTCAAAATTTCTCTACAGCTCTGGGAATAAAATCAATGCTGAAAAACCTAACATAATATTAAGTAAATCACAAAAGGTTAAGTGATCAGTTTGGATTCATTCTACCATTTGAATGAACATCAAATCAGAATAAGATGATGATCTGTAACCCCTCCCCCCCCCAAAAAAAAAAATAGTGAGATCTTTTTAGATTTATATATATAATGCTACAGATTTAGCAACCCTATGTATGGAAAGCTGCACGCTATTGAACTTTAGGTCATGATGTTTCAAGTAATAGCGCACTGCAGGTTCTCTTTGCGTTTGGGAAGAACAGGCGTGCTGCACCATTGCTACTTAACTTCGCAGCTGTCCAAGCAAGGAAGTTCTCTGCATGAATTCCAGCTTTTATACAGTACATGGCACTTAGCAGCAAGAATTTTAAGATCAATTTTGTAGGTCTTTTCTCAAGTGGAACCTGGCAAACCCTTTTTAATAGTAAAAGTAATAAGCATTTTGGCTTGATTATTAATATAATTTCAAGTGAGAAAGTGTTTCTAAGTGCAACATTCAAAGAAGGGAGTCTCTATGAAAAGGTCCCTAGCTAGTTCCCATTTTGCTCTTGATCACTGCTCCACCCAGAAAGCCAACATGGTTTATGAAGTTTAAGTAAAACAAAAAACTTGCACACCTTTAACTTACTAGAGAATAGAATGTGTCTTTCACAGAAGAATAGGAAAAAAATGCAGGAATCCACAACACCTAGCTTTGAGAGACTCTATTTCCACAAATCAAAACAAACCCTGAAATACCTGGTAACTATTTACAATAAAAATAGCATGCAAGGAAAAACTGAGGAGAATACAGGAATAAAAAAATAATGAACATTAAGGAAAAAAAGAAAAGAATGAAAATCGAAATAAAAGCAAAAACTGAAATATTGATGATAAATATGAAAAAAACAGTGATGTAACTTTTTCAAGGTTTTATGTATATCTTTAGAAGTATTTCTACTGAGAATTCATTCTTCAGTACTCTGAATGTGGGAGTGAGAATGTGGTTTTGTTTCACAGACTTGCCTTCCGTTTGAAACAACTACAAAGATTAATCCATTTTCTGTTTCATAAAAGCAGTTAAAATTCAAGAGAGAAATTTCAAGAGTCTATAGGCCCATATGATGAGAAGCTCAACATTATTTCAGACTCACTGAACACAGTTAATATATTCACTGTGGATTATCCAAGCAAGTAATATAGCTATGAGACCTGTAGTGAAGTATCAGCTGGAATTCAAGAGTGCTTCTCCCCCTGCCTGTCCACCGTGGGAATGTGACTTCCCTCCACTGGAAAGAGTATCTTTGGGACTACTCATATACAAAAGCTCTTGCAAATTCAGGCTTTAGCAATATAGTACCTGCTCAGTAGCAAAGTTTGGATTGATCTTGACTGTGCAAGGTTACTATAATTAATAATATTGGCTATTTGATCATGATGACAATCATTTTCCCCCTGGACAATTATAAATATTGTCTGAAATATTCCTGAAGTCTCATGCATAGGGTTAGAGCCTATCTCTCTGTAAGAAGCCCACAGCAAGTTAGTGGGGCTGTATAAACAGATGGGAAATCAACCATACAGATGAACATTGAAGGTCATCATATGTTAGTATGAAGCAGAAAACAGCCCTTTCATTGCTAATAGTAATCAGTGACAGTTAGTCACTTTGTTAGGAAAGAATTTCTGGAGCAAAATAACCTGAGATATGTATGGACACCTTAATTCTCACTTGGCTGAGCCTATGCATATACTTACAGGAAATACTGAGTAGAAAGGTGAAAACCTTAACAAAAAGACATTGACTACTACAACCAAGGCAGTACCAAGTGAGAGAGCTTTGTTATTTTAGTTCTGTGTAGCTTAAGAAAGTCAGACACCTCGAAAAAATGTGAAAGAAACAGTTTTTCTGTTCCTTACAGATTTTCTTAACAATGATTTGTCTCCTACTGCATTGGAAGTTCTTTTCTCCGGATGGTATAATTCACATCAAATGAAGGCAGCTTTTCTTTTAATGCATAAAGAAGAACTCGAATAAAGTTTGGAAAGCAAGAGCACTTTCAAGAATGTGATTCTATCATATTTTTTCTCTCCCATCTCTGCTATTAATGGAGCAGATACTGGTTCCTTAATAGCCAGGTGTTTTTAGGTGAAGGGTATCCAACTTTTACAGACATGCAGACATTCCCAGTCAATTTTTTCTGGCCTCTTCTTCAAATTCATCTTCGATTTTATGCTACAAACAGATGAACTGCAGTCATGAGTGTAATAAATACCCATGAAGGGTAACAAGATCGGACCCCTTCTCCACATTTCAATGCAATCAAAAAACAGCTACTTGTTTTTTCTCTTGAAGTTGTTCCTAGGTAACAATTTAATGCCAATATACAGTGATAACACAGAGAAGCTCAGCAGAAATTTGGAGTCAGAAATGACACTATTATCTACAGCAAAACTAGCAGGTTAAAGAAAAAAAATTCTTCTAACATCCTATATGGCAGCATTTTCAGGAGATATCCCAATAAGAAGTACGACAAATGCTAGCAATTATGTCATATGTGCAACTCAGGAACATACAGTCAAAACTCTGTCTATAGTTCTTTGATGACTTCTGCATAGGGACACCTATTATTTGGCACAGTGTCTCATCGCCTTTGATAGCCTCCTGTTCAGACATCAAGATCTGAATTCAGAGAGCCCACTGAGGGACAGAACACTTGCAAAAACTTTTGAAGCATCATGATAGATGTGTTGCTTCTCTGTTATTAAAGGTTTGCCAGATACACATTTTCACTGGATGGAGTCACAAGAAGATTCAGACACGCCAAAAGAAATTCTCCAGAATATGTTGGATTTTGATGGCAGAGGAGAAGAAGGAATTCTGAATGTCTTACAAGCTTCTGTTTCATGTGCTCCTGCTTTTGTTTGTTCTCTGCTGTGCTTATTATTTTGTTCTTTCTTTTGCGACTGGAAACAATTACTAAAACTTTTTTTAGTATTTTCCACTAATAGAAAATTCACAGTAGTGCACAGTTACTCATGTCAGACTTAGAAGCAGCAGCTTCTTAACTACAGAACATTTGCTTGATTGCTCACACAGCCTAATGTAGCATCTCATGCAGCGTTAGAAAGTCACAGTCTGCCTACCTATGACCATTGAGAGACAGTGTTGGAAAGACATTGCTTTTGGAGCCCTAGCTGTGCAGCTATGTTAGTATGGGCTACTTAAGTGGCTAATGCAACTCTTGTTTCTGGTACCAGAGTTCCTTTCAGTATATATGCGTAACACTGAACCATGCGGTATAGACAGGCCATAGGAGCTAGTTTTAGCACAAGAATAGTATGTACCAGTATTTGCTTTTCCATATGATGATGTGATAATTTAATAGAAAGAGAAATACACTAGAACTCTGTTCCTGTCCAGATAGAAAGGAATGTGGCTGGAAAAAACATGTGGGCTTGGTCTCTACCCCCATCCAGCTGAGGAGACTTCTCAGGGTTTAGAGCTCCTGTTTAGCTAGGCAATAAGATCATGTTTTCTTGACCTGTTACTAACTACTTATGACGCATACTTTGAAATGATTTCTGAAATGAGTGCAATAAAACTTGCATATAACTTTCTGCACATGCAAAAGTCAGATGCAATTTCTTGTCTTGAAATACTAACATAACACACCGATACATGAGGAATGCACTTCTGACTACTCTTAGAAAACAAATTTTCTCCTCCTCAGTGATGTATGTGAGCACAGCTACACACCCATGTGCATGGCACCTCAAGAGCAGGATTTTATCAGTAAAATGGCACCAAAACCCTTTGAAAATGCACTTCACCTCATGGTTAAATTCCCTGACGTGAATCCTGAGCACATTTTTCTCTAAAGATGAGATACTCTTTAAAAGGAAAAACACAAAACAGCATTGAAAGACTTAAGAACAAATGGTTCATTATCAGAGGGGTCAGAATCCCAAGCATTGGAGAAGGCATCTGTCTACATGGAAGATCTTGCACTGGCATCAGATTTCCCTGAAAGACAATCTTACTCTGCCAAACAGTGAACTGGGAGTTTTATACTCAATTGTCAGAGAAACCTGAGGCATGCACTCAGACCAGACTGAACTTTGATTCAGTATCTCAAAGAGAAGGCATAGCTTTGAGAAGGAGAAAGCCACAAAAGCCAACAGAAGTCTGCAGGGGCATGCTACAGGACAGTACCTTCATTTGCGCTTGTTTTGTGCAATTATTGCTTTTGTAGAATTTAAAGATGCAAACATTTATATTAGTTTGGGTTCAAATGGAATTTTCATTTTCCAGGTTGCTTCAGATATGAAGCAGAATTCTTATACTCCAGTAACAGCGTATTGTAAATTTATGAGTGTATCATTAGTGAACACATAAAATCTTTATAGATGCAATCTCCCTTTAAATCTGATGTTTCTTTAAAAGGGTGAGTTCAAATCATCCTTTTATCTAAAATGTCATTTCTGCAGTCATTGCTATGTTATTTTAAAGCATGAAACTAGAAGACTCATCAATAAAAATGTTCAGATAACATTTACTCAAATGTTTTACTAATTCTTCCCCTTCTCTGAAGATTTTGCACCCGTTTGCATCTGTATCCTCTAAGCAGTAAAGTCAACAGGAAAAGAAAATACTGGCTTAGAATTTCTCCATGACTGTTCTTCCTAGGGATTAGATCACTTCAGTGTCCTGGTTTGAGGTAAAACAGGACCAATTTTGTTCAATAACTTTGCTTCTTAGCTGGGCCTCTTCTAACTACTGAAATTAACAGCATATTGTGCAGACACTGTTTGCTCTCAGAGTGGCAAGACCTATGTTTATAGCTGATGCCCAGGCATGGTATGCAGAGAAGCTCTCGCTTATACTTATTGCTATAACACCCAAGGGCAGATAACTCGGTTATTTGCCCCGTTGGAGGGTCGGAAGTGGAAAAGCGTAGAGGGGTCCCACCTGTGGGGAGGAGCGGACAGGACAGGTGACCCAAAACTGACCAACCGGGTATTCCATCCCATCTGCCTCATGCTCAGTATGAAAGCTGAGGGATCAGAGGCTCAGCCCTCTTTCTTCAACGGCCGCTGTCTGAGGAGGACTCTGTTCGTCTGCCTGTGATCCCGGTCCTGAATGCAGATCCGGAATCCAGTTCCCGTCCGTCACTGAGTCCAGCCTGGGATTGCCCCAGTGCCAGCCGGTGTCATGACTGTCATCCTGAGAGGTTGATAGGGTTTTGTATATATTTCATTATTTTCTTTTTATTTTATTATTAATATTTCATTAAAGTAGTTTAGTTCCTTCTCTTTTCCCCTCCCCTGCCTCTCTCTTTGAAGAGAAGTGGGCGGGAGCATCTGTCAGTCCCATCTGGGGTGCCCTACCTCCCCAGTGGCCAGTTCAGCCTAAACCACAACATTCAGGTACTTGTCCTAAACTGGGAAACAGAATCAACATAATCTACTATTTGACAGCTAGGAGAGATCAATACTGCTCAGTTTTCAAGTGAACATGTGGCAAAACGTAATCAAATTAATTAACTGCCAGGACTTTGCATGCTTTCTGGTTGGCAATGCCGGCATTTTAACTCACCTAAATGCTTCTCCCTCTTTCACTTTTAGAAGAGTTTTTACAACCTCTTTTCTCGTACATGCAATTTGCCCTGTGGACCTGACTTAGATTATGTAACTGTCTTCAAAAAAACAGGAAATAATGGCAACACTTAGACTGGAAGTCCTGTCTACATGTTGTCAGTACCATATACACATGCTCTGCAGCCTCATAGTTACAAGAACAACCAAAGAAACCCAGTTTATCACAGAACTGCTCACTAACTAGGAAAAATGCAAGGGTATCTAAGTGGCTAAGAGGATGCAGTCATGGATGAGGAATCCAGAAAGACTGAATTTATTTGTAAACTTGGCTGGACTGCAGAAAACATTTCAGGGAGGAGACAGTTTCCCGTATTTCATTGGTTCCAGAAAAGTGCACCTGTTCTGTTCAGAATAATAATATGAACAGTACAAAAACCACAGTTTTGTTCTAAGGAAGGGATCAAGACACCTGATTTGCCAACTTGTAGACAAATGTTGTCTGAATTAACGTGGCTCATGTGAGTATCTGTATGAAGAGGTCTCTGATTTCTAGAGCACAGCTGAGTGACTTGTTCTGCTCAGTTATCTCTATTGCTTTTGGAGCAGAAAAAAAAAAAAAAGAAGACAAAAAGCCCAGGGGGGGGGTGGGGTGAGGGGTTTGGGAATGAACAATCAGTTCTTAGATACCAAAGACTTATGCTCTCCTGAAAGCAATCATCAGAAATTCAGGTAATCCCTACTGAAAAAGGCCTGCTTTCTTAAAAGCATTCAGAGCCCTTTTATAAGGCCTTCTTTCCTGTCCTTGTTTTCAGCAAAGAAAATTCAGGCTGTGTTGACATGCTTATATGCCTTAGCTCTCATCTCCTTCACAGTATGGAAGTATCTAAGAAGTTTATAATATCTGCAGTTACTAGAAAGAAAGGAGAAACTGCCCTTGACTATTCAGACACATTTAAGAGACAAATAAATTTTAATTTCCTATAAAGTGCATCCTTAATGAGCATGCTTAATATTATTTTAATATACATCCTTTTTTATTATTTGCATAAGCTGATCAAATCTGTAGAACTGGAAAACAGTTTGGGGTTTTATTTAATATAACCTTGCATACTCTTCAAAGACATGGTGGGAGAGGAACATAGGAGAGGGAAGAAAATTGCTTATTTTAATTTAGAGAAGAAATAGAACTCTTTGTAGTTCTACACATTTCTAGAAAAAAAAAAAAAAAGAATCTCTCTCCACATTAACATATCACAGAATTGTCAGTCTTGCAACAGCATGTTGAGTTTTAACTCCTGCATAAGCCATGATCTAGAAGGTGGCTTTTGATGCAAAAAGCTTTGTTATCCATTGCTACTCAGAAGGCTCTAAGTTACCCCTTACTGCATTTTCAGATTTCTAGAAATCCTTCCTTACCTTAGCTTCTTTTTTTTTTTTTTTTTTGAATACTGAGGAAATTAAATCTTCCTATGTGCAACTTTCCTTCAAAAATTGGTCCACGGTTACTGCTGGATCTGTAAAACCAAAGGAATATATAAATGAAATTACTAATGTGGGCCTAAAACACTACCTGTGCATGATGCTGGACTCTGTATGCTGAAATTATTCCATTAGTAGCTCAGATCAGCACTGGCTCATAGATTTTGAGACAAAAAAAAAATTACTTTGATTATCTGATCTCACTCCTCTGTTAGAGACAACTGGAACTCATCTAAGTATCCTGCAGTGACTGAGCTCTCTGTGCTGTCATCCTTATGCAAATGCTTTGACAATGTGAAGATGCAATAAAAATGTTAAATGTTCTGCATTGGCAAAATGATCCAGCTGCAACTAGTGATGATTCCAGCAAAATTCACCCTGGACCTGTGCACCACTGGCTCTCCCAGTACCATAAACTTGTTTTGGCTCAGGCATGGCACACAATTACACTTCTCCCCCCACAGTCAAGAATATAAGCTGTTGAGGGAAGAAAGGTAAAAAACTCATCAGCGTAAAGCTACTTCATATGAACTGTCTCAAGGAGTCTGAGACAGTGAAGTTAGTTTATATCAGATCATCACTGTGCCACAGAGCTTTCAATCTGGAACTACGAGTCTTAAAACTGACTTTAGTGTATGCTCAATACATGTCTTCAGTCACCCGTTTATAAACTGAATAATAGTATTTTTCTCATCTCAGATATTTTGTGGAAGAAATACACAGGGTGTGAGATGTTTTAATATTTTGAAGCCATGAACATAAACGTCCCCTACATAAACTTCACCATCAATCCCATCAAAGAGTGACTATATGAATAATAAAAATATGTTGGACTACCACTTAAAACTTTCTGCACTTACCTTGCTAGCTCATATGATGCAAGCAGCATAAAGTGTTAGTATGGAATTCAGTGCAGTGCAACCTACCAAAATGATAATTGCAGAAAATTAGATTGTAAGGAGCAATCTACTACCACAGCTAGTGGCAAATCTTATCAGGCTGGTTTTCATATATCTGTGCAGGATACTGCTGTCAGACCCCAGGTCACTTAAATACCACCAGTGTGAGGAGAAGAAAATGGTCATTGAGATTCGCAACTTGTCATTTACTGACAGTTTTCTTACATCATATAGCACTGTTACTCAGGGCATGCATGAGTGGAAAAAAAACTGTTTGGTTCAGCACAAAGAAGAAAGAAGGAAGAAACTCTCTCCTACTTTAGGATGTCTTTTTGCAGGAAGAGGAGTCAGGGGTTCTGTCTGCTCTTCTTGGGCCTGGGACTTGGTGTTGTCTGTTTGCCACATATAACCAGTGTCACTATCTGCAATTCTTCTAAAACTTCCTTTGCAAGCGTTCTGCAAGACAGTTCAGCCATGTGGGTTGAGGTGCAATGTAACATGAAGCAGTCCACCTTAAATATCTGAAAAGAAATTTTGAGAAGCCCTGACGGTATTAGACTATTCTCTGTCATCTTCCAAATACTCATACCACCACGAGCTAGTTAATGCTGCAGATTTTGAATACATTAAGAAAGTGTCATCCACGCTAAAGATTCAGAGCTGAGCCAGATGGCACATCTGACTGCGGTATATATGAGCCACTGTACTACTACTGGTGCGAAAAGCAGAAATTGAAGCATCCGGGGATGAGACCAGAAGCTAGTTTACCACAAACCTCTCTTGCAGCTCTGACCTAGGGAAGCCATTGTCATTTAAGTGGTGTGACTATTGCACACCAATTTGAGTAAACATACGATGTAGCTGCTCTGCTATCCTTTGTTATAAATACCATGGCAGGTAAAAATCAGAGCGAAGTGAGGACCTTGAGCAAAACAGAATAAAATGGAAGTAGCACGTTGAAATGCTATGTGATTCCTTTTCTTTAACATGCATGCACATACAATAGTTCCTTCTGCACTTCAAATTCAATGTGCATGAGTCAGCATATCCGATATCAGTAATTACAGCTATAAATGCACAGCTATTACGCACTCATCTTGTGTAGCTTGGGAGTAGTCTATTCTACCAGGAATAAAAAGGTCCTGAGCAGACATGAAGGGTTTGTAACCCTTCTCAGGCAGTAAGCAGGCACAGCCAGCTGCACAGCCTTGGGTTGCACGGCAGGATTACAGCCCCAGCACTCTACTCCCTGAGAAGACGTTGCCTTGAATGCAGCAGTGTTGCGGATGAGGTCCTCCCAAACCC
>NW_009648967.1:227980-228964 GCF_000708025.1 Charadrius vociferus | reverse complement strand
CAGGAAATCTTTGCATCTTTGTTCTCCCAGCTTCCTTTCCACATTCACTCACCTACACTGATTTGTAGCCTTCCTTACTGTCCTGCTCAGTACAGCCCTGAGGCCTGCAAAACTTAAAACATGGAAAGTACATGACGTTGGGGGAATTAACAACTTGGATTTAGGGCCACAAAGATGATTAGTGGATTGGAGCATCTTTCTTACAAGGAAAGGCTGAGGGACTTGGATCTTTTTAGTCTAGAGAAAAGAAGACTGAGGGGGGACATCAATACTTATAAATTCTTAAAGGGAGGGTGCCAGGTAGATGGGAACAGTCTTTTTTCAGTAGTGCCCAGTGATAGAACAAGAGGTAACGGGCACAAACTTGAACATAGGAAGTTCCATCTAAACATGAGGAGGAATTTCTTTACTTTGAGGGTGGCAGAGCACTGGCACAGGCTGCCCAGAGAGGTGGTGGAGTCTCCCACACTGGAGACATTCAAAACCCACCTGGACATCGTCCTGTACAACCTGCTGTAGGTGACCCTGCTCTGGCAGGGGGGATGGACTAGATGATCTCCAGAGGTCTCTTCCAACCCTGACCATTCTGTGATTCTGTGATTTTTGGCCTTCTCAGCGTAGATGGGGGTGCCCAGGCAGGCGCTGCAGTGACAATTCTTGCGTAGTCCTGCTCAGGGTGTACCTGTCTCCTGGTGGCCAGCCCAAAAGTAGTTTTAACGTGAGAGACAGTACCAGCCCACATGCAATGAACGACCACAACCCTGGAGAAACCAAACGAGAGACAAGGAAACCAGCGCCTGCCAGGCGGTGACCCTTCGGTCCGGGCTAACAAACGGAGGAGGCACAGTCCCTCCGGCCAAAAACGGTCCAACAGGTGCTGTCACGCTTCGGTGCGCCACCAGGGCTTCGGACATCAAGGCAGTGCGCAGCCATTCATGACCCCTTCGCAACCATGTCTCCTGGGGACCCGGAGAGCCCCAACTC
>NW_009648967.1:225119-227172 GCF_000708025.1 Charadrius vociferus | reverse complement strand
TCCTGCCTGCCTTCGGGGCTGGCTGTTCCAGGGTTGAGCTCTGCTGGGACCGACGGAGCTCATCCCGGTGCCCGCTGCCCATCCCCGTGGAGCCCCGGCGGGGCCACACGGCGCCGCTGCTTCTGGGATTGCTGCGGCGGGACTGAGGCGTTTCTGGCCAAGACGCTGATTTTGCTGAACAGCGTCCGACGGCAGGAAACCCTTTAAATAGTAAACTTGCCTCTTAGTACCATAAAGTGGCTTTCCTAAAGGAGCGATGTTTCCAATACACTGCTTTGGTGATCAGAGGTTGTTGTTGTCGTCTCCCTGCCCCCCTGCTTTTGCTTTTGATGCTGCTTCTTTACAACGGAGCTGTGGGACTTGCTGTTGCTTTAGGAAAACTTTGTGCGGATGTTATGTTAGCTCTCCCAAAGGAAATGTAAATATACTCGTTTCATGTTGCTTCTGAAAGGATATTGCTTAAGGTGAAGAAACGGTGGGTTTGTTCCTTCTGTTGTGTTACACTTAGGTATTTATGTAAATGTTTTGAGCTAACATTTGGATAATGTAAGGTAAAGGAGAGCTCAGACCAAAACTAAAAAGAGAAACTCCTCTTAAAATGGACCTAACATCAGGAGCGTTGGCAGTTTGGGAATTAGTGAATGTGTATTGTAGCACCCACTGTGTTTTTTATGTCTCAGTGTAAATTTCTGGGATGTTTATCCCATGGTTTATTATGGTAGAGATGCTTTTTAATAAAGTTCATTAAATGGTCTCTCAAAATTCTTTGATCTTCAAAGCAGATAATACATAGTCTGATGAATGCCTAATGTAGTTGTTGCTCTGACTCTTTATTTTACTGTATTTCATCTTTTTCCTGGATTCTTCCTCTCCCCCAGTTAGATACAGCAGGGAGTGGAAAATCACGTTCTAAGTTTAGGAATTGATCCCCAAACCATTAAAAACAGCAGGAGGTTTCTTTCACTGAGTTCAGCTTGTGGTAGTTTAGGGCTGTTTATAAACTTTAGTTATGTATTTAGGTCTTCTTGATATCAGGAGAATTGAAATGCGTGCCTAAAAATAAGCATATGCTTACATGGTTTGCTGTAGTAGTGTGTGTTTGTGGAATGATGTTGATTTTTTTTTTTTTATTTGTTTCTTATCTAGCCTGTAGGTAGCTAAGGGTTTTCTTTTTTTACTTTTGACACCTGCAGAATGGGTTAGAAACTATAAAAAATACTTTCTCTGTGGCTCGCATAATGTGGTCCATATAGTGTTGAAAACATGCTTACTGGTTCTTGCAGCTCCATGCGTACAGTGTCTACTCTGTGTGTTTATGGTCTGTGTAACCAAGGCAAGTTAAGTGTGTTGGCGTTCTTGGCTACTTTAGGATAGAAGCTGGCAACAGCCTTTCCTTAGGACCTGGGCAGCTTTTCATAAGGCGCTGCCTCCCCTTCTTCCCCCCAGCTCCTATTTGGTTTTAAGGGGAGATAAGAGCTGGCACAGCTTCTGTGCAGTTTTCAGCACCCTGCAGGATACGGTGCTGTGCTAACAGTTGCTGCGAGCCTGCGTAAGCATTTATCTTACGCAATGATTGCAGAATATATACTTATTGGTGTTGCAGTGTGGTTACTTTGGTTACTGCTGGTAATCATATGGTACTATAGTTGAAATTTGTATGTTTTGGGAGCTAAAAAGCAAACTTCACTAGTCAGGCAAAATAAAATGTGCACTTAGAAGCATATAGATGAGCAGTTTGGTATATGTTGTAATGTTCAAAACCCCATATTGATCAGAACTGCATAGCAAACTTTGCACAAGTTAAATGCAAGGAAATGCTTTTCTAAATAAAGTCTTACTGATAGTGCTAGGCAGAGATTGGGAAGAGGGTCCTCATGCCTTCCCTGCCATCCAGTGCTAGGTGCAGCTTGGAACATTCTTCATCTTCTGGGTGTAATTTGTGTTTGAATCCATTTTGTACTGTACCTGCTTGGTTTGGACTCACACCACTGACACTCTGAATTTTATTTTCCCTAAATAGATCAAGTGTCCGATTTGTCATCGCAGATTCCTG
>NW_009648967.1:182588-224793 GCF_000708025.1 Charadrius vociferus | reverse complement strand
GTGGTTATGAGGTCGTTTATCTTGTCTTATTCTTCACGTTTGTGCCGTCCAGAAAGAGCTTTTTCTCCTGCGTGAAGAAGAAACTTCAAATCCTTCTTCAGTGAGCTGGAAATCGCATCATTTACTTTCCGTCTTCATTCTCCAGTTGTGAACTAGAAAACCGTACCAGCCTGTTGCGAGGTACAGTATCTACCATTTTACTGTTATTTCCTCTTTGACTAGAGCTGCTAGTTTATCATCAGAATTTTGTTAAGCATAATGGACGCAAGTAAAAGATGGTCCAAATACACAAATAGTTAAAAAATTAAATACCATTCAATAGTAGAAATATTGCTGTAATTTACAAATTCACTTATTAAATCTTGTTCTCAACTCCAGTAACATAGCTGCACCATGTGAACTGAAGGAAACTGGTAGCATTTAAGTTTATAGCTTTATGAGCATTGCAGCTTAATGGGATGTTGCCTTCAGCACCAAAGGTGACTTAAAAATACTACAACTGTTATGGCAGTTTGCCACTTTTTTGACTGTGGTTGCACAACTGTTGGTGAGGCTTTATGATAATGCCAGATCACTGAACTGATACGGGTTAAAAATAACTTTGTAAGAATGAAAGAAATCGGTGTGGAGGGTAGCTGTTTTTCAACTGACTCTAAATGGTGCAGTTTACTAGTACAACCATTTGTGGTGGTGTGCTGTGGGGGTGTGTAAATGGCAGTGGGGAGGTGGAAGAGAAGCTGAATTAGTAGAGTGAGGCCTGTTAGCTTCTTTTGCTGTTGAGAAAATAGTATGTGAGATTGCTGCCGGCGTTCCTGTAGTCTATTGAAGAGAGACAAACTTGTTGCTTGGCTGCAACAGCTGTTGCCCCCACCACATCCCCAGTCTGCATCACAGTCTACATCTCTCTCTTTGTGCCCATCGGGGCTTTTTCTTTTCTTGCTGCAAGCTGTAGTGTAGCAAAGCCTGTGGGTAGACCTGTGTCTGCAAAGAGAGCGAACCGGCCGGATTCTCCTTGAGCTGTTTTGTACCCAGAACTTCCCATCCCTCTCTATCTGGGAAAGTAATTTGCATTTTTCTCCTGCTGAGTTTGTTTTCATCATAAGTTCTTGGCCTGGGTACCAGTATGAGTCAGCTAAACACCAGAGGATACATCCATGCAGCCAAATCATAGCTTAATTGTAGCAGGGGTGTGCCTATTTCTCTTGAGGTCTCAGCATAGCTAGTCCCAGCAGCAGCAGCTGGGCGAGCAGGGATGTACCAAGGGTGGCAAACTGATGGGAGTCCCAGGTCTCTACTGAGGCTGGTAGCCTGTGCTAGCCTCTGTTCTGTGTTAGTTTGCTGCTCTTGCTGACTGGCGTGTGTAGAAAGGTTTCTGAATCCTGGAATGGCACTCCCATCTAGTTCTGTAAACTCTTGTGAAGTCTCATGCCATTAGCCACGACAGCTGATAAGCATTTCCTCTTGGATTCATTACAAACTGTTGTTTCTTCCCCAAATTTAATGTTGATTTTTTTTCGGTTCATGAGCAGGATTAACTGCATGAGATAGCATGTCTCAAACTGTGGTTTGCTCATTACTGATCATTGTTGAAGAAACAGTATGGTCACAGGCTGTTTGTCAAATGTTCGTAATTATTTTTTTTTAGCTTACTAAAGGTTTCTGCTGATCTCTGATTTGGAGGATGGTTTGTAATCCGTGGTCTTAGAAAATTTAGGAAATTTGTTTTCTTTCTTTGCTTTTTTTCTGCCAGTGAACTCATTTTTGGTAAATCATCCTAAGCACTCAAGACCCAGAGAAATAGGGAGCAGCCAAGTTTTTATTTGGGTAATGTAAAAATCCACTGCAGCCACAACTGCTGCCTATCTCCAAATAGAAGCCTAATGGAAATATTTCTTTTGGGTCAAGATAGCAGTCTTCATGGTTAACCCAAGCTGTAAAGTTGTAGGATTATTAAAAAAAGAGTTTAGAAATTCATGCACTTCCTGTTACGGCTATATATATGAAAATCTTCAGAGGATGACTGAACTAAATGGAAAGATTTTGTGATTCCCTGGATACTGCTAAAGTAACTTTCTGCCTTGAAAAGCAGACTTTTTGTCAACCTCTGGAAAAGAACCAAAACCATCTCTGGTAAGAACACTGAACTTTATTTTCAATGGCGTGATCTGAGTTAATTTTTTTGCATCACTTTATTATTTAAAGTTAGTTCAGTGTCAAGTTTGACCTTCAGAGCTCCAGTAACGGATGTGTCAGCTGTGTCGCAGACCTTTGTCTTTAGCATGTGCTCCTCTTGTTGTAATGTCTTACAAATTTGAGAGAGCTTGTGTCCTGATTTGTTTGAATATACAAACATTTCTGTATGCATAATTCTAAAAAAATATTACTAAGGCAGTAAATAGTCCTGTTCAACCTTTTTTTCTCCAGTGTGTTTGCTGACCATACTAGGAGAGGTTTATCTGAGAATGGAGGAATGAAAATTTACCTTCTTGGCTGATGGATGGGTTGTCATGCAGTGTAGTCTTTTGGCTTATGAGTCAAGGTAAAGATTACTGCACACTTACCCTCTTCATAGCCCAAAGCGTAATCAGCAGATCCACACCTGCAGGCGCTGATTAGGATCTCCTCTATTTTTCTTTGTGATAGGTTTTATGTGAGTCTGTTTGGACAGCAGAGAGGGTGGTCCTGATTTCTGTGGTGTGTGGAGATTGCCTCTTACTCAGCCCACCAGGCTGCAGTGAGATAATGCATTATTTCTGTGGCTCTGAGGGGTCTTTTATAAGAGCTCTGTATAGTCTGGAAAGAAAAAGGCACGTGTGGCTTACCTTGTGTGGAGGAGCACACCCTTAAGTCAAACTTGAGTACCCACATTCTGCCAAAATTGGTGGTTTTGCTTGATTTTGAGTGATATGGAAGTCAGTATGCTTAATTATATAAGGTATATCAGTGTATGAAGGCAGGCACACACAGAAGTCTTTGAGGGACTGGTACTTTAGTCCTTTATTCCCCACTCAACCTTGCACACGCTTTGAGGGAAAGAAACTTTCACATTCAGAGTAGTAGAAAGTCCTGGGAGGAAAGAGAAATGTCCCACCAAGTTTAGTCACTTTGTTCAACACTGAAACAAGGGAAGTATTGCAAAGAGGTTTTTGGCTAGGAAACAGAAAACCTTTTCATGGGACTCCACAGCTTCTGGTTTTGTTTTTAATACAAACATGATGATGTAACAAGTCATCTCATTAAATAATGATACTTGTACATTTCATGTTATCGGTTTTGTTTACACTGTGAACCTTTTGCGAGCTATTCACAGATCGTTATGGGAGGACACTGAAGCATTGCAAATGGAAAGAACATTAATATGTATTTCTGAATGGCAATAGAAATCTAAATTGGAACCTTACTTTGCTTTGGGGCTTTGCTGGTCTTAACACTAGAAATAGTTTGAAACTACTGGGAATGTGGATGAGTAAGGATCATAGTCTTTCATTATCACTTTTTTCTCTGGTTGTTAGGCTTCCACTGAAATGTGTGTTGGGTGATCCCATACAGAGATGTGGTGCTGCTGGGACTACTTTAATCTTCAGTCATGTCAATGTGGTGATTCTAAGCATACACAGAAACCAGAGATGACGTTGTCTAAGAGGCAGTTTGACATCAGATTTCTGGGCAGAAAAACACACATAGAATGTTACTGCTTGGTGTGCAAATAATGGAATTTCAAGTTAGAGATATTAAAAGTACCTAAAATTAAAACGCAAATACCTGTATAATTTTAAGATAGATTTTAAAATTCTGTTGTAACTAGCTGAAACAATGAATTTAGGAAAAGTTTAGTGATAGTGATTCCAAGAAAGAAGAGTTTCAGACCTCTTCAATAAATTAATCCATAGTAATTGAGAACAACCCCTTAAATGGCAATGTGAATGGCAAATTGCTTTTGTTTCATTTGTGTAGGAATACCGGCTAAAATGTTCACTGTTAAACTAACATTTCACTTGTTTGTTGGTTGGTTTGTTTTTTTTAATATTTTTTCAGAGCCAGAACTGAAGAATGAGTATCTTATAGCTATAAATATTTAGGTTAAGATGGTTCAAATACTGCTTCGCATCTGAAATGTATTCTTAAGGATGGTTTATTCAAAGCCTTATGCTTCAGCATTTGGAAAAAGAAACTCCAACAGTAGGAGTCTCCTACTTGTTAGCCCTCAAAACTTTAATTAAGTCTTGGAGTATTGTAAAGTGTAATCTTTGCTCAGTCCTAAGCTCTCTGTCTGGAATTATGTGGAACGCGGGCAACTAATTTTGACCTGTCTGTGGAGAAATATTTTAATTGTGTGCATATGTTAAACAGCAGACTCGGCGTACTATGGTGTTCTCATGCAAAATAGCCAAGAAACATACCAATGTTTAGCTAGACTGGATATTTTGTAAGGCTGTCCCATGCCTTTGTTTAGGGTTTACAAGGTTGCTTCTATTTCTAGTTACTGTCATGCTAGAGAATATACCGGGCTTTGTTGTGTTGGTGTACACCTAGGTGTGACTTCTGTCATGTGCTTTGCATACACTTACACTGGAGTCTGAAGTGTTAATGCAGACAGACCCAACCTAGGACTGTCTGTGTTATTTGACCAGCTGTTTGTAGCAGAGTAGCAAAACCAGAGAGTTTGAGCAGCGAATTAATACTTTGAGTCACCTACAACCTATACAGCCTGCAATGACGGCAGTGTTTCCCTCATTTATGTCTCCTTACATCAGCAGACTAGGTTATTATTATTACATGAGCACATGCATTCCTGTTGTGCTGTAATTAGGCAGGAGTGAGCACACAAAGCTTTAGGATAAAAGGAAGAAAAACATTTGGAACCACTCTTCAGAGTTACTCGTTCTCAAATTGAGGTTATTGCCTTCTGTTAGCAGCTGAACTGATCAATTAACTTCCTGTTCCCAGTAGCAGTCCAGTAAGTCATTAAACTAATTATTCCATTGCTCATTAGTACTTTCACTTTTTTCCTTTTCTGTATAGGCCTGGTTGTAAGGGGTGGGTCTCTAACGTGCACTTGTCTCCCTTAATTTTAGAATTTAGTGCTTGCTGTGTGAAGGCTGATTGTGTTGTGAAATGAATGTACCTTGCAACACCAAGAAAGGAGATTGTTTCAACAATGTATGCTATCAGTATTTTCTTACTGTATGAATAGTTAGAAATGTTGCTAGAAAGGTAAAAGAGCCATGGTCTGCTTTGTCTCTGTGGACTCCAGTTTCTAGATTTAGCTGTGTTTCTTTGGGATCTAAACTCCATTGTACTAAAGCCCAAACAGAGCATGTCTTGCATATTACTGACCTCTGAGACTATTTTGACAAGTCTTTTCAGTGTTTAAACCTTCCCAGCTTCTTTCTGCTTCATGTGCTTTATTTCACAGAGGTGTCAGGAACTCTACAGGGTGGAAAATGCATCTACTCTGAAGATTGACATGTCAAGCCGACTGTCAGAGAGCAGAATGCTATCTTTACCTTAGTTTTTCCAGAGGAGAAGTTCTGTAAAGATCCCTACAGTTGTTGTGTACTGCAGAACTCATCTTTGAACGTGCTCAAGAAAGATTACTGTAGTTTAAGTGCATTTGTGATCAGACTGTTACTTTGCAGCCCCAAAGTGGTTGTACATCGTAGGAGTATCCTACCTCATATTTTTGGTGCTTGAATTTATTACCTGTGATGTAGGAATGATATTTTTTAACAGCTGTTTGGCCTTATGTGGAGATAAATCATTAACTAGTAAACAGCCATGAATATCTGCACAATTACTAGGTGCAGTTACCTTTAGCACTCGCCTTGACTCCTCCCAGTTTGTCCGTACACATTGCAGAGACTACCTGTCATTTAGAATTGCCCTTTGCATCTCACCACTTGAATCGTGGTTCCAGGTTTGGTGTGAAGTGATCTGCGGCTGCAGAATGTTGAAACCTAACCAATACCCTTTTGTGTGGTCCCACTGTTCATGTTCCCTTTGTTAGTTTGCTGCATAGGCTGGTCACCCATAGCCTCTCCCTCTGACACAAGTAGGAGATGAAGTGGTGAGATCTGAGTCTGGGTATTCTTTGGGCAAGCAAGGGAAGCCCCTGCTAGGGCTATGTGTGTGCCCTGATGCAAAGATTAGCACAGGGCTTCTACCTGGACATAGCTTTTCCATACTTGCCCACGTTTCTTTTATGTGGGGAAAGACCCCTCTGGCCCTTACTAGCAGTCTTCCCAACGGCAGTCTTGCCAGTGCCTTAAATCAGTCTTGTGGCACAGTGGTCTGGGCAGATGTGCTGGCACATCAGCTGGCAGAGGAGAGACAGCAATGCAGTGTCAATGCAGATGACTGATAGCGAGGAGATGTGCATCTGGGGTGCCTGTAACATCTTACCGTAAAGAACTAATGCATAGACATAATCTCTGGCTGGTTTGGGTCTATGTTTAACTTAAATGAATTGTGAAAGCCACCTGTGTTTGAAGGACTGCCTGATGTCTTTGGTTACGATGTGATAGTATGCAACGAAGTGTATCTTTGCATGCTTCGTTTGTCTCGCATCAGGTTGTGTTTGAGTAATTAAAAGTTCCATTTGAAAAAAAAAAATGGCTAAGGAACAAACATCTTTTTATTAAATTAAGGCATTTAGTGAGAATTGCAGTAATAAAAAAAGCATCTGTACTAATTGTGTATTGGAAGCTAAGTTGTTTAACTTCATTATTTTAAATATCATATATTTTCAGGTCATAATCTAACTTTAATTGAACATTTGCCTTTCAAAAGGGAGATACTGCAGACTGATGTATTTATCTTTTTTTTCCTCGCCCTGAGGCAGTCTACCAAAACACTGGAGTGGTTTATTTCAGAAATATACACCATGGCAATTATGATAAAATCTCTTTAAAACTTTTTCCATGTATGGCACTATCGCAGCTCTTACTTGAGCTGAATCTTATCTATTTATGACTGCACCCAGGCAGCCAGGCAACCATGACAAGCCAGCCAGGCTGACTTTGTGATCAGAGAGGCCTTGGAAATTAGTGGGAGACAATAGTGTCAAGCAGTTCATAGCTCTTGGCAAAACTCAAGCGAATTTCCCCTTGGTTGGAAGAGGCTTGAGGAAGAGCTTACATCTAAAATCATCATGTACAGTTTATTTTAATCTGAAATTATCTGGTCTATTCATATGTTGTTAATAGAGATATTACCGAACTTTAAGTTGAATTTATGCAGCTAAGAAATATGATCTGAAATTCCTTCAATCTTGTAATTTATTTGCCCATGCAGACCTGATCTATCTTTTTAATGACTGGTATATGTCTGATTTAATGTACAGTATCAGGATAGCATCATTAGCTATAGCAAATGTGACAGCACACGAGTACATTGTCTGTCTGGAATGGTTAAACCAGCGGTTAAAATGCTGATGGCAATTTCAGCTGCCTTCAGCTGAAGCTAAGAGGTGTAATAACAGACTGTGGTAGGAAGTAATTTATAAGTTGTTTGCTTGGGTTTGGGTTTTTTTTTGGTCACAGCATGACATTAGTAGAAGAATTTAGTGTCACTTTGCTGTACCTGCAAATGATGGTAAAGTGCATGATGAGAGGTGTGGCTCATAAAAGTTGAGTTAAAATTGAGAGATGCCTTAGGATGTTTTTGTTGGCTGCTGTTGAGTGATGTCTTGATTTTTTTTATACAGCCCTTCAAAGCAGAAAGAATTTAATTTGAAACTTCAAGTCTAATTACAGGGACAGTAAGTGTCTTTCAGGATTTTAACTTGTTTGTTGAAATGTTTAAATTTTTTGGGTGTTTGCAACACTAATATTGTGCTAAAGCATCACAAATTATATGAAAACTGCTAGAAATATGTATGTTTTTATGAAGTTATTTGAGGGGGTAAGTAAGTAGGCATAGTCAAAAATGAGACTAAATTCTCCCATTTGCAATAATTTCTAGGGATATTAGTGATGAACCTCTGACTGGAATTTAATAACTGCTTGGGTTAAAACTTGGTTGCAGTAGCAACCACGTTAAATACTTCGATGTTTGCTTGCAATGCTTAGTTAGTATTATTTACCTTAGGGTTTTGTGCAGAACATATTTTAAACAGTGGTGACTGTTAAATTTAGAAGCAGCAAAGCTGAGGCTGAAAAGGTTGGGAGACAACAATTTTTGGCTTAGGTGTTTTGGTGGTATTTCTGCTAATTGAAACAAGAAGCAGCTCTTGACACATGGAGGTGGAGAGTCAGAGTCTTTCTGTGGGACCTCAGAAGTATTCAGTTAAGACACGAATTCTGTGAATTTGTTGCTTCCACCTATCAACTGTAAATGATATTTAGAAAATGCTTTGCAAACTCTGAGAGATGCTTTATAGTATGTATCTACAAAGTGAGGGTGGTAGTATGGCAGTAATCTACTGGAGGGTGGGATTTGCAGGAGTACCCCCAAACTTGGAAGGGGGAGAAGTAAAAATCTTTGGTTTTCTTATAACTTCTATGACGTTTGCCGGATACTGTGTCTTCGCCATTAAAATATAAGGTCACAAACACAAATTTTATAGACCACATCTCATGCAATGGCATTTTATTGAAGAATTAAAGCTAACTGGTATGTCGAAATGAGTAGTTCAGCAAGCTGCAGCTGATTCTTGTAACCTTGGTTCTGGTTGTGTAGATTTGTTGTGTAAGGCACTGAAGGTAAAAACATGTCATGAATTTCAGTATATAAGGCCTGGGCTAAATAAGTTTTTACTTAATAATAAAAACTTGCACTTAGGTTGTCAGGTTCAACTCAATACTCTGCAACAAGCTGTCATTTAAAACCTGGGATAGGAGGAAACAATCAGGGCTCACACCATGAGAGCTGTTGAGTCCCTGCAGTTTCTTTTGGCAGAAGTAAGGGATGCAAATGTTCAGCCCTTTATGTGAGAGGCTCTTAAGGACTAAAGAAAAATGTTGTAAGAGCTGTCCCTTTAAGGGCTAACTGGAAAAAAAAAAAAAAGAAAAAAAAAAAGAAAAAGAAATACAGTGCACTGAGAATAGGAAAGTGTAACATCTTATGATGAGGGTGGCTGTCCACGTTTTGTGTTTCCTGTTGTAAGCAAATGCAGGCTGTGAACCTGCTGGTGCTGTAGGGTCTGTAAGAAACTCCAGCAGCACACAGAGTCAGATTTGGCACTGTAAAGCAACTATGGACCGTGACAGTGTATTTTATTCCATATATTCTATTAGGTGAGTTATTTGTGCCTATAAAGTATTGGAATATATCCAACTCTGCCGTGTATGTTCTGTTGACCCACGGCATTGTATGCATGTAACTGAGAATCAGACCTGGCTTTCATTGAATAATTAGCAAAGCCAGCAGTGACGTTGGGAAGTTATAACTGTCATTCTTGATCCTTCCATCTGTTCATTTACTTTATCTTCAAGCAAACATTTCGGTGAACTAAACCCTCAGACAAGCAAGGTGATCTTCTGGAGTGATGGACCTACCTCTCCTGTCTTGTATTTTCCTTAGTGTCTTGAGATTTGCATAATATACTTGTTTGGGATGACATTTACAGAGATGTCTGTAGCCTGGCTGCTGTGTTGGAGGTGAAATACATTGGACTTTCACTATTTGTGGCCTAAACTGGGGGAGAAGAGGGGCACTGTATATGTGAGAATAAACGCTAGTTTTAGTTATGTATGCATAAATATATAGTAAAAGTAACTTTTACAAAGAATGAGGTCTGATTTTCATCAGACTAGAAGACACTGAATTGATATTACTTTATTGTGTTCTTAATAACTAAGGAGACAAAACTGAGATGTGCATTTACTGAAGAAATGATATGTTACGGAGTGAAAAATAACGGAAGTGTGTGGAAAGTTCACAACTTCAAACTTGATATCTTTCTTTTGGTTTAATGGGCATCTTGATGAAATGTAAGTGTCCTACTGTTGTTCTAGACAGCCTATAATTAGCTACTACATGGTATGATAACAATGCTTTTTGTTGTAAAGGACTACTTTTTCTTTATGTTTAGGCCTGATTCTCCTAGAACACTTCTAATTCAGTGTCAGTGCCCCTCTCCTCTTACTCCTTTTTTTGAATGTAAACATTTTTTTGGTGCTATAAAGTTGCTGTAACCATCACTTCTTCCTGACTGGAACAAAATTTTCAAGTGAATATTTCTATTGCAGTTCATTCAAAGTTCTAAATGAATCTTAAATGAGACTAAATCTTAATGAATCTTAAAATCACCCTTTTAAGGTTGACTGATGACCTGTTCCCCAGGATGTGCCCTTACTTTGATATAACTGTGTTAAAATAAAATCAGATTGAATGTACACGTTTAGCAAAATATGTTATGGAAGTGGCTTGATCTCTCTGGAGAGTACACAGACATAGCAGCATCTCCTAAAATTTTGTTGCTGATGCTTGTGCCCCATCAAATAAATGTTAGAAACAAGAATATCAGTTAACAGTGAAGCAATCTTCAACTACCTGTCTCACTTTTTTTATTAAGTTCGTGACTATTACAAAATTCATTGAAATGGGAAATCAGATAAATTTTACGCTGTGTGTACTGCAAGATTCTTCCACTTCGGGGGGAAAAAAAAAAAAGCATTAACAGGCGTTAGATCTTTTATGGACCATTAGCACTTAGTATAAATAGCCAAATAAAAGCTCTTCTGCAGCATTTACCTCAAACGCTGTAACTTGAAAAGTAGTGTGAAGCCCTCTTCATTGCAGCTCTGTGTGCAGCGTAAGTGGTAACCCAGCTGAAACTCACGTTTTAAGAATCGATGAGGCAGAAATTGCTATCTGAAAAATCAGGGTAAGAGGGGGAAAACTGATAAGGCATTTGCTCTCAAACATATCACGAGAGTTAACAAATACACATACAGTAGGGTAGAAAAAAGTTTCTGGTATTTTTGAAGCCATTCCATATTATACAAATGTTTATAAGAGTCTGAAGGAGTGAAACCACAAATCTGCTAAAGTCCCAGTGCAGAACAGGCTGGTTGAATCAGCTGCCCTCCATGAATTCAGTGATTCTGGGTTGTTCAGAATGCACTCTAATTTGCAGTCCAATTTCTTCCAAAGCAGAGTCAAAAGAGGCAATAGCAACAATAATGTCACTTTTAAAATACAGCTGATCCTTGCAGTAATGTGGCTTGTATATAATTTACATTTTTTGGAGGTGAAGAATAAGGAAAGTGGCAGGAGTGTTATGACAGGTTTCTGCAAAAGAGGTACTTCCATGATTAGACATATCTTTTTGTCCTGTGGTCTTGAGGTTCTTGGCTGTCTAACTAAAATACAGACTCTTTTTTTCCATAAGAGGCATACCTGTTTCTTATCTGAAGATGCAATTGTTGATGGTGTAGTATGGGAGAATTTCTTATTAAAGGGAAGTTTCACATGTAAGCCTGTCTTTATACTTACAGCTAATAAAAGCATTCAAGTAGTTTCGCTTTTAGACCACTCTGAACTGTGGAATTTCAGGAGGGGGTGGTTTCCTATTCAGGTTCCTTAGGATTAGTTTTGCTGTTCCTATTATACGTGGATACTTCTGCAACTATTGCAGTAAAGGTGAGGGTTTTGTTCAGTTTGTGACATAGGTACTTCCACTTATTTTTTTTAAACAGGGCCTGGTTCTGCAAGCACCTAAACATCAGAGTGATTTTACTAAGGCATAGAGATGCAGGAAGTAAGGAAAAAACACTTCTTCAGAACCAGTATTACTTCTCTTATTTTTGAGCCACCTCTTGTGATATTTAAACTTGTTCCTAATTATTTTATTAATGTTGTCCAAAAAAACACCTCAAGGGAGTGGATGTGGACTGTTCATCATTCACTTAGTCAGTCTTGGAATTATCACTGCATTTTTGCAAATATTATAGGCCTATGGAAATAATGATGCATGGTGCCAAGTGATAGGAAGAAACTATATTGGGAAAGGGTGTGCAGTGACAAAGCTAGAGTGTCAGAATGTAGTGTTGAATCTTGCTCATACAGGATCGCGCATACTGCAGCATACAGACAAAATGACATTGATGTAATGAGCTGCAAAGGCAGTTCTTGGACTTGCATCTCAGATTTAACACCGATAAAATGTTGTGTTCAGCAAAAAGCCTACTCGAAATGTATTTATGGACTATCTTCATATTCAAAAATATTAACGAATTTCATTTGACACGGAGTGTTGGGGGTGGAGGAGAAAATGATGTGTATTTTCCTTCCTTATCAAATACACGTTTTCCTGGTAAGAATTATACAACAACGAGCTGCAAAATGGAAAAAACAAGTATCTTTCAAGTTATCCTGAGAGCATTAATATAGTTTAGAGGTGGAATTTAGAGATTGCACTAGAAATTGTCTAGCAGGAGAGCGGATCAGTTGAAATTACAAGGTAGTCCAGATGTTGAATAGGAAATGGAACTCTGCAAAATCACCTTTTAACAATTTCAGTGAGCATGTGAAGGAACAAACCTGATTAATGACATATTTGTAGTTAGGAATTATGTAGTCGTATCCAGGATGAGGCACTGTGAGGGAAAATTCAGGCTTCTGCGTGGTGTCTCCTCTTCTGTGGTACAAGGAACAGAGGGCTCAAGCAGTGCATGTTGAGTGCAGTGCTTCGTGTTCAGGCCTTGCAACAGACAGCGTGTGACTGACGTCTGTGCAAAAGTTTAAGAGGTGGGCTCCTTCTGTGATTATAAACTGCTATACATGAGTGCTATTTGTTGAAATTGTGGCCATGAGATTTAAATGCAGGTAAATCACAATAATGATATCCTGTATTTCTCTCTCAGGGCCTATAGTTAAACTTGTGTGTGACATAAAAGAAGAAAAATACTATGCATGCAACCTTTACATTCCCTGTTCTCATTAATCTGTGATCTGTTTTGCATGGTATAATGACAGAGGAGAAGAAAGGGTGTGTGAGCCCTAGGTGTAAGTGGTAAAGGCTCTCTGTTATCAAAAAACATACTGCAAAAGTAACTTCATTCATTTAAGCCTTTTTCTGGTTTATTGTGATTGTACTTCTCATCCCTGTGAGGTTAATTTTGGCCTGTGGTAACAGGTAGGAAAGGAGCTGAAACACGTGTCTTTGTTCAGTTTGAAAGAACAGTGTGACACAGAACTTCTGCAAAATAAGTACGGGTTCACATCTTGCTTCTTTGACTGCTTCCCTTAGCCCAAAGCTTCCTTTTGTAACCATCAAGTTATCCCACACAGAGAATATGCAAGCAAAACCTCTTTTCTGCATGCAAATGTTACTTTCTGCTGCAGAACACTGTGCACCTACACTTCCAATTCTGTCTGTTTTGCATGGTAAAACATCCTTTGGAGGATCATCACAGATGTGGACAGTAATGCAACCTTAGTTGCTTGACAGAGTTTTAAAATATGCCTTACCAGCGTCTCCTATTGAAGATCGATATATTTGAAATAACTGTGCAGGAGGATGTTTCCCCATTTTGACAGCACGTACTGCAAAAAATAGATGTAGTGTTTAATATCTTGCTGAATTCTTCAGTGTATTTGTTTGCTTTTGTAGAGATTTCATCTGGTTATTAAGCTATAGAACTGAAGCATTATATCCTTTTGCTCTGATTTCCTGGTACCAGAATTCTTTCTATGATTGCTTTTGGTTTAACCAAAATTATGCATACGGGTAATAGTTCAGATTGATCCATCTGCAGATACTGCTGTACTTGATGTGTGCCTCACAGAGAGGAATCAAACTATACGGCGGCTAAAATATACTTATATGTGGTGGGTGGTTTCATTATTTTTTTTCTTAATTAAAGAAATGATAGCAGAAAAGGATATGAAGTTGTTGCCTTCAAGGCAGTGATACTCAAATGCCTACTGAATGAAGATTAGGAGGCTTGATAGTAGAGGTGTGAAGAGTTAAAGACTCTGAACTTCGCAAGAGAGGTGTGTAGAACTCTGATTTTTTTTTTTTGTTTTAGCGGTCTAAAACCGCAACTATTTTTCATAACAGCACTGTACCTATCATAAGGTGTGACTAAAAATCCTGTTTAAGAGTTTGGGATCGCGATGTTATGCACTGGTGTACACAGTTACGGGTAATAAAAATCACATCTCACACAGGTATACCAGCTGCAGGTGGGTACCAAATAATAGAGGAAAATATAAAAAAAAACCAAAACAGTGTGTGTATATACATAATTTTCATGGAATGCAAAGGCTACATTTCTGTCTGTAGTTTGTGGTCCACCTAATAATGTTCATGGTAGGTATCTGAAAGTGATGAAGCCAAAGCAGGACAATCCTTTCTTTTCACAGTAGTTTGATGTAAGTGAATGTGATTTACTGTAGCAAGCAGCTCTGGTCTGCTGACCCATAACAGGGTTCTGCACGAGCCAGTTCTGGGATTTTTTGCACAGGCCCCCTCCAATGGTCTTTTGCAGGTACATCTCTTCAAGCTTTTTTGCAGCGCAGGAGCAAGTTACAATGGTTGCCTCTGCAGCTAAGCTCTATAACACTTTGGGTTTGGCTGGTTAGTTTGTTTTGATCTGTCTCCTTGACCTTGACCATGGATTGATGCCATTTTGTATAGGTAGTAGTCACCTGACAACAGGCAAATGGGGCAAGACTGAATGTCTCAAGCCCTTCTGTGAGATAAATGTATATATTTGTGTTTCACAGTGAACTGACCTTTCTGTATGTTGGGACAAAAATACCTATATCGTGCTTGGGATAAAAATCAAGTTCGTTTTCTTTGCTCTCTTCCCTACAACATAAATTTATACTATCAGCTGCTTATTGACTCTTTTTAATTTATTTTCCCCTTCCCCTGAGAATCCTTTTGTCTATTAAAAGTTAATGGCACTAAATGTTTGTTTTTAATAGACCCAAGCAGAAAGCCTTTCTTGTCTGTATTTCCTATTAACGTATATTTCCCTTCTACTTTGGCTTTCTTGCTCTTCATCCACTATTGCTTCCCATTCCTCCTTTCCTCACAGTTCGAGTGTGCACAATCTCTTGCTGTTTTTCTCTTCTTTCTTTTTTCCCCACCCCAAACTACTCACTGTGTTCACTTCGACCCTTCCTGTCTGTTCTATGCATGAAAGTCTTCAAAGTGAAAGAAAGTATGCTTTTCAGCTAGTTCTAGTTTTCTTCCTGCTGTGAGGACATAAACACAGCGAAGGAAATGAGCCGAGTGATGGCTAGCCCAGAGAGATGGAGTTTCAGTGGCCTTGCCTGCTTTCTGAACAAAGAAGGGTGCACACCTTCACAGATATACACAGGGGTATGAAATACCCCTATAGATTCCTCTTCCATGTGCCCACCCTGATGTGTG
Organism: Charadrius vociferus; assembly: GCF_000708025.1. Lineage (NCBI taxonomy): Eukaryota > Metazoa > Chordata > Aves > Charadriiformes > Charadriidae > Charadrius > Charadrius vociferus. The sequence continues at coordinate 209,462 of NW_009648967.1, read as the reverse complement.
TCAGCTCTTGGAAGCTGTAATTTTTGTTCTGCAGAGTACCCATACTGCCTTAAACTTGGTGGTACAGAAGGAGGTGCTTCCAAACCTGTGCGGAGACGACTCTGGCTGAGTGTCAGACCTGCCGAGCCCATTGATGCACGAGGTTTTTCAGAGACAGGTGTACCAACGCAGGCAAATTGTTGGTAGAGCAGATAATCAAGGATTATTTAATTAGAAAACCTCATTATTACTTCCACGATTCACAGAAACTCCCAAGTGAAGCATCTACCAAAATGCATTGCAGGACTTCTGCTTTACCCCTGTGAGGGGAGAGTGGTTAACCCAGCTGCTAGGTTAAGGCTGTGTGTCTTTTTCTGTCGTAGACTGACTTAGCATCACCCTAGCAACTCCTTCATCCTCTCGAGCAAAATTGCAAGCTTAGACCTACATATCCAAACCAGTGTTTTCTGCTGAAAGCTGTTTGCTTTGAAGGGAGATGTGGATAGTGTCCAGTTTTTCTGGCTTTTATGCCAGACCAGTGTTAGTCATTGCTAGTTAACAGATTATTTTTTTAAATTTGGTACAGCACCTTCAGTCTGGCCTTGTGAGACATCTCCCAGTGTCTGGCTTGCTTCTTTGTCACTCTCGTGTGTGCATACACTAACTTTGCACACACACACAAACACACCAGCCAGAGCACGTCACTAAAGATTTTCAGCTGGTCTCCTAATCCACTTATTAAACTAATGGCCTTGTCCTATGAGCGTTGGGATAACACAGAAAACTGTTCACACCACCATCACCTTTTTTGTGACTTTCTGCTGTGCCAGCTCCTGCAGTGGAGGGGCCATCTCTGTCCTGTGGCCATCCTTGCAGCTAGAATGATGAAGAGGTGTAAGCACACAGGTTATTCGGTCTGGCTCTTACTTTTTTCACTATTTTCTTGTGCCTTATTTGCTGGCCCTGCAGGTGGGCTGCAGTTCTGTGCTCTTATAATGGTATCATATTGCAAGCAAAACTGAAGACCGGTCTCTTTATTTGCTGTGAAGTAAAAGCATAGCTAGCTAGTCCAAAATATTCATAAGCATCCCTTTTCTCTTACCTAGCTAATTGTCAGGCTGCTTATTCCTGGGAACAAAACACAAAACCGAGAGGTTCAGGGGGTAGTGAGTGCACACTGCTAACAGCAACCTTTGAAAGGCAATTTTCTATAAATAAACTTAAACATATGTGCGGTTTAGAATACTGATTTATGTTGCCTTGGACTAAAAAAATAACAACCCAATAACTGGAAAAATCATAGACTGAAAAAGTTATTTAACTTATTTAATCAGACAGTTGAGCTGATTAAAGCCAGATAAGGCATATCAAAGTGGGCTATCATATTGTATTGTTTAAATTGTAGGAACACTCTGTTTCTGTGAGAACATATTGATTTAATTGTGGGGTTTTTTTCACTTTATGGAAACTATATAATGTTTGTAGCTAGGGACTATATCTTGTTGGAATTTTATTCTCTTTATAGTTAATGATTCATAAAGCAGTATGCATTAGGCAAAAAGTGTGATTAATTTTTTTTTTTCTTTCTAAATGCTGAAAGATGTTTTTTCACCTCTTGAAAAACTGTGGTGTAGGCCATTAACTGACTTACAGATAATACTGTATGCCTTCTTTAACCTAGTCATAATGATGCTTCTAACCCAGAGATAATGATGCATTGAGAGGCGCAGATAATGTTTCAGAGGGCTTCTATATGAAGTAAGGAGATTCTTATCGAAACGTCTCAAGAATTCAGAGACCTCTTTCATTCTTGGGAAAATTCACACTTATTTTCCTTGGAAGAGCTGGCAGGTTCTGGTCTGTTCTCTTTAAAATTCAGTGGTATCAGGCTGTGTATGGTTCTTCTACAAAGTGCTCACCCACGGCTTGGTCTTGTTGCTGGTGGAGAACTGTCTCCTTTTTGTTTTAAGCCCCGTTCTCATTTTATTGAAAAGCTAATTTATGTGCAGATGTATCCTTTGCTTATAGTGCTAACTTAAGATTTTGCATTTTCCCATAATACTGTCGGCTAAGTTATTTAAAAAAAAAAACAGCTAGCCATTTGCAGAGAGCATTCTGGGGAGGAAGACTGTGGTGGTGCTTGTATATTGTTTATGAACTTGTGGGTTTTTTTATATAAAAGTGTTCATATTGGTGCAATTAATGTGGAATATAAACCGTTTCTAAAAAATAATGGAGTGTTTTGGAACTGGCAAAAATATTTAGTAATGACTTCATTTTACTTTCTTACTGCCAAAAATGTTCAGGGACAGGTTTTTCAATTTGGTTTGGCAAGTGGAAGACTGTTGGAAAACAATGCGCTTATATCATTTGGCTGTAAATAACTACTTAAAAATGTTTATTAGAAAATGTTTGTTTCACAATTTAAATAATCTGTCGCTAGGTTTCTATACCTTAAAACAGCTGTACCTATTTCTTCCCAAGAGATACCTCATGTTCCTTAATGTCAGTAGGATAGGTATGAGGTATGTATGCTGATGTGGTTTTATTTCTTAAAGTACTTAACAAATATTCAGATGAATGCCAAATTCAGCATACTGTCATGCTGCTGTCAGGCAAAAAAGTAGTTGGTTGCTCATTCTGGTCTGCCCATCAAAGACTGGTTTGGAGAACAGAAGCATACAGTTCCTTATAAGGGCAGTAGTAACCTTTACATTTCAGCAGCCTCATGGTCAGAGAATGGAATAATTTTTTAAAAATACTAGCAGTTCTTTTGGTGCGCTTAGTGGTGAAGTTCTATGGTAGTGGCTATCAAATGACTGTCTCTGACAACTAGACAGCAGCTATGACAAATAACAGCTAGTTCTTTACATGCTGAGCAGTTATTTCCTTAACTGGTTTCAGAATTTTATTTTATTCTATTCTTTTTTTTTTTAACTACTCTTGTCTGATGCAGCTTCTGAAATTATTTTTTTTCTCTGTTGAAGCTGTCTCTGTAGTTTAAAAAGAAACACGTTAGAAAGCTCATTTAAACCAAGAATATTCCAGTTTTTGTGCTTTGTAGGGCATTTCATAAAATGGGATAATGGTCTCCTTTTCCATAGCTTTGCAAGTGATTTGGGAAAGGTCTCTGAGGAACTTTTGCTCTATAGGAAACTCTGAGCTCTTAATGTAATCAAAGGAATTTTGGTGGTGTCGGAGTTGTTCTGTGCAGAGAATGGTACAAGAGAGGTGTTTTAAAATAAATTTGAAGAATAAAGTGAGCTTTTTGTTAAATTCTAACTAAAATTAAGTTGGAGGGATCCGAGAAAAACTTCTACTAAATCCGGTTTTAACTTTCCGAAAGGAAAATAATGAGGTTTTTTAATTAGTTGTTATAGATTTTATTATTCGGTACAATAACTTGAAGTGTCTCTCATCTGAATTTAGAAATAACTTTCAAATTTGGTGCTTACATCAGTGTTCTGTATCCATTCTTGAGTGGCCTTATGTTTCACACAAACCAGGCCCCTGAAATACAAGTTGCTGTTTAAATATACATTTGGGAACCTAGCCTTAGCTGTGTGTTACTGTAGATATTTCCCCCAAGCTAATCTTGAGTTTAGTTCTGGTGCTGTTGCCCAACCCATTAGGCACTGGCTGCTAACACTTCTTTCCATCTGTCTCTTAGTCTTGCTTCCTGCTTTTGCCACAAGTGGACTTGCAACTCTGAGGTTATGCAAAAGTACGTGAGTGACTGAGACAATCTCATTCACCGTGGGCCAAAGGTCTGACATGTTGCATCACCTTCCTCATTCCCTTCCAGGTTTCCTCTTGATCTCAGGGGAGTCCCTGTAAAAGCTGTGCTTGCTGTTGTGAGGAGTTCCATTATGATTATTATTCTTTGGCAGGTTACTTTTTGTTAGTTTAATTGTCTAGGTGAGCTTTTCTGGGGCCTGAGGAGCACTGGCGCCATAATAAAGATGCTAGTGAATGTGTGGTTGGAAGGCAGGACCATAGCTGCATCAGCTTGGATCACTGAAATTGTTGCAGATACACAGCCTGTGTGGTAGATGGGGATACTATGGAAGCCAAGAGGAATCATGACAGGGTGTCCAGACCTTTTCCTTCCTTCAAAACAGTACCAACTACATTTAAAACAGTTGTCTGATCTGTCAAAAAATCTCCAATATTAACTATCACATCCTCCAAGGTAGTCTGTTCCACTCCAGCTGCCTTCTTGCAGCTGTATAGAAGGGTCTTCAAATGGAGAGGAAAATGGGATTTTAAAGACTAATTTCTTAGGAAACCTGGCTGCTGAAAGGCTTAACTTAGCTTGCATTCAGTAAAAGCTGTGTGTACAGAAGTTATACTTGCAGGATCTATGCTAAGAAAGCATAGAGAACTTGGAGTGGATTATCATGATCTTCAGCACTGAGGTCAGTGTTTGCACAGCATATCCTTCTGCAAACTTTGTTGTGATTAATTATATGCTAATATGCTATCTAGCTGAATAATTCCCAGTGGTGTTTCACTTACAAGTTGCCTGTGGAGAACTGATGAACAAATTCCACCATCTGCTTTAGTGAATGTGAATTGCTTTAACCACAGCTTTTTGTGTGTTGTTCACTGAACAATCTTTTTTGCAATGTTCTTCTAGGCAAATATGTTATCTTTCTTCATTATGTGCTTCTGTTGTAAAGTTATGTTTGCATAGCAATTTTGAGTTTGTGAAGAAAAATATAGTAGGGCTGACTTCTGCTGAGGTGGAAAAAGGTGAATGAGTAGAGAAAAGATAAAGGTCTCAGAGCATTACAACTGTTGTGACGTTCTTGTTTCATACAGATTTCTTGTTTCTGTGCTTTTCTGGTTTTGATCTTGTGTGTTCACTCTATGCCTTTGATACTTAGCCTTATCCATTTGACCTATTTAAAATTTTTGGTATGATTCTTTCTGGAGTTTCAGATCACTAAAGTTGTTGGTTTGACCAAGTTCCTCTTTTGTGTATAATCCCTGCACCGCAAGGTGGGATTGTTTGCACTTCTGTGTCATTCCTTTAGAAAAATAAGTAACACATCCACTGACTTCCTTTTCCCCTTGTATTAGAGTTCATTGCCCTTGGATCTTACCTGCCAATCATGTGAGTGATGCAGCTTTCCTTGCTTTTCTTCAAAAAATCATGACCACCATGTTAGGTGATCTCTGTCATTCAATTTTGCATGTACTGTCAACGGCAAATGTAGAAGAATTTTGCCTCTGATTGCACTTTTTGCTTTCTTAATCAACCATTTGTCCCACCATGCTGCAGTATTTTGTTGGACAGTATGCATTATGTGGTGGTGTTATCTCAAAGTGCAATGTCTGGTATGTGTTAGTAACATTAGGACCATTGCCATATCAAAGTTGCGAAAGTAATGGAGCAGAGCTCTGATTCTGGACTCTGCAATGTCTTCTGCATGTGCCCTCCACTGTGACACTACCATAACTTCTGTTTTCTTCTACTGCATACAGTTGTATGTAGTGTGCAGAGGTTTCCTTCTTTCCATTGTTTCAAAGAAAACCCCATCTTGACAATTTTTATTCATTTGAAACTCCGGTTGGCTTTATAGAAAGACCGCTAGTCTTCTAAAAGCTACTGTTGCTGGCACATGAAATCTCAATTATGAAAACATAAGTAGGAATTGGGAAGTCTTCCTTGACTCTGTACAAGCATGGCTTTCTACTTTGTATGCTTTCAGTCTGTTACAAAATAATGAGAAATTAATGAGGCCATTTCACTTTGTAAAAGGAGGGCCTGTTAGCGCTTCCTGCAAAATACACAATGTGACGTCAGTTATGGCAGGGATCAGATGTTTGTTCTTTCTGATTGCTGGTCTGGGATCAGTGATTCGGAAAAGTCCCATAGTTCTTAATACATGAACACCATCTACTATGCAGTAGAAAGTTTGCTCTGCTTTTACAGTTGGTGTTTGGAAAGATGTAAGAGATCCTTCAGTGCTTGTAATGATAGGAGGAGGAGTAATGGCTTTAAACTAGAAGAGGGTAGATTTAGATTAGATATCAGGAAGTAATTTTCACTCTGAGGGTGGTGAGGCACTGGAACAGGTTGCCCAGAGAAGCTGTGGCTGCCCCATCCCTGGAGGTGTTCAAGGCCAGGCTGGATGGGGCTTTGAGCAACCTGGTCTGGTGGGAGGTGTCCCTGCCTATGGCAGGGGGGCTTGAACTAGGTCATCCTTATGGTCTCTTCTGACCTAAACCATTCTGTGATTCTGGGAAGAACAGAAGACACAGTAGTTGACAGTAGAGGCTAAACAGGCTAATAGGCAGTACAGGAATGAGATATAAGACTCTGAGAATGAAGCTCTGAATTTGGAAATTCATGGAGGGGAAAAAAAACCAAACCACCTCTTCCTAGAGAGTTTTCAAGTTAGCTGGAAGATGCAGAATTTAAAAAATATGGAAGTTACAAATGGAAAGGGATGTGTTTTGTTGGAGGAACGCAGTATAATATATTTTCAAGGACTTCCAAACTTTGATTTCTTTAATAAATCTGCAGTTTGATTTCCTTTTTTTTTTTTTTTTTAAGCAAGCTTCTGTCTGAAAAGTCACAGCAGCTTATTTTCAAAACAAAAAATGTGATTTGTTACAGAAAATAAAGTATGTAGCTATAAGTTGTGCTATTGTTGTGGCTGTTTCTGTGACTTTGGTTATTACAGTTGTAGTCTGTTTCAACCTCAGAGAACAGGTTAATGTACTAGGAGTACCACTTCAAATGCAAGATGGCAGGACTCTTGTAAGCTATCAAATCTCCCAGGTCATGGAACTGTATTCTGAGTACTTGTAAACTTTGGAGGTAATATTTGCTGAAGTTCTACCTTTTTATTTGTTTTCCCTTTCTGAAAGCTAAAAGAGGAGAATAGATGATCTGACCCTTCTTGCAGTAAATCAAAGCATTATGACATAAACATACATAGTTTATGGAAAAAAAAATAGTAATGGCAGTCCTATTACGACTATAAAAAAAATAATCAAGTACTGTGCTGTATTCTGGGAAATAGGGGTTCACTGTAGGAATCAAACAGTATCAGAATCTTAGCATTGTACTTGGGTTAATTACTGAGAGCCTAAAACGTCTGGCAGGGCAATGAAACTGAGGTGTGTTAGTAAGCTAGGTAAACAAAGGTGGTGTGAACAGCTGAGGTGACTTAGATTAGGTGAACAGTCTGGCAGTTTTGCGATGTTTTTCCTTGCTGCTTTGTCTGTAGCCTTTGTGCTGTTCTGATGTTGTCATGAAGACTAGGAGAAGGAGATTTTATTTTTTTCCTTTTGACTTTAGATGTGAATGTCACCACTTTGTGTACTGCTTGTGATCTCTATCTCCCTCTTATTTTTGAGGCAAAATAAAAGAGTAATTAGATTATAGGCTAAACAGGGCTTGAAATTGGACAACATGAGCAGGGTGGTCTTAGTAATTTATTTTTTTTTTTACTTGGCATAATAGCCTATACAATTTCTGATCTGCTTTTTTTAGCTTGGTGTAGCTGTTCACTCTGAAATTGTTCATCCTAGCATTAATTAGCAAGACCAACCTCTTCCAGTTTTCACTAATGCAAGAACTGTTACAATACTATCAGAAATTTCACCCAGCAGGTTTGACTTTCAATCACTCATAAAACCTCTATAACCAGTTGGGGGGGTGGGCAACTTGCCAAGGTAACAGACCTAACCTTTCTTTTTTTCTTCACTCTTCTTCCTTTCCTTTACAATTAGTACAAAATATCAATGTATTTTTTTCTGCCAAACAGGCAGAAAAGGTAGATTTTTATTATATTTTTTTAGTGAAGTAAATCAGTGGTTCTACAATGCAGCAAAAAGTTTGCTCTGTGTTCACAGTTGGTGTCTGAAAAGACATGAAAGATCCTTCAGTGCTTCTGGGAAGAGCAGAAGTCACAGCAGTTGACAGTAGAGGTTAAATAGGCTAACAAGCATTACAGGAGTCAGAGAGATTAAAGACTCTCAGGTCAAAGTTCTGAATTTGAAAATTCATGGAGGAAAAAAAGAGCTTTTCAAATTCTGCAGCTTTTTCAGAATTTCTAATGATTGTCCAGTGCATTGCAATATGTAAACATCGACTTCATTCTCAGGATATATTAATTTAAAAATGTATACTAGATTTTACTCCTTGGATGTTTCAGGTATGGGGACATCCATGTATGTTTGATCTTAGATGGCTACATGACTTCTGCTATAAAGAAGTGAGTCTGTTATTAAAAAAAAAAAAAAAAAAAAAAAAAAAAAAAAAAAAAAAAAAGGGGGGGGGGGGGGGGAATAAACAGCTGAACTGTGTATGTATTTTCTTATGACTGGGTGGTCACGTACATTACCTCAATTTTTACTTGAGGGCTGTCCAGATACTCATGTACAAAGAACATTACTGACATTAAAAAACATAAGGCTTTTGGAGAGGGAGGTTAACTTGTGATGACTGTTGAGAAAGCTGTAGGATGTTTCATGTATTGCCTCTTTTCCTACTCTGTGCGCAACACCAAATTGTGCTTCCTTTCCCTTGTTTATGTCTGCTTATTGTTACACTGCCTAGCAACGCTTGCAGGTTCTTAAACACCAGTCCGTGTTGTCTGGTCACCTCAGAATGAAGGCAATTAAATAATGAAAATTATAGTCAGCATTGTTTTAAAGCATAAAGAAAAGCTCTCTAAAGAAGCCAAAATATAATAAAAGCAATTTAGGTCACACTTTTCACCTGATGTTAACAATTGAGCTGCCTTCTGAGTGTTCTGAAAATGGTGCAACACAAAAAAACCTCTGAGGTCCCTTCTTCAGATCCTGTTCCCAGGGACACCCAGAAGTATGCTGGTATTTTTAACTTGATTTCCTGTGGAAACAAGATGTATGTATGCAATTTGTATGGGTGTTGGAGGATGTTTTGTGTGTCCTGAGCCCCTTCTTTTCCAAATAACCTTAGGAATAATCCTTCTGTTCTGATTCTACTGGAGAGGGAAGGGGAAAGCTGTTGTCAGTTCTGGTTGACCTAATTTTGTCCACTAAATTTGACAGTGGTCCAGAGTACCAGCAAGTTTCATAGAAAAATAGATGATAGCTAATTGGGAAAACTGATGCTGATGTATCATATTAGGTGGCAGAAAATCCACGTGGGAGGGAGACTTTGTAAATGTATCACCTGTGAAAGAAGTTTGTTCAGTGCCTAAGAAGGTCTGAGCTCCAGTCTTGATCATCCCAAGGAGGAAGCAGGGGAGTTAGCATTATTAGTGCCTTTTGATCTAGGAGCCACTCTCCTGTAGCTCCAACAATACCGTGAATAGTTTTTGGTGTACTTGGGGCAGGGGGATCACAAGAAGACAAGTATGACTATGTGTTGATGGATTTTTTTTTTTTTTCCCACCATGGAGCATTTTTTGTTTAGTTTTTCATCTTCCTGTGTCACTGTGTAACAAAGATTTCCAGTTTCACACTGGAGCTGAAATCCAGCAGAGTATGACTCTGTCCCCCAAGTGGTCTGGTGGAAGCATGTTGCCATACAGATCTGCAAGTCATTTTAGTGAATTGAGGAACTGACTTGTCAAGCTACTTTCACAACTGCCATGAGGAAAAGGATAACCGGGCAAATCTTACCAGTAGAAGTGAGCTTTGCAGTAAATGAAATGGCTGTGATTTTCATAGTTGTATTAAAAGATGCTGCTTGTAACAGAGTAGTGACAAGGGCTACCAAGGAATTAACCTTGATTACTCTTTTTAACGGAGTACACTATAAATGCTCTTTATAGAACTGGAAATGCCTGGCAACATCTTCGCATGTTTTGCTGACAAACTGCCATCGTCAAGAATGCAGTCTTGTGTTGAAAACTTCCACTTACTAAGGATAAATAAAGTGATTATTCTGATCATCTCCATTTTTTTGTCTGGTGCTTGGTATGAATTTAATATGAGATTCTAAGTGTTTTTCTGAGGAGTCAGCTTTCCCATTCTGGGAGTTTTGTGTCCTCCATTCTGGGGGTTTTGTGTCTTTCTGGAGAAAGAGAATTGTTTAAGGATTAAAAGGTGGCTAGCTCTAATAAACAGGTTATCTGAAATGTACAAATATGAGAACCAAATTTCTGGATTAATTCCAAAATTGTGTATTCTATCCCAATGCATTCATTTACCAAAAAAAAAAGTGTTTCCTGAAAATCCAGTTGTGTGTTTCAGACTCTTAAAGATGAAAGGTATGCACCAAACCATCTATTTTTTGTGTATTGTTGGTCTTAAACAGGCATAATTACTTCTTGCATTCTCTAATTTCTAGTATTCTCCCTGTGCCCACTGGAAAATTGTATGTGTAAATTTGTTTTGCTTTTTGTTTGTGTGTTGGGTTTTTTTTTTTATTCCTCATGTTTAAAATGATAGATTATGCCAAGTGAAAAGATAGCAATATATTTTCTTTCAGATGTGGTTTCTCTTTCTGAATATTCTAGCCACTGTAGAAGCCTCCCAGCAGTACACTTGGGGAGATACCTCTCACAAAAGCTAGGAAAAAAATTGCAATTTTAACTGTTGGACAAAGCAGGACAGTTGTAGTGAGAAGCTACATGGCTTGTATTTGGAATGTGATTCATTTAGGAATGAATCACAGCATGTTTTATCAGAGCTTGTAAGAAATTATTTATTTAAGAAAATTATCTAACGATATTTTGAAATGCTTTCTTCAAACAAATAGTGTTTTCTTGATAATGAAAAGAAGGCAGAACTAATCTTTACTTGGATGAATTAATGCATGAGGCCTGTAGGAACTGAACAACAGTGTTTGTCGTGGATGTTGACTCCCGTTGAAAAGTTGGTGGGATTTCTAAAGTTCATCTGAAATTGAGCTGAAAGGCCATTCAGGTGTCAGTATCAGTACCTGTTCCTGTGAGCTGGGCTTGAGCAATTAAGGTTGTGTAAAAATAGATAGTTACTTACAATGTGGCAAAAATGAATGCCTTGTGCTGTCAATAAAAGGTGAATTTGTGCTATATAAGGAAAAGACCAAAAAAAGTTTATAAGTTCAAGAACAAGAAAGAGAAGCTGGGTAGGAAGCTTGCAGTTGTTGTCTATCACCTCAGTTCTCAAAACTCTGGCTGCATGGTGGGCAGAGTGGTGCTGACGTAGTGGGCTTCTGGCTAGGCAGAGACATTTCAAAGGCGCACCGGTAGCTTCAGAGGAAAATGCATATGGCACTTTTTCCCCAGAGTCATGGAAATTGCAGTTTGTATTAGTTAAGAAGTGTACGATTCAACAATCCCAGTGTGAGAAACTAAACTGTAAAACATTGATTTTTTCATTTAAAGTTTGAAACATATATTGGGTAGATGTGATTCTTTTGAGTCTGCATTTAGGACAACGAGATGTTCTGAGCAGAAAGCTGGAATTGAATGCTGTAGACTGGTGTCTCAGGAACTGAACAGGTCACACTAGTTTTTGCTGCAAATAAGACTCATGGCTGAAATGTTGAATCTTCAAGAGCATTTGGGAAAAATACTGTTAAAATTTCTACCGGACTTTAATGTTTCTCTTCTTTGTCATCGGGTAGGATGTGTGGCATCTAAGAATCCGAACAGGATTCTTCTTCTTCGTGGTATACGAGTTTTTGTACTTGGTAGTTACTGAACTTGGGATCTCAGTGTCTGTTTTATTATCCTTGGCAGTATTACAGGGGTGTATTTTCACACGAATGAAGTGTTCTTGAATAATTTGTCTGACTATGCTGGGGACAAATGGGGTTTTATTCCATGCCTGTCTGAGTATTTTCTTCAGCTAACTTCTTACAGAAAGAAAGTCCCCATGGTGCATTCATAGTTGGCTTCTTCTGAGTATGTACGATCATATTTTAGGAAGTTTTGGGAGTGATAGAAGACTTTATTATATCGATAGTCTTGGAGGTGTGTGGAGAACAACAATTTGGGTTTTATTCATGGTTTTACCCAGGGACCAATTGATAAAACAGTCTCCCTTCTCCTAGTGATAAAAGCTGTATTTCTTTTCCCACAAAAGCTGTTTTAGCAGTTCTTGATGTTTGTGTTCGTCTACTGGTAGAGTTACAAGCATGGATCATTATTAATTAATATTAAATATGTGAATATAGGTAAGCTAGATAAACTACACTCAGTTTTGAAAGCTATCAGAACTGAGTTGTTGCCTTTAAGTAGGAGTTTGATGTGTAGGATGATGCTAATGCACATCCAAGTAAAGGAATTATTGATTAATTGCATGAAGGGCTACAATGAAGTGCGTAGCTAGCTGCAGTAGGAAAATACTGGTAAGTAACATTAGAAGAGGTTTTTTTCTAAGAAGGTATTGTTTTGTTCTGACAAAATCCAGGTTTCTATTTGTTGTCCCTTTTCTTTTTTGTCTCAAGTGCAATTTTTAGTCTGGCTCTCTGAAGAGGAGGAAAATACTGTTTTGAAGCTTTTTATGATAAGGTTTCTTAGTGGTGTTATGTATACTTTTCAGATTACTGGAAAATTAAATTCAGTGAATGAGGCCTGGGAATTTTATTTTTTTTTAATCAATTTATAGTTATGTACAACATGCTATTTGTACTGATTAAAGACAAATCAGATTGATTTTTTTTTTTTTTTTTTTTTTCCGGTGTGGTTGAGAAATTAAATTGAAGAATAGCTTTACTGATGTGGCTAAAAACAGATGTGGAAGATGGGAGGGAGAGCTGATTCCAAAGCGGTATCAAATAATAGCTGATTATGTAATATTTTCTCAAACGTTTAGTCAAACCACTTTTAACTACAAAATACCTCACCTCAACAAGACTACTCACAGAAATTATGCTAATAGTAACTACAATTATGGAAAACTTGCAAAATGAGTTTATTTATTATCTATGCCTATTCAGCATCCAGTCCTCCAAACTGTCACCCCTGTTGCTTATGTTTGGGGCTTTTGTGGAATTAAAAATGGGCTATCCCAAGTGAGTGGAGATTATAAGGTTGAGTATTAATTTTTAAGCTCCTCATGGAAGAGAGCATGGAAGATGCAACATGCCAGAGCATGTACGTCCTCTACATAAATGTTTTGGTGTGAGGTTGCTTCTGCCACAGTAGTGAAATATCTAGGGCAAAGGGAAATTAGACTGCACTGATTCTATCCTTTATAATACTGATAGTTTCTAAGTACATTAAACGACTCAGTAGTAACCAAGTTATTTAAGGTGGTTCTTGAAAAGCATCACTTGTTTGTTGCTTGGGCTGAAGAACAGTAGAAATGGGAAACCTAAAGCTATTCAACGAGATGTAAATTTGTGATGGCATAGGGATAACAGGTTTTTCTTGTAATAGGTTCTGGAAAACATTAACAACACCAATGGATGGCTTGATCTTCGCTCTCAGCTCCAGATGACTTGTCGTGTTTTTTGTAAGGGTATGTATACTTCCATTGTGAAAGTGTTGGCAAAATCTAGAATGATTTTAAAATGCATCCTTGTAGCTTTTTATTTTATTCACTGTGGCGGCCACACTTAGAGCGTGTGAATCAAGTGATCTCTAACTTAGTGGTTTATTCATGACCTAGCATTGCTTTACAGCCATGGTAAGATACAATCTCAAATAAGTGCTTGCTCCTTTTAGGAGATACAGTGTGTCACTGCAGCCGAAGGCCTTGTACCTCTGAGACATGCCACTGCACACCTGGCTCACTAGCTTCATAGTTTTGCCCATCATTGTACCTTTCAAGATCATCTCATGTAGTCTAGTGAGGAGCAAGATTTCATTGCAACGTCTTCCTGCAGACCTGCATGCTGATCTGGGGAAAAAGAAATAAAGGGCTGTGTAGAATCATTCATATGTTTGACATATTCCTGGGGAAGTGCTGTCCTTTTAGTCTGCCTGGAAAATCCTTCTAGGAATATCCTAGATAAGTCACTGATCTTGGTGACCTGCTGTCCACTAAAAAGTTTGAATTTAGCAACAAGTGGATAACAAATTGTATGATGTTTTCTGAACACTTCCTTTTCTAAAGCAACTACTTTTTTTTATAACTTAAGCTTCTGTTATTAGATGTCGTCTGTTACCGAGAATGGAGATGTTACTGCTGGAAAGCCAAATGAAGAGAAAACATATAAAAAGGTAAATAAGACTTACAACCTTTTCATTGCAAGTTTTTCCCTTCTTATTGGGAATTCAAACCTGCTATGAGTGAAACAAATTTCAGAGCTGGCTAAATACAAGAACAAAGAAAACACGTTCCATTGATTTTTCTGAAAGTACTTTATTTCTTCTCTGAAATCGTAAGACATTTCTACCCACTGCAGAGCTGACTGAAAGCTTTTCAGTACAGCTTCAAAGTATACACTCTTGCTAGATTGATGGAAATTCTTTGCTCTTAGCAACAGTTACACCTCTGGGCATAAACACTGTTGTCAGAAATTTAGTACAGTAAGTTCCCAAATGCTTTGAATGCTTTTGTGATGTGTCTGGACTACAAACCTACCCTACCACCTCCTTAATGCTTTGCCAAACAGTACACTTTTTGTTTGCTTTATTTTTTAAAAGAGAAATATTTTTTAAGAGAAGATATATTTAATGTTGGAGCATTCATCAACAATAGCAGCATAGGGCTATTTAGATGTTGTAACAGTAACTGATACTGGATTTGGTTTTGTTTTTCTGTCGCTGATTGTCTGGGACCAGCATTATTTAGGTCCACCTAGCACTGTTGATAACATTTTTCTATACACAACCGAATTGTTAGCTGCCAGATTTGATCATTTTCTTGACAGATCACCTCAAAGAAGTGATGATTTTTTTATTTTTTTTTCATAATTTCTGTAAGCTAGTACAGAGATCCACATGCTCCTCCAGTACATATCATGGGTTACGGGTTTTCCTTTCTGAGCTTTTTGTTGGCAATTACATTTTCAGTATCTGGGTGGCTTTAACAGTCCAGATAATTTTCTCAGGAATTAAAGGAAATAATGTTTGAGAAAATGTTTTTTTTTTCTTCTTAGATATATGTTGTGTTCAGTCTCCCAGTTTATGACTTTAAAATATTGAAGTCTAAATTGTTCTTGACACTTAGTATAAGAGAGGAAGAAAGTCCAGTGTCTGAGGTGGACACTTTTGCTGTTTTATATTGCTAGGCTAGACAAGACAAATCCTGGTAGTCCCACCACAGGTGAGTTTCCATTCCCCCTGGTCATCCTACATGCTAGTCTCAGTTCCTGTTCAGCTCTAAATTCATAATATTCCAGAGGAAGCCTTGTGAAGACTTCTGCCATGGCATAAATTCTTCTGTGTGTTTACTGGAAATACATATCTGACAAAGCCTAGAATTCACAACCACATCACATTGAGAGATCACAGTGATCTCCAAATTCTGCCCTTTTCCCTGAACCAACACTTATCTGTATTTGTATCTTATGCCAGTTTAATTCCTTCTCTTATTCTTACATCCTCAGTTGTTCCATGTTCAGGATCCTGTGTTTTACATGCTCCATAGTTTAGTGTTACCACCAAATGCTACCATTATGCTCCTGCTGTTTGTGATAATGTTAATAAAAAAATTAATAAATTTTGACCCCACACTTTATCCATGCAGGGTTTACTGGTAGCATGTCTTTGCCTGATGCTTTTGCTTTTAACAATGTATCTCTCCACATAAGCCAAATTCCTTGCAAAACTTGCACTTTCTGTTAATTCTTGCCTTCTCCAAATATTCCATGCAACATTGTTTCATACTTTTTACAGAAGTCTAGAGGAATCAACTGCATATGTCTAGGAAGTCGGTTACAGGGTGAGCCTGGCAGGACCTGTGTTTGACAGAGGCATTTTGCGCCATTTCCCATTTAATTCGATATTTTTAGGTAACTTTCACAAGGAGATCTTGTTCTGTTGAAGTTTTGTTTACAATTAATACCTGCCTGTCTTTTGTTGCCCACATCACTTTTCTTCACTGTTTTATACAGGTACTGCATTTACAGTTATCCAGTCATGTGTTGTTGCACTTGGTTTGCTTGGCTGGAAAATACTTGCAGTTCTGTCCTGTGACTTCCTGTGCCACTTCCTCCAGAAATCTGGGCTGGGGCTGAGCTTGTTTCCTCAGATGGTGCTTTTTCAGCTACTTGAGCGGTTTTTGTTCCCGTCTACCACTGCCCTTCATCTCTATGGAAACTCTTAGGCGAGGTACTCATGTAGTTCTGAGGTCAGACCATGCTTGCTAACCCATTCACATCGCTCAGAGGCTTCACTTCCACCTTTTTTTTATAAAAAACAAAACAACAAAACAGCATAATAAAGGTGAAGAAGCTTGTGCTGTTCAGCTTAGAAAAGCAAAGGACAGTACTTTGTCTTGAATTGTGGCAGTTCTGATTTTAACCCTGCTCTGCTTTAGCCTCTAACATATAGCACAAGGGTAGCTTGTAAATGCTGTTAAGATGGGATTGAGTAAGTTTATAAAGGACACTGTGGCATGGTACCTGTGGTACTGGTGTGTATCTTTGACCTGGAATATTTTTACCAGTGTTGCGCTCCCCTGAAAAGGTCTGGTAGACAAAGAAGTTGTGTCATGAGGTGTGGGCATGGAGGGTTTCAATGGAGCAATAGTATAGCTGGAAGGAGAATGAGTAACTAACATGTAGTTCAGAAACGTAGACAGTAGAAAACTTTTGTCACATCAAGTATCATGTGGGTAATTCAAGGGATTTCTAGTGATAGTTCTGGGAGATAATCATCCTGACATGTGATGACAGTTTCAGTCGCAACCCCACCCCAGGTAAAAGGTCACCCTTGCAAAGCAGAGAGATTAGTGGAGGAAGAGTTAATGTCATCCTGCCATCATCTCCTGTTGTGGGACCCACTGCTTCTACATAAGGACTTGATGATAGTAACGCTTTGATGAGCTGTGTGGTTTAGTCTTAACTTTAACACCTTCCTTGGGCTCTTTATCTTCTCACAGAACAAAATGTCAGTGTGCCTCTTCATCCTTTCCCAGCAATTGCAAAGGGGCTTGCTGATTCAGGATCTGCAGTTACTTTGTGACAAAAAGTACATGACACTCTGATGCATGCTGGAATGTCTATAATGCCTAAAATAAAATTAAATCTCTGGGGATAAGGGATGCACTGATACTGCCCTGCTGAAAAGGTTACATTTTCCTTCATGGAGTGGGGGGTGAGGGGGAGCAATCCACAATCTGATCTGAAAAGCAAGAGAGCTTTTGTTTTAAAAAATCTTGCATTCTGCTTAACTGTGCCTTGTGTCCATTCATCTTTCATAATATCATGTCTGTGTAACTTTAGTCTCATATATATATAAAAATTACATACAGATGGGAAAAGTGATGCATGGAAAATGTTTTGTGATGTAAATTCCAATGATCCATAGGAGAAAATTAAATAAATGTCTTGGGTTTAGAAGTATTTTCCTGGTGCCAGATCCAATGGGCAATAAGCATAACTAATAATATAGATCAAGCAGTGTTTTAGTTGCTTGACCTGGAAGTGTAAATATCCCTTATTAAGAACTGTGAATTGTCTCGTAAGAGAAACCTGGGGGAAAATTAAAGAACATAATTGCAAATACTCCATTTTTTTAATCAATCTGTTTTACACAAGTGTAAAAAAAATACTGGTTTTGTATTGGAGATATAGGTGGTTTATCTAATGTAAATGAAGCTGCTTACCTTAGCCAATGCAACCTGTCCCATTGATATAGAGATGAATGATGGGTTACTAAAACCCATTTCCATCAGAAAACAAATTATTTTGAACAGCTGTTTGAAGAAAAACAATTTTCCACTGGAGCATGTAGAAAGCCTTCACATTCTTTTCCTTATGGTTCACTCTCCCTTACTTCTGAAGGCTTCGGAGTGGATGATGTAGATACTGCACTAGTTAGTGTAGAAAGTACATACAGCTGCAGTTGCAGCTAGTGATATGGGACTGAGTTGCTGCAGCAGGTGGAGAATGAGTGGGAACTAAGACTCCTTAATCCGCTTGCCTCTTCTGTTGTTCCCTCTTCATTCTGTAATTCTGCCTTTTGCATGCTGTTCATGCTGTTGGGGTATGCACTGCTGAGGGTGACGTTGTCATCTAGTGCATCTCAGGGATGAGGACTAGTTAGCTGTCATAAATTAATTTGTAGCTCTATGCTAAGAAAAAGCATCTGCGTCATTCACTGGTGAAAATGGGCAATCCTCAAAATGTTCTTGCCCTTTCTCTATGCATATGCATCAGTGTATTTTGGCCTGCTCTAACTCTTTAACGTAGTTTGGCCTTGGGAGACTTCCCAAAGGGATTACTTGTCTGTTCATCCTGGAGGGAAAAAGGAATCTTGTTTATAATGGAAAAGTTTATTTTTGACCTCTAGTATCTTTGTTGTGTAGTAGCAATACGTTCCACATGTGTAATGAGTCTATGTAGATTAGTTGTAAGACCTATCCGTATATTGCAAACGTCTGTAGTAATGGCCGTTTTTCATTGTTGTAAAGTTTATCCCAGTCGGAAAAAAACGAGCTTTCTCCAGGAGAGCATATCTGAGTTCATCCATGACAAAGCTTTCCAGAATAATAAGTAATCTTTAGGCCTCTCAGTTGCATTTCTGGGACTTTAGATTGTTCCAATATTTTCTTTGTGATTTTGTTCAGCTCAGCTAAGGTAGAGGTTGGTAGCATCTTTATCTGAATTAATTAAATTTGCTTTTTTTCTGTTTCCTACAATAGTCAAGTTTTGGCCCACTTCCATGGCAGAAGAAAATCCGTCTTACCAGCTGCATTAATGTAAACACCTTGGAACTCCAAGAAAATGTCTTACATTACTAAAACCTTGTGCAAGGCCTTGCACAAGCATTGCTACAACATTCTCTCAGACCCTGAAATGCATAACTGGACTAAGACAGTGGCACAGTTTCTATTATGAATCATGCTTCTTCATTCAGCTCTAATTTTTAATTTTTTTGTTTAGCTTTTAGTTTTTCTGCTGCTGCAATCTGATATAAATACTCGTTTGGCTTTTAATTGTCTAATATTATTCAGTCAAAGTCCTTGTGAGATGATAGAACACAACTTTCTGGTTGTTCTTCTTTTCTTTGGAAAGCTACAACCTTCCATTGCATATCATCTCTTTAAAATGGTGTTATTTAGGGTAGGTCTATAGGGCCATTCCGCTGCAGTCATTTGCTACAAGCGTTATAATCTCTGAAACTCCTCTTGGGTTTTCTGTGTATATGTAAATATCAAGATGTTGCTAAATTTACAGTGTGAATATCACGTAAAAAATTTAAGTCACTAATCAAAGAACTTAGGTAATGGAAAAGAAACTTCATAGGTATATGTTCAGTGCAGCTTTTAAGGTAGAGGATTCAAATAACTTTGAATCAAAGTTATCAGAAAAAGAAATCAAAGAAATCTTAAATTGTGCAAACTGTGGCCAGCTCTTTGAGGCTAGGATGCTGTTGGTTGGTTTGGGTTTGGATTTTTTTTTTTTTTTTGGTATAGGTGTCTTTTTCAGAAAGAGATAAACAGGTAAAGGGGGTGGGGGTGGGGAAGAGGCTGTGGGTATTTGCTCCATTTTATGTCTGAGATCCTAAGCAAAGTAGCAAGGGAGCCTAGCAACAAAGTGCAGTCACCAGACTGCAGCTTCTCTTGGATATCCATCAAAGTCTTGTCACTGAAATCTGTATGTATGCAATAGCCACTTTTTTTCATTTCCTCCCAATACTTTGCAGACTTTGATGTGAGGAGCTGCTGACACATATGCAGCTTTTGCATTGTGATGTCATCAGTCACACAGTAGTCCCTAAATCTGCTTCCTGACAAAACAGATATCAGTAGCATCCTGATGCTTAGTACTAGGATGGTGGCAAGAGTGGGGCCCCACAGACAGGTCTGTCAAAGCCCATTAAAAGTGTAGAAGAAAATCACACCAGAAAACAAAGCAGATATATATAGTAAACTCGTTGTGGAAACCTGCTACTAGATTACCAAAATCTCTATTTGTAATCTGAAGGCTGCCACATGTGCATACAATTAGACTTTGTTTCTCATTATTACATATCTTGGGGATCTTTTGCCTAGCATATTACAAGCACTTTACGTAACCTGTTCAAAACTGCTTATCATAAGTGTGAGTCATTTTGCCCAGGAGCAAAGGGAATTTGCCTGAATAAAGGAAACAACTACCTATTGTTAGAGCTTGCAAACATGTACATTGGAACTTAGCTACTGGAGTTTTTGCTGCACTGGAACTTATGTTTTTAATGGCAGACTTTTGAGCACTTTGTACCTCTTGCAGAGATACTGAAATGACTGTCTTTAGTGGCTTTGCATGGAGCAGCATCTGGTACCAAACTTACAGGTCTCAAATTCTTTTTCTCAGAGAGAGAGAGAGAGAAAAGAACCACAGTGGTTGGATTCATAGCTACTCCTGAAACTTTGGCATAAACGTTTTGAAATGAAGAAAAAATAAATTGAAAGCCATGGAGTCACCTGAATCCAATTTTGGAAAATGAAGGGAGATCAGATTGCTCTTGGGTCAGAAAATCATTCTGATAGCAGTTGAGCTGGAAGAATGTAATGTGTGGATGTCTTAACTGCTTCCTGGGAAAGCGTCCCAATAAAGTTGTTAAAATTACTCAAAGAACTACAAGAAAACTACTTTCACAAACTCTGAATAGTAATTACATAAAGAGGAAAAAAAAAAAGATACAATATTACCAGTTGCACTTGTTTAATGATCTAGCATTTACGCTAACAGTCAGCATAGCATGCCAGAAAAAGATAAGATCTACTGCTTATATTTTAATAGCACAGCTATTGATATGTGTAATTTAGAAAGCACAGCCAACACTACATAAAGCAGCATGTAGCACTGCATTAGTTTGTACTGAGGCATCACTCTATGTTGCCAAGAAAAAGAAAGACAAAAGAACATGGCATAGACCAGTATAATTTCATCTTTCTGAAAGGAGAGATACATCCTGGATATTTCTACTCTTTCCTGCAGACCTTTATTTTTCTAGGTCTATGGTACCATTTCTAATTATATCTGCATTGCACAAATAAATACCTGTCTGTCTTTCTGGTTATTTTGAGTTATAGATGGCCTTATTTTAAGAAAAAGCTTGGGTAGAGTTTTCTTCTGGAGGTCACAGCTACTTCTTGAAAAGCAGACGAGCGGCACTAAGGTAATTTTGTCCTGTAGGAAGAAATAATAACTTAGTAATAACCATTCACCCACCGTCAGATCCTACCCACCCTCCCCAGCAGCAAGATCTGGAGGTGAAGGTGGTGGGCAGAAGGCCAGCTCCATGAAGTGCGACCTGCAGCAGCTGGGCAAACAGTTGATAGAGAGAAAAACAGTGTGAACTGAAGGAAGACTGAAGGAGAACCGTGGCTGTAGTAACCAATGATTGCAAGTTGTGGAGAAACAGAAAAACTTGTTCAGTCAGTGGGATTTTCTACTAACTGTTTTTATGTCCCTGTTTGTGATTTAATGTAAAATGAAATTGGTAGCTCAAATGTGGCAGCTGCAGAGAGCATGCTGAGATGGAGTAGCCACCTCCAGAAGCTTCAGCAGAAGCAGCTGCCAGAAGTGTTGTTTCAATGGGACTGTAAGCACAGCAGGCACTCAAAGATGAGAGAGCTGTAGTGCAGAAGCAGCAGACTAGGCAATAACCACACGTACATCTTGAATCTAATTGCAACTTCCTAATGTTCAAAGAGGGCTCTTTTTAAATGTTCCTTGAAGAAGACATACTGTTTTTCAACAGGCAGTCTTCTCAGGTGGTTTGGCTTAAGGGTTTGCACAATTTATGGAGGCTTAGTATCTTTTCAGGAGTCTGGAAAAGAGAAACTGTGTTTGCATGGGAGTGATAGTGTGTGTGGATTCCTGCTACTTATGGTAACCAGTATAATTGAAGAACAAATGCTTACTTGTAGTAGCAAGTTCACATCTGGCCTAACCTATGTGGCTTGAATCATTTTGACCAAGTGAGACCCTGTGGATTTCATTTATTGTTTTTTTTTTTTAACTTCACTGAGAAGGCTGCTTGCAGGAAGGCAGCTATTCTATGCCAGTCCAGTTAAGTCCCCCCAAGCAGCACAGTGGGCTGGTTTGGGAGGTGAGAGCAGGCTTCTCCACAGACAGTAGTAGAAAGAAATTAACTAATGACAGCTGTGTTGTGGGAAGCATGGCTGCAGAGCAGTTAATCAGTGGTTGCTTCAGCTCACATGCCTTTTTCTCCCTGTCTCTTACACAGAACTGTGATAACTAGGTATCTCTACCATTTCATTATGCAGATTTTAAAACCTGTTTGAATGATAGTAATACAGAGGGTAAAAGAAAGCAAACATCATCTTGCCTTCCAGAGTGATAATGAGGTGGAGTTACTGAGGCAGAGTTCCTTTTCTTTTTTCATTGCTTTATAGCACCTGCAATAAGGCAGATGTCTTCTGGAAGAATGGCCATCTTTGCACCAGAAAGTTCATAGGCTGAACTTTAGCTGTGATAAAATGTGTTATAAAAAGAGGGAACAGATAAACAAGGACAAAGTTTACATCCACGCAGTCCTTAAGGACATCCCTAGGATGTCTGCTTTTAAAGAAGGCAAGAATGTTAGGGTTACATTTTTCATGAGCTGCTTGTGGGGAATGCATCAAGACCTGGCAAAGAACAACTGAGGGTTAAAAGAGGAATGGGAATATAATTTTGTGAGGGACAGTAGGAGGGAACTTCTATAAAATTAAATGAAGCCTGCACCTGGCTCACTTCCTCTCTGCTCATGGTTTGTTAAATGATT
Organism: Charadrius vociferus; assembly: GCF_000708025.1. Taxonomy (NCBI): domain Eukaryota; kingdom Metazoa; phylum Chordata; class Aves; order Charadriiformes; family Charadriidae; genus Charadrius; species Charadrius vociferus. The sequence continues at coordinate 186,708 of NW_009648967.1, read as the reverse complement.
TGTTTTCTGTCATTAATAGTCCCATATAAATGTGGAGAAAATATAAGAAGACTTGTTTAAAAGAATAAACCTATTTACCATATATGAAGTCTTTGTGCACTGTGTACTCAGAACCAATCTGTTACTGTTGCATCAGTGGTTAGTTAGGTTTGCCAGCTATTTACAACCTTCGCACTCTAATGGAAATAATTATTGAATAATGTATAATATACTTTCTGGAACTATAACACCTATATTTTTGTCATCCCTGGATTTTTTTTTCTTTTTTTTTTAAGAACAGAGTTTTCCAATCCTTTCAATAGCCTTGTCCCCAGCTTATACTCTTGTTAAATAGCTCCAGTTCAGTTGATTTTTTTTGTTATCTGAATGTAAACTACCTTTACATAGATTAACAATGTCTGATTAACACCTTTCTTTTATGAAAATAAAAAATGTTAATTTTACAGAACTAGCCTGAAAGTGATTATCTTTAGGAAAAGCAATGTTAAAATCCTACTTAGTATGTTTGTGGGATCATGCGCAAACTTAATACCTGATTTGAAAAGATTTAAGTTCTCATTTATTTTGCTACTCAGGAAAAGGATTTCAGCTTGGAGTGATGTAGACTGAGTGAAAGATCCATCTGTAAATAACAGTAATTCATGAGACAGCACATCGAGTGCTAGAATATTTACTGGTGATGCAGATACTCCATATACCTAACTGTCTGTGTTCTGTGTTATGTTCTGTTTTCATCCTGTAACCTGTTGTTATGCTTTTTGACTCTGCATATAATTTTTCATCTTTACAGGCCTTTCAGCAGTGCCGTACAATAAATATTGCGAAAATATATAGTTGCTTTTGACAAAAAGGGGCAAAGGTATGTTTCATCAGAATGAAGCTAATTTAAGCTTTTATATGCAGAGATGACATTGTGGAGAGGCAGTAGACAGAAGGAAGAATTGAGTTTCATTTTGAGTGTGTTCATATTGTGGACATCAAGGCAGACTGACTAAAATAAAAAACATGGGAACACCAAGGGTGGAATTACCTAAGCATTATGAGATACACTGAAGGAATTTTGTAGCTTGAGGTGAAAATAACAAAGTCATTACAATAAGCTCCTCTATTATTTGCTAATCTATTACTTGGATACAGAGCAATATGAAGAGGGAGGGTGATCCCATTCAATGAATGTGAAGCTGGATCTAGCAGAGTCTGTCTGGGAGGCTTTTTGTCTCAACGGTTTAGAAATTGTGGGACTTCTGAAGCACTTTATCCCCAGTACATCTCTTCCTGAAATGCAGCTCTTTTCCATTTGCTGATCTGTTCTCGTTTAAAGGCAACTGGTGGTAGGTGGAAGACAAATGTACCTACCTGCTTTGAAATACTGGCAGTCAGGGTCAGTAGTACAGGGAATGGGCAATTTCTCAGTTTGTGTGGCTGCAGGGATTGTAATTTACATTATACTTAATCATACAGTTTCATGCTTTCCTTAACAGTATCTGTATAAGGTACAGTTTAACCTGAATTTGTGTGAAAGTCTTTCTTTTTTCTCCTGAACTAACTTTTGTTGAAAAGCTACAGTGGGAAGAGACTACCTCATTCTGGTTGTGGACTGAGGAGAAATCCAGGGGTCTCACTACCAAGGCCAGAGTGTGCTGGCCGTATGGCACGAAGCACTGAGCTAGCACAAACTCCATGTCCATTGAGATGTGTTCAGGAGCTGATGACAGATCAATTTTGAGGAGGCAGGCTTTTTGCTAGTTCAGACTTCGCTTATCCTCCTGCAGCCAGTAGAAAGAAAACCGTAAGCTCTATCCAATTTGTTTTATGGTGTGACAGTGTGATTTTTTTTTAATTCATCTGAGTGGTTAACATTAGTGCTTATGTGAATGAGGAAACTGAGGCTAGAGACAGAGAAGCTGTTGCTGGCACAGTGGGAAGAGTACCAATGCATAGATTTTGGGGGCTGCAGGGGAAAGAGCAGGCGTGTCCTATTCAACGGCAGCATTAGAAGTAAAGATCACTGTAAGTCGGTAAGACCTTGGCTGGTCTGAGAGAGATGAGGTGGTGTGCCTACACCCATTCAAGTTTATGCTGTTATATGTTGCCCAGGAGGACAGATCCTGGCCTGGCATGTTAGCATTCACAGTATCAGAGCCAATAAAAGGTAGTTCAGTCTGAAACTGGCAACATTTTTGTGAGTTTCTGTCTTCATTGTGTACAAAACCCACCAAAGCACCTGTGCAGTACACAGTAATACCCTAATCAGAAAAAGGAGGATGGTAAAACTTTTGCTATGTTGTGCCCCTTTAGGTAGCAAATACATGTAGTTCACAGTGTGCACTACTTGCTACAAATCCGGTTAGTTCCATAGTCTAAAATTCATCAGCAGAAGTTGTTTATCCTGCTGATTATTCTCATCCTTCTGTTTCTTGGAGCTTCAGAAGGTGTTGATATAGGTTAAATGATCCAAGAGTCACTGTACAGTCACTGTACACTGTCAGCTGTACAGTTACAGCTGACACATGGACTCAGGCCACTTTCTGAACCTCTGCATGAGGCTAATAGGAAGAAAAAATTGTTTCAGCCTCTAAAAGAGAGAACTTGTGACACAGAAGGTTGCTGAATTTTATTGCTTGTTTTGCAGCAGGAAAGCATTCAAGAATAATTGAAAGAAATGAGGGCCTTAGGTTTGAAACTAGATTTTGCTCCCTTCACGGACATCAAAAGAGGTGCCTGAGTAAAGGAGAAATGTGTGAGAGAGTTCAATTTTTCCGTTTGCATTTGTTGATTCCAATAAATATATTTTCGTGGTAATAAAATGGATGAATCAAAAACATTTCCCCTAAGGCCTGAGGAGCAGCATTTTTATCTCTTCCTTGGATTCCGTTCATAATCACAAAACAATAATAATAAAGTAGTTAGACCAAGGCAAGTATTTATATTGAGACAAATTCCAAGGTTTGTTTTGGTTTTGTTTTAAGGCTTGTGAAAACAAAAACTTGTTATTTGCTAAGGAGGTATTTCGTGACCAGCCTTTGTTGGGGTTAACTTTTAACAGTGGTTCACAAACAATTGACTTTGGGCCAGCAATTGTCCTCAGCATGCTGTGACTGCTATCAATTTGTTTTCAATACAGTTATTAAAGTATCCTGAATGATTTCATAACATTGCTTTTCCCTTAAACACATTGCTGTGGTTGCTGCAGAAATAATGGCACTCCTGAATAGGAGTGAAAACTAACAAGAAGGTAACCTTGTAGGTAAGATCTTCACCATACTAGTAGAAGGCCTTCCGTTCTGCCCTCCAGAGACTGTAGGACTTCTTTTGAATTTGCAGAATTCCTACAGAAATTGTTTGTGAGTGTGAAAGTTGATCCAGAGTTCTTTTTCATCCAGAGTTCTTCACTTAAAATCACATTGCCAGGTTACCTGCCTTTTTTTTTTTTTTTTTTTTTTTTTTTTTCAGAAATGGCTTATCCTCTGTCATTTATATAATACAGTACTGTGCTATCTGCTGCTCTTTCAGACATAGTCCCTTGCTGTGGCAGTGAACAAGATGGGCATCCAGCTATGAAGCAGAAACTGTATTTGTTTGTATATTGGTTTGATCAAAGTTACATAATTACTGCTTTTGTTGGGCATTAATCATTCATGAATAGAGGCCTTTCAAGGAAAGAAAAATGTGAATCTTCTTATGGTACAAAGCCAAATCTTTTTAATAGTCAAAGTTGCGGTCTAAGAATGGTAGCGTTGTTTGTTCCCACCAAATTGCCTGTTCTGAACTGTTATGCAAGTGCAAGTTCTGCTTGGCGTGCAGTCTTAATTTTTAGGAGCTACACATCTCTGTCTTTTCTAAAAATAAGCAGTCACTCTAGCATATGCTGTTCTGAGAACTATAACGAGTAGTTTTGTGCACTTGAACCCTTTCTTATGTAATTCGCACCCCTGAAATGTTTTTCAAGTGCTGAAGTAGTTCTGCCCATGAAAATTCTGGTGTTCTTGGCTTCCACTGATACTCTTGCTTGTTTGGTGGGTGGGAGATAAAACCTTAAAACAGGCACCAAAATGATATCTTCAAACTGGTGACGGTACAACATGCCAAGGGGAGATACTCCCTTCCTGATAGCCCTCTT